>NC_061510.1:338629758-338934252 GCF_022539505.1 Lolium rigidum
GTCCAATTCCGAGAATATTTCTTTACTAGGATTTCTGAAACCAAAAACAGCGAGAAACGACAGAATCGGCTCTTCGGCATCTTGTTAATAGGTTAGTTCCAGAAAATGCATAAATATGACATATAATGTGCATAAAACATGTAGGTATCATCAATAATGTGGCATGGAACATAAGAAATTATCGATACGTTGGAGACGTATCAGGGAGCAGCAGCGGTGATGAAGATGGCGGTGGAGATGGCAGCGGTGTCGATGGAGAAGCCTTCCGGGGGCACTTCCCCGTCCGGCAGGGTGCCGGAACAGAGACTCCTGTCCCCCAGATCTTGGCTTCGCGATGGCGGCGGCTCTGGAAGGTTTCGCGTACCGTGGCTTCCTCCGTCAGGGTTTTCGATGCAGGGGCTTTAAATAGGCGAAGAGGCGGCGCAGGAGGGTCGAAGGGGTGGCGACACCATAAGGCGGCGCGGCCGGGGCCCAGGCCGCGCCGGCCTATGGTCCGGGGCCCGGTGCCCCCCTCCGGTCCTTCCCGGATGTTCCGGAAGCTTCGTGGAAAAATAGGAACACGGGAGGTGATTTCGTCCAATTCCGAGAATATTTCGTTACTAGGATTTACGAAACCAAAAACGAGAAAACGAGGACCGGCACTTTGGCATCTTGTTAATAGGTTAGTTCCGGAAAATGCACGAATATGACATAAAGTGTGCATAAAACATGTAGATATCATCAATAATATGGCATGGAACATAAGAAATTATCGATACGTCGGAGACGTATCGGTATTTTATATGGTACTACTTCCTCACACGGCGCTTCATCCACTACCGTTGCAGTAGTAGTAGATTTCCCAAATAGAAATTGAAGAGAAGATCTCTCCATAATGACTTATAGCAGCAGGTAGAAATAAAATCGGCACAAACAGTAAAGGTTTTCCTTACCAATTCCGCTTACCAATAGCGCTTCACTCCCCGGCAACGGCGCCAGAAAATAGTCTTGATGACCCACAAGTATAGGGGGTGTATCGTAGTATCTTCGATAAGTAAGAATGTCAATCCCAACGAGGAGCAGAAGGTGTTGGCAGCAGTTTTGATGAAGGATTCACTGTAAATGCTCACAAACAAGTATTCAAGGGGTTTTGATGTAACAGATGAATAAAGTACGAGTAAGTAAAATGCAAGAGAAATAATTGCAGCGAGTGGCCCAATCCTTTTTAGCACAAAGGACAAGCCGGTTTGTTTACTTATACTGACCAAGCGTTCTTGAGGACACACGGGGATTTTAGTCTAGTGCTTTCGCTTCATGTGGCTTAATAATCTTCATTGTTTTGATAAGTGTTGTGTGGGTGAACCTATGCTAATGCGCCGCCCTTCCTAGGACTAATACATACTTGTGATTATACCCCTTGCAAGCATCCGCAACTACAAGAAAGTAATTAAGATAAATCTAACCACAGCCTTAAACTCTGAGATCCTGCGATCCCTCTTGCATCGATATACTAACGGGAGATTAGGTTTCTGTCACTCCGGCAACTCCGCAATTAGCAAACGAATACAAGATGCACTCCCCTAGGCCCATAAATGGTGGAGTGTCGTGTAGTCGACGTTCACACGACACCACTAGAAGAATGACACCACAACTTAAATATCATAACATTGAATATTACTCAACCATAATTCACTACTAGCATTTAGACTTCACCCATGTCCTCAAGAACTAAACGAACTACTCACGAGACATCATATGGAATACAATCGGAGGTGATATGATGATGAATAACAATCTGAACATAAACCTTGGTTCAATGGTTTCACTCAATAGCATCTATAACAAGTAGAGAATAATGCCGGGAGAGTTTCCCCTATCATACAATCAAGATTTAACCCAAATTGTTACAGCGGTGAAGAGGTGCAGCGGTGGTGATGGCGGTGTAGATGGTGGAGATTATGATGATGATGATGATGGAGATGATGTCCAGCTCGATGACGATGGCGATGGCGTCGATTTCCCCCTCCGGGAGGGAATTTCCCCGGCGGATTCCTGCCCGCCGGAGAGCTCTTTTCTCTCTGGTGTTCTCCGCCCCGCAGAGGCGGCTGTAACCCTTCGCGAGGTCCTCTATGTGGCTTAGGTTTTCGGGACGAAGGAGTACGCGAAGAAAAGGAGGCGAAAGGGGCTGTGGGGCCCCCACACCACAGGGTGGCGCGGCCAGGCCATGGGCCGCGCCGGCCTGTGGTCTGGGCCCACAGTGGCTCCCTCTTCTTCCCCTTCGGCTCCCTCCGTCATCAGGAAAAATAGGAATTTACGTGAAATTTCCTTCCACAGTTGATCTTCCGAAATATTGCGTTCTGACGGTGCTTTTTCCAGCAGAATCCTGGCTCCGGTGCTTGATCCTCCAATAATGATGAAACATGCAAAATAGATGAAATAACGTAAGTATTGTATCCCAATATGAAATATATCAATGAATAACAGCAAATTATGATACAAAATAGTGATGCAAATTGGACGTATCAAGACGTATCAAGCATCCCCAAGCTTAGTTCCTACTCACCCTCGAGTAGGTAAACGATAACAAAAATAATTTTTGAAGTGACATGCTACCAACATAATCTTGATCATGCTATTGTAAAGCATATGAGATGAATGAAGTGACTCAAAGCAATGATCTATAGTTTGCTAACAAAAAGATAATGACTAAACAACTGAATCATATAGCAAAAACTTTTCATGAATAGTACTTTCAAGACAAGCATCAAAAAGTCTTGCATAAGAGTTAACTCATAAAGAAATAGATTCTTAATAAAAGGTTTTGAAGCAACACAAAGGAAGATTTAAGTTTCAGCAATTGCTTTCAACTTTTAACATGTATATCTCATGGATAATTGTCAACACAAAGTAATATGATGAGTGCAATAAGTAAGCATGTAAGAATCAACGCACACTGTTGATACAAGTGTTTGCTTCTAAGATAGAAAGAAGTAGGTAAACTGACTCAACATAAAGTAAAAGAAAGGCCCTTCGCAGAGAGAAGAAGGGATTAAATCATGTGCTAGAGATTTTTAAGTTTTGAAATCATAAAGAGAGCATAAAAATAAAATTTTGAGAGGTGTTTGTTGTTGTCAACGAATGGTAGTGGGCACTCTAACCCCCTTGTCAAACAGACTTTCAAAGAGCGGCTCCCATGAAGGACGTTATCTCTACCAGCAAGGTAGATCATCCCTCTTCTCTTTTTGTTTACACATTTATTTTAGTTTTATTTATAGATGACACTCCTCCCAACCTTTTGCTTTCACAAGCCATGGCTAATCGAATCCTCGGGTGCCTTCCAACATTTCACATACCATGGAGGAGTGTCTATTGCAAAATTAAGTTGCTTACGGATAAATCAGGGCAAAACATGTGAAGAGAATTATTAATGAAAGTTAATTAATTGGGGCTGGGCACCCCGTTGCCAGCTCTTTTTGCAAAATTATTGGATAAGCGGATGTATATGCCACTATTCCATTGGTGAAAGTCTGCCCAACAAGATTGAAAGATAAAACACCACATACTTCCTCATGAGCTATAAAACATTGACACAAATAAGGAGTAATAAAGTTTTGAAGGTAGCACATGAAGTATTTACTTGGAATGGCAGAAAAATACCACATAGTAGGTAGTTATGGTGGACACAAATGGCATAGGTTTTGGCTCAAGTTTTTGGATGCACGAGAAGCATTCCCTCTCAGTACAAGGCTTTGGCTAGCAAGGTTGTTTGAAGCAAACACAAGTATAAACCGGTACAACAAAAGTTACATATGAACATATTGCAACCATTATAAGACTCTACACTGTCTTCCTTGTTGCTCAAACACTTTTACCAGAAAATATCTAGACCTTAGAGAGACCAATCATGCAAACCAAATTTTAACAAGCTCTACGGTTGTTCTCCACTAATAGGTTTAAACTACATGATGCAAGAGCTTAAACATGATCTACTTGAGAGCTCAAAACAATTGCCAAGTATCAAATTATTCAAGACAATATACCAACTACCACATGAAGCGTTTTCTGTTTCCAACCAAATAGCAATCAATGCTGAGGCTTTCAGCTTTCGCCATGAATATTAAAGTAAAACGAAGAACATAAGTGTTCAAATGAAAAAGCGGAGCGTTTCTCTCTCCCACAAGGATTGCTAGGATCCAAATTTATTCAAACACAAACAAAAATAAAAGCACACAGACGCTCCAAGTAAAGCACATAAGATGTGAAAGAATTAAAATATAGTTTCACTAGAGATGACCTGATAAGTTGTTGATGAAGAAGAGGATGCCTTGGGCATCCCCAAGCTTAGATGCTTGAGTCTTCTTGAAATATGCTTGGGTGACCCACGGGGGCATCCCCAAGCTTAGGCTCTTCACTCTTCTTGATCACATTATATCACCCTTCTCTCTTGACCCTTGAGAACTTCTGCCACACCAAACTTCTCATAAATTTCATTAGAGAGGTTAGTACTCAAAAAACTTTAAACCACTTTAGTTCTGTAGTGACACATTGCAAGAACTCAATAAAACATTAGCTACAGCTCTCCACGTTAGAAAGCCTTACTTAAAGTCCACAAGAGACAATGGAAAAAACAGAGACATAATCTATCAAAACAGAACAGCCAGTAAACATGAATTTTTTAGAGGTACTTCCGTTGCTCAAATCAGAAAACTCAAAACTAATGAAAGTTGCGTACATATCTGAGGATAACGCATGATTTTTTTCAGAATTTTTAGATTCTTCTACAGAGACAAAAACTCAAATTCGTGACAGCTAAAAATCTGTTTCTGCGCAGAAATCCAAATCTAGTATCAACTTTCTATTAGAGACTTTACTTGGCACAACAATGCAAGAAAATAAAGATACAAAGGTATTTCTACAGAAGTAACAAGCACCTTGACTCAAAACAAAAAGAAAAGCAAAAATAACAGAAAATAAAAACGATGGGTTGTCTCCCATAAGCGTTTTTATTTAACGCCTTTCAGCTAGGCGCAGAAGATTTTAATGATGCTCACATGAAAATAAAAAATGAAGCAAAAGGAGCATCAAGAAGCAAATTCGAAACACATTTAAGTCTAACCCGCTTCCTATGCATAGGAATCTTGTACACAAATATATTCATGAAGAACAAAGTGACAAACATAGGAAGATAAAACACGAGTAACTTCAAAATTTTCAGCATGTAGAGAGGTGTTTTAGTACCATGAAAATTTCTACAACCATATTTTCCTCTCTCATAAAAATTTCCAGTAGCATCATGAACAAACTCAACAATATAACTATCACATACAGCATGCTTTTCATGATCTACAAACACATAATTTTTATCAAGCTCAAAAATAGTGGGATCAAAACTTTCAAACCCAGTTTTTAAAAATCCATAACAAGATGATTGATCATTCTCAAGAGATATGGGACTCCTAGATAAAGTCAAGACCTCTCCAATCCCATTTTCATTAGTAGTACAATTAATATTATCAAGTAACATATGACCATCATCTAGAGCTTTATCATAAACATTTGCTAAGCAAAACTCTTTAGTACCATGCATTTCGATATGAGGCACAAACAAAGCATTATCATAAGATTTATCAAAATAGCATGGATTATCATAGATAACAGTAGCATTATTATTCTCACAAGTTTTACTCATAGGGAATATTTCAAGAGAATCCACAGGAACATAACATTCATCCTCCTTTGGTAAGCATGGAGGACAATCAAATAGTGTAAGAGATAAAGAGTTACTCTCATTAGAAGGTTGGCATGGGTAGCTAATCCATTCTTCCTCCTTTTGTTCATCACTCTCTTCCTCTTTTTCATCCAATGAGCTTTCTGGTTCAGAAATTTCTTCTTTCACAGGTTCCTGCAAATTGTGAGTGCATTCTTGTGCATGAATGAGTCTCTCTTTATAATCAATGATATAAGGATTATTGCTGTAATGTTCTATGCAATAATCAAGGATAGAAGAGACATAATCTTTAAGGTTGATGACCCGTAAGTATAGGGGATCGCAACAGTCTTCGAGGGAAGTAAAACCCAAATTTATTGATTCGACACAAGGGGAGGTAAAGAATACTTATAAGCCTTAACAACTGAGTTGTCAATTCAGCTGCACCTGGAAAAGCACTAGTAACAGGGGTGATGTGAAAGTAGCAGTAATATGAGAGCAATAGTAATAGTAACACAACAGTAGTAACAGTAATTTGAGAGCAATGGCACCAGAAAATAGTTGACACTACTTCCAATGACATGTAGAACGAGTATATGATGATGCGAGATGGACCGGGGTTCCCAGCTATCTACACTAGTGGTAACTCTCCAATAACAAGTGTTGGGTGAACAAATTACAGTTGGGCAATTGATAGGATTGAAATAGCATTAAGATAGAACATCAAGATTATTAATCATGTAGGCATGTTTTCCATATATAGTCATACGTGCTCGCAATGAGAAACTTGTACAACATCTTTTGTCCTACCAGCCGGTGGCAGCCGGGCCTCTAGGGAATCTACTAGAAATTAAGGTACTCCTTTTAATAGAGCACCGGAGCAAAGCATTAACACTCCATGAAAACATGTGATCCTCATACCTACGCCTTCCCCTCCGGTTGTCCCAATTTCTGTCACTTTGGGGCCTCGGGTTCCGGACATAGACATGTGCAAACAACTTGTAGATACAATCTAAGCAATAAGTATAGAGCTTAAATCTAAGATCATGCCACTCGGGCCCTAGTGACAAGCATTAAACACAACAAGATTGCAGCAACAATAACTTCACAAAATTTATAGATAGACTAATCATAATGTAACAATCCATCGGATCCCAACAAACACAACACCGATTACATCAGATGAATCTCAATCATGTAAGGCAGCTCATGAGATCAGTGTATTGAAGTACATGGGAGAGAATACCAACTAGCTACAGCTAGAACCCGTAGTCCATGGGGGAACTACTCACAGAGCATGATGGAGGCGGTGGCGTTGATGGAGATGGCTTCCGGGGGCACTTCCCCGTCCCGGCAGGGTGCCGGAACAGAGACTTCTGTCCCCCGAATTGGAGTTTCGCGATGGCGGCGGCGCCCCTGGAGTCTTTCTGGAGTTTTTTCAATCGGTATCGCGTTTTTAGGTCGAAAGGGGTTTTATAGGCGAAGAGGCGACGCAGGAGGGCACCCGGGGCCCCCTCACCATAGGCTGGCGCGGCCAGGCCTGGGGCCGCGCCGCCTTATGGTCTGGTGGCCCTCTGGCCCCTCTTCGACTCTCCTTCGGTGTTCTGGATGCTTCCGGGAAAAATAAGGTATTGGGTCTTCGTTTCGTCAAATTCAGAGAATATTGCCCGAACAGCCTTTCTGGAACCAAAAACAACAGAAAACCAGAACTGGCACTGTGGCATCTTGTTAATAGGTTAGTTCCGAAAAACGCATAAAAACATTATAAAGTGTGAGCAAAACATGTAGGTATTGTCATAAAACAAGCATGGAACATCAAAAATTATGGATACGTTGGAGACGTATCAGCATCCCCAAGCTTAGTTCCTACTCGTCCTCGAGTAGGTAAACGATAAAAAAGAATAATTTCTGAAGTGACATGCTACCAACATAATCTTAATCATACTATTGCAAAGCATATGAGATGAACGAAGTGACTCAAGGTAATGATCTATATTTACTAACAAATAGATAACATATAGCAAACTTTTCATGAGTAGTACTTTCAAGACAAGCATCAAAAGTCTTGCACAAGAGTTAACTCATAAAGCAATAAATTCAAAGTAAAGGCATCGAAGCAACACAAAGGAAGATATAAGTTTCAGCAGTTGCTTTCAACTTTCAACATGCATATCTCATGGATAATTGTCAACACAAAGTAATATGATGAATGCAAATAAGCAAGTATGTAAGAATCAATGCACAGTTGACACAAGTGTTTGCTTCTAAGATGGAAGGAAGTAGGTAAGCCGACTCAACATAAAAGTAAAAGAATGGCCCTTCGCAGAGGGAAGCGAGGATTAAATCATGTGCTAGAGCTTTTCAAGTTTTAAAATCATATAGAGAGCATAAAAGTAAAATTTTGAGAGGTGTTTGTTGTTGTCAACGAGTGGTAATGGGTACTCTAACTACCTTATCAACCGAGACTTTCAAGAGCGGCTCCCATGAAGGACGTTATCTCTACCAGCAAGGTAGATCATCCCTCTTCTCTTTTGTTTACACATGTACTTTAGTTTTATTTATTAGATGACACTCCCCCCAACCTTTGCTTACACAAGCCATGGCTAACCGAATCCTCGGGTGCATTCCAACATTTCACATACCATGGAGGAGTGTCTATTTGTAAAATTAAGTTTCTTGCTGATAGATCAGGGCAAAACACATGAAGAGAATTATTAATGAAAGTTTATTAATTGGGGCTGGGAACCCCGTTGCCAGCTCTTTTTGCAAAATTATTGGATAAGCGGATGAAGCCACTAGTCCATTGTGAAAGTCTGTCAGAAGTAAATGACAAGATCGAAAGATAAAACACCACATACTTCCTCATGAGCTATAAAACATTGACACAAATAAGAGATAATAGCTTTTGAATTGTTTAAAGGTAGCACATGAAGTATTTACTTGGAATGGCAGAAAATACCACATAGTAGGTAGTTATGGTGGACACAAATGGCATAGGTTTTGGCTCAAGGTTTTTGGATGCACGAGAAGCATTCCCTCTCAGTACAAGGCTTTGGGCTAGCAAGGTTGTTTGAAGCAAACACAAGTATGAACCGGTACAACAAAACTTACATATATAAGAACAAATTGCAAGCATTATAAAACTCTACATTGTCTTCCTTGTTGCTCAAACACTTTTACCAGAAAATATCTAGACCTTAGAGAGACCAATCATGCAAACCAATTTCAACAAGCTCTACGATATTTCTCCACTAATAGGTTTAAACTACATGGTGCAAGAAATTAATCATGATCTACTTGAGATATCAAAAAATTTGCCAAGTATCAAATTATCCAAGACAATATGAAGCATTTTCTGTTTCCAACCAAATAACAATAAGTGCAGCGGTTTTCAACTCCGCCATGAACATTAAAATAAAGCGAAGAACACCAGTGTTCATATGAAAAAGCGGAGCGTGTCTCTCTCCCACACAAGGATTGCTAGGATCCGAATTTATTCAAACACAAACAAAAACAAACAGACGCTCCAAGTAAAGCACATATGATGTGACTGAATAAAAATATAGTTTCAATAGAAGAAACCTGATAAGTTGATGAAGAAGGGGATGCCTTGGGCATCCCCAAGATTAGACGCTTGAGTCTCCTTGAAATATGCATGGATGAACCACGGGGGCATCCCCAAGCTTAGACTTTTCACTCTTCTTGATCACATATCATCCTCCTCTCTTGACCCTTGAAAACTTCCTTCACACCAAACTTCTCATAAACTTCATTAGAGGGGTTAGTACTCAAAAAACTTTAATCCACTTTAGCCCTGTAGTGACACATTGCAAGAACTCAATAAAACATTAGCTACAGCTCTCCACGTCTAGAAAGCCTCACTTAAAGTCCACAAGAGACAATGCAAAAAACAGAGACAGAATCTGCCAAAACAGAACAGCCAGTAAACACGAATTTTTACGAGGTACTTCTGTTGCTCAAATCAGAAAACTCAAAACTAATGAAAGTCGCGTACATATCTGAGGATCACGCACGTAAATTTTCAGATTTTTCTGATTTTCCTACAGACAATTCTGCCCAGATTCGTGACAGATAGAAATCTGTTTCTGCGAAAAAATCCAAATCTAGTATCAACCTTCTATTAGAGACTTCACTTGGGACAACATTGCAATAAAATAAAGATAAGGAGAGATTGCTACAGTAGTAACAACTTCCAATACACAACAAAACAGTAGCAAAATAAACACATGGGTTATCTCCCAAGAAGTGCTTTCTTTATAGCCATTAAGATGGGCTCAGCAATTTTAATGATGCTCACATAAGGGTGAGAGTTGAAGCAAAAGAGAGAATCAAAAAGAAAGTTCAAAATACATTTAAGTCTAACCCACTTCCTATGCATAGGAATCTTGTACACAAATAAATTCATGAAGAACAAAGTGACAAGCATAAGAAGATAAAACCAGAGTAACTTCAAAATCTTCAGCATATAGAGAGGTGTTTTAGTACCATGCAAATTTCTACAACCATATTTTCCTCTCTCATAATAATTTTCAGTAGCTTCATGGATAAACTCAACTATATAAATATCACATAAAGCATGCTTTTCATGATTCACAAACATATAATTTTTATCAAGCTCAGAAATAATAGGATTAAAACTTTCAAACCCACTTTTATCAATAGTATAACAAGATGATTGATCAATCTCAAAAGATATGGGACTCATAGATAAAGTCAAGAACTCTCCAATCCCATTTTCATTAGTAGTACAATTAATATTATCAAGTAACATAGGACCATCATCTAGAGATTTATCATAAACATTTGCTAAGCAAAACTCTTTAGTACCATGCATTTCGACATCAGGCACAAACAAAGCATTATCATAAGATTTATCAAAGTAGCATGGATTATCATGAATAACAGTAGCATAATTATTCTCACAAGTTTTACTCACAGGGAATATTTCAAGAGAATCCACAGGAACATAACATTCATCCTCTTTCGGTAAGCATGGAGGACAATCAAATAGTGTAAGAGATAAAGAGTTACTCTCATTAGAAGGTTGGCATGGGTAGCTAATCCATTCTTCCTCCTTTTGTTCATCACTCTCCTCTTCTTTTTCATCCAATGAGCTTTCAGGTTCATCAATTTCCTCCTCTTTTCCATCCAATGAGCTTTCAAGTTCATCAATTTCTTCTTCCACAGGTTCCTGCAAATTGTGAGTGCATTCTTGTGCATTAATGAGGCTCTCTTTATAATCAATGATATAAGGATTATCACTGTAGCTTTCTATGCAAAAATTAAGGATAGAAGAGACATAATCTTTAAGGTTCTTACAAACAGCACAAGTTTCATAATTTTTATACATGAATGATTCTATCTCAGAGGCTCCCATAAATAAGACAAATTGTTCTACCTCTTCGAACCCAAAATGAATATAGCTATTCCAATTATAGTTCTTAATTAAAACTTCCTCACTAAAGCCACATTGAAATTTAAGATGTTTAGTATCCTGTTTAGAGCAACTGTTTATATCATGGCGTTTAAGCAAGATTTCAGCAATTGTATTTAATTTTTCTATCACAACACTCATAACTTTTCCCTTTCTTGATTCTCTATAATTATTATATAATTCTATAAGCTCCAAATAGGTTGTAGGTTCTCCCATAATAGAAGTTTTTAATTTTTTAGGTTTTTCAAATTTTTATGGATTTTCGGGTATATAAGAAAAATAAAACAAGACAAAAATAAACTAGACAAAAGTAAACTAAGCGAAATAAAATAAAATAAAACAAAAACAGAGAGAGAGGTAGAGTGTACTCCCCAGGTGAACTTATGAGTAGAGCTATGCCTCCCCGGCAACGGCGCCAGAAAATAGTCTTGATGACCCACAAGTATAGGGGATCGCAACAGTCTTCGAGGGAAGTAAAACCCAAATTTATTGATTCGACACAAGGGGAGGTAAAGAATACTTATAAGCCTTAACAACTGAGTTGTCAATTCAGCTGCACCTGGAAAAGCACTAGTAACGGGGGTGATGTGAAAGTAGCGGTAATATGAGAGCAATAGTAACGAGTAACACAACAGCGATAATGGTAATATGAGAGCAATGGCACCAGAAAATAGTTGACACTACTTCCAATGACATGTAGAACGAGTATATGATGATGCGAGATGGACCGGGGTTCCCAGCTATCTACACTAGTGGTAACTCTCCAATAACAAGTGTTGGGTGAACAAATTACAGTTGGGCAATTGATAGGACTGAAATAGCATTAAGATAGAACATCAAGATTATTAATCATGTAGGCATGTTTTCCATATATAGTCATACGTGCTCGCAATGAGAAACTTGTACAACATCTTTTGTCCTACCAGCCAGTGGCAGCCGGGCCTCTAGGGAATCTACTGCAAAGCATTAACACTCCATGAAAACATGTGATCCTCATACCTACGCCTTCCCCTCCGGTTGTCCCAATTTCTGTCACTTTGGGGCCTCGGGTTCCGGACATAGACATGTGCAAACAACTTGTAGATACAATCTAAGCAATAAGTATAGAGCTTAAATCTAAGATCATGCCACTCGGGCCCTAGTGACAAGCATTAAACACAACAAGATTGCGGCAACAATAACTTCACAAAATTTATAGATAGACTAATCATAATGTAACAATCCATCGGATCCCAACAAACACAACACCGATTACATCAGATGAATCTCAATCATGTAAGGCAGCTCATGAGATCATTGTATTGAAGTACATGGGAGAGAATACCAACTAGCTACAGCTAGAACCCGTAGTCCATGGGGGAACTACTCACGGAGCATGATGGAGGCGGTGGCGTTGATGGAGATGGCTTCCGGGGGACTTCCCCGTCCCGGCGGGGTGCCGGAACAGAGACTTCGTCCCCGAATTGGAGTTTCGCGATGGCGGCGGCGCCCACGGAGTCTTTCCGGAGTTTCGTCAATCGGTATCGCGTTTTTAGGTCGAAAGGGGTTTTATAGGCGAAGAGGCGACGCAGGAGGGCACCCGGGGCCCCCTCACCATAGGCTGGCGCGGCCAGGCCTGGGGCCGCGCCGCCTTATGTTCTGGTGGCCCTCTGGCCCCTCTCCGACTCTCCTTCGGTGTTCTGGATGCTTCCGGGAAAAATAAGGTATTGGGTCTTCGTTTCGTCGAATTCCGAGAATATTGCCCGAACAGTCTTTCTGGAACCAAAAACAACAGAAAACAGGAAGCGGCACTGTGGCATCTTGTTAATAGGTTAGTTCCGGAAAACGCATAAAAACATTATAAAGTGTGAGCAAAACATGTAGGTATTGTCATAAAACAAGCATGGAACATCAGAAATTATGGATACGTTGGAGATGTATCAAAGGTCCTTACAAACATACAGGTTTCATAATTTTTAGACATGAAGGATTCTATTTCAGAAGCTCCCATAAATAAAACAAATTATTCTACTTCTTCGAACCCAAGATGAATATAGTTATTCCAATGATAGTTCACAATTAAAACTTCTTCACTAAAGCCACATTGGAATTTAAGATGTTTAGTATCCTGTTCAGAGCAACAATTTATATCATGGCGTTTAAGCAAGATTTTAGCAATTGTATTCAATTTTTCTAACACGGCACTCATGACTTTACCCTTTCTTGATTCTCTATAATTCGTATATAATTCTATAAGCTCCATACAGGTTGTGGGTTCTTCCATAACAACAGTTTTTAATTTTTCGGTTTTTCAAAATTTTATGAATTTTCGTGTATATAAGAAAAATAAAACAAGACAAAAACAAACTAGACAAAAGTAAACTAAGCAATACAAAATAAAATGAAAACAGAGGGAGAGGTAGAGTGTACTCCCCAGGTGAACTTATGAGTAGAGCTATGCTCCTCGGCAACGGCGCCAGAAAATAGTCTTGATAACCCACAAGTATAGGGGATCGCAACAGTCTTTGAGGGAAGTAAAACCCAAATTTATTGATTCAACACAAGGGGAGACAAAGAATACATATAAGCCTTAACAACTGAGTTGTCAATTCAGCTGCACCTGGAAAAGCACTAGTAACAGGGGTTATGTGAAAGCACTAGTAATATGATAGTAATAGTAACAGTAACACAGCAGCAGTAGCAGTAACACAGAGGCAATGGCACCATAAATAGTTGATACTACTTCTAATGGCATATAGGACCGAGTGAGTCTTTGATGATGAAAGATGGACCGGGGTTCCCAGCTATCTACACTAGTGGTAACTCTCCAATAACAAGTGTTGGGTGAACAAATTACAGTTGGGCAATTGATAGGATTGAAATATCATTAAGACAGAACATCCAGTTTATTAATCATGTAGGCATGTTTCCATATATAGTCATACGTGCTCGCAATGAGAAACTTGCATAACATCTTTTGTCCTACCAGCCGGTGGCAGCCGGGCCTCAAGGGAATCTATCGGTAATTAAGGTACTCCTTTTAATAGAGCACCGGAGCAAAGCATTAACACTTGGTGAAAACATGTGATCCTCATATCTAAGCCATCCCCTCCAGTTATCCCGATTCTTTGTCACTGCGGGGCCTCGGGTTCCGGACATAGACATGTGCAAACAACTTGTAGATACAATCTAAGCAATAATTATAGAGCTTAAATCTAAGATCATGCCACTCGTGCACTAGTGACAAGCATTAAACACAACAAGATTGCAGCAACAATAACTTCACGAACTTTATAGATAGACTGATCATTATGTAACAATTCATCGGATCCCAACAAACACAACACCGATTACATCAGATGGATCTCAATCATGTAAGGTAGCTCATGAGATCATTGTATTGAAGTACATGGGAGAGAGAGTACCAACTAGCTACTGCTAGAACCCGTAGTCCATGGGGGAACTACTCACGGAGCATGATGGAGGCGGTGGCGTCGATGGATAAGGCTCCGGGGGTCGATCCCCGTCCCGGTAGGGTGCCGAAACAGGAACTTCTGACTCCCAAAACTAGGTTTCGCGATGGCGGCAGCGCTCCGGGAGTCTTTCTGGAGTATGATCGATCTCTGTAGGGTTTTCGCGACGGAAGGAATATATAGGCGAAAGGGTGGCGCGAGGGGGTGCCCGAGGGGCCCACCCCATATGGCGGCGCGCCCCCCCTCTTGGCCGTGCCGGCCTATGGTGTGGAGGCCGTGGGCCTCCCCTTGGCTTGCCCTTCTGGTTCCGTGTGTCCCTCGGAAAAATAGGAGGTTTGGCTTTTGTTTCGTCGAATTCCGAGAATATTGCCCGAACAGCTTTTCTGGAACCAAAAACAGCAGAAAACAGGAACTGGCACTTCGGCATCTTGTTAATAGGTTAGTCCCGGAAAATGCATAAAAACATTGTAAAGTATGGATAAAACATGTAGGTATTGTCATAAAACTAGCATGGAACATAAGAAATTATAGATACGTTGGAGATGTATCACCAAGTCACTGAGCTTTTTCGCGTGTCCGGACATGGCGAACACGTGCTCACTAACGGAGCTGCCCTCTTCCATCATACAGCCAAAGAACTGTTTTGAGGCCTCATAGATCTCCACGGCCGCATGAGTTTCAAAGATAACCTTGAGCTCACGCATCATCTCACAAGGGTCGTGGTGCTCAAAACACTTTTGGAGCTCTGCCTCTACGCTGCAGAGGATAGCAAACTGCACTTCGGAGTACCGAGTTACCCGAGTCTCGTAAACATTCTTTACGTCCTCGGATACTGCAGGAGGTGGTGGGGGACCTAGCGGTGCATCGAGCACATATTGCAGGCTTCCACCAGTGAGGAAAATCCTCACATGACGGAACCGATCGGTGAAGTTGCTACCATTGCTCTTAAGCTTTTCTTTCTCTAGGAACTGGTTAAAATTGATGGAGGGGGGCGCCATGATCTACAACATATTTGCAAAGAGTTTAGACTAAGTTTATGATAAATTGAGTTCAATTTTAATTTTTAAATTAACTAGGTGAACTCCCACTCAAAACAACACCCCTCGCATTGTCTTAGTGATTACACGAACCAAATCCACTACACCAAGTCCGATCTTCATGAGAAAAGATGTAGCTTCAAAGGCGAACACTCAAAGTGTTCATCATATCATTCATATGACTCATGCTCTACCTTTCGGTATCCCGTGTTCCGAGACCATGTCTGTACATGCTAGGCTCGTCAAGGCAACCTTAGTATCCGCGTGTGCAAATCTGGCTTGCACTCGTTGTATACACATGTAGAGTCTATCACATCCGATCATCACGAGATGCTTCGAAACGACAAGTCTTAGCAACGGTGCATACTAAGGATGAACACTTTATTATCTTGATATTTAGTGAGAGGGAGCATCTTATAATGCTACCGTCGTGATCTAAGCAAAATAAGATGCATAAAGGATTAACATCACATGCAATTCATAATGTGTGATATGATATGGCCTTTCTTCTTGTGCTTTTGATCTCCATCTCCAAAGCACGGACATGATCTCCATCATCACCGAGCATGGCGTCAAGGTCAGTGGCGCCGCTTCATGGTTGTCCATCACTTATAGCTACTATAACAACTACTTGAAATAAAGCTATTACATCATGAATAGACACGCAGGTCTTTAACAAAAATTAAAGACAACCATTAGGCTCCTGCCAGTTGCCATAATACAACAATGAACATCTCATACATCAAATATAATCATCATCACATCATGGCCATATCACATCACTAAACCCTGCAAAAACAAGTTAGACGCCTCTAATTTGGTTTGCATATTTTACGTGGTTTAGGGTTTTCGAGTAAGATCCAATCTACCTACGAACATGAACCACAACGGTGATACTAGTGTTGACAATAGAAAGTGCAAATTGTAATCTTCACTATGGTGGGAGAGACAGACACCTGCAAATCCACTTATGCAATACAAGTTGCATGTCAAGCGTGGAGCAAGTCTCATGAGACGCGGTCATGTAAAGTTAGCCCGGGCCGCTTCATCCCACCATCCCGAAAGATGCAAAGTACACAAACTAAAGCAACAAAAGCATCACCGCACACAAAACCATTGTGTTCTACTCGTGCAACAGATCTATGCATAGACATGGCTCTGATACCACTGATGGGGTTCGTAGCATAGAAAACAAAAAATGTCCTACCGCAAGACGAATAAATCCAAGATCTAATCTATGGAACACCCAAGATATAATCTACAAGATCGAAGCAATGAGATTGATAAGATACTAACCCTTGAAAATTTCCAAAGCCTACGAGATCAGATCTCGTTGTTGATGTAGACGATCGTCCCCGGTGCTGCAATCCGGCAGCACTTCCGTACTCGGTCACGCTGACGGTGTCGATGAAGCCCCTTCCTCTCCCCGTTCCAGCGGGCAGCGGAGGTTTGGTAGATCTCCACGGAATCCCAGCAGCACGACGGCGTGGTGGTGGTGGTGGAGAAGAGTTGCTGCAGGGCTTCGCCTAAGCCTGCATAGCGTATGGAGGAGGAAGAGAGGGGGCGGCTAGGGTTGGATGAGGGATGCCTTGGCCGGCCACCCCCTCCCCTCTTTATATAGGTGGGGGGTCGGCCTAGGGTTTCCCCTAGGGCCCACCCTTCCCCTTGGCCAGCGCATGGAGGGAGGAAAACCCCTCCCCCAAGTGTTCCCCCTTATCTCCTAATTTAAACCATTTATTTTAGGAGATAGATCTTATCTCTAAGTTTAAACCATTTAAACTAGAGATAGATCTTATCTCTAAGGGGGGCCGGCCTGGGCCCACATGTCATGGTGGGCAGGACCCACTATGCCATGTGGCGCCTATGTGGCCTCTCCCGGGGTGGTGGGCCCACTGGTGACCCTTCTAGAACATTCTAGAAGCTCCGGTCAAAACACCGGAACTTTCCCGAACCCCGGAAAATGACTTCCCATATATGAATCTTATTCTCCGGACCATTCCGGACCTCCTCGTGATGTCCTGGATCCCATCCGAGACTCCGAACAAAAACTTCGGACTCCATCTCATATTCCGAATCTACTTATGCGACATCGAACCTTAAGCGTGTCACCCTACGGTTCGCGAACTATGCAGACATGGTCGAGACTCCTCTCCGAGAAATAACCAATAGCGGGATCTGGAGATCCATAGTGGCTCCCACATATTCAACGATTACTTAGTGATCGATTGAACCATTTACATACGATGCTGATTCCCTTTGTCTCGCGATATTTTACTTGTCCGAGGTTTGGTCATCGGTATCTCCATACCTTGTTCAACCTCGTTACCGACAAGTACTCTTTACTCGTACCGTGGTATGTGATCTCTTATGAACCATTCATATGCTTGCAAGCTAATCAGATGACATTCCACCGAGAGGGCCCAGAGTATATCTATCCGTCATCAGGATGGACAAATCCCACTATTCTTCCATATGCCTCAACTTACACTTTCCAAATACTTAATCCCATCTTTATAACCACACATTTACGCAATGGCGTTTGATGTAATCAAAGTACCCTTCTGGTGTAAGTGATTTACATGATCTCATGGTCGAAGGACTAAGGCAACTATGTATCGAAAGCTTATAGCAAATTGAACTTAATGACTTGATCTTATGCTACGCTCATTTGGGTGTGTGTCCATTATATCATTCAACTAATGACATAACCTTGTTATTAATAACATCCAATGTTAATGATCACGAAACCATGATCATCTATTAATCAACAAGCTAGTTATACAAGAGGCTTACTAGGGACTCCTTGTTGTTTACATAACACACATGTATCAATGTTTCGGTCAATACAATTATAGCATGGTATGCATACATTTATCATAAACACAAAGATATTATAATAACCACTTTATTATTGTCTCTTGGCCATATCTCCAACAGCTTGTAGATCTATGAGCTAGACAAATAAAAAATTAACAGACAAACACCATGACTATCATAAAATATGATCTTGACATGTATATTGGTACTTTTTACATTATTTTAGTCAAAGACTTACAATGGTAACTTAGCTACGTGCCCATAATGCACACCACTTCGTTCTTGGGATCTAGGTAACTACCAACAACTTGCAAGATCAGGCAGCATTTTTTTGTTAAAAGTTCGCCGATTTATTCACAATCCTCACTGAAGCCTGGCAAATCTTCTTGTTGTACAGTTTGTTGTAGCAGATAGATGGAAATTCGTCGTGCTAAGACCCAAATAACCAGCGCGCAATAGTAGCAATTATCCTTAGTTCTATATCGCGGTAAGGACAAAGAGAACAGGGGCCAACGACATCAGGCACTCAAAGCTCGAGATCTTGTTTCTTCCAATCAAGTATATATTTTAGGTTTGCACATTGAGACATGAGAGTTGGTTGTCCGCTGTTCATCATGGGTGGGAAAACTGATGCTATTATTGTGGAAGAAAAAGGCACAATTTACTGTTGAAAGGGAAGCCTATGTGGAGATAGTTTCCGTGATACCTCTCATCCTTATGCAGATAAATATTACAGAGGGCAATGAAAATATCATGACCATGATCTCCATTCTCTTGTTGCGATTGTTGGCATTTTTCGTTGTGTTTCTCTTGTGTTCCTTTTCTAATTGTGCTTCATGTTTGGGCCCTTTATATTAGCAAAGATAGGCAGTGAAATTGAAAATTCAGGTGTACTTGTACTGATTGTAATCGAAAGCATAGTAGGTGGTGCATTATATTATTGCTTAGATATGAGTTAATACTTATAACAAGACAAACGTTTTAAAAAACAAGTACGAAGGATACGGATCCAATGGTATGGTTTTTTCTGTCATATAAATTATTATACTTAAATTTATGATCAAAGGTTTTGTGGGGGCTTATCAACCTAAAGGGGGGAGTAACATAGATGTGAAACAAAGGTCGAGGCAAAAGTATATAAATTTAGGTGTCAAAACAAGTGCTCGCATTTCCCGTAGACAAAAGTATAAATTTAGGTGCCAAACCACCAAAAGTAGAAGTTATGTAGATATGAATTACTGTGAAGACTAAAATCAGGAAGTTATTGTAATATCCCAGGTAATGGGGTTACAAAAAAAGAGGAAACAGATGTGTGCATTACATTCATGCATAGAAAATCTGGGGAATTTTCGCGCTTTAAAGCAAAACAGTTCCACGATAGCGAAGTTTCACTTGACCTTGGTGGAATTGAAGTAGCTCATCAAGTCAAGCGCTATAAACCTCAATGTGACTTTGTTAAAACCTTGTTTTGGGTAGAGATGATTTGGTCTCAAGGGTTAGATCAAATGGTAATACAACCAACACAATAACTTATTAATCAAGGATCAATTACTTGATCTTATTAAAGATCATAATATGGTATACCTTGCCACAACATATGAACATCCATTTAATTGGAAGTCAAGTAACAATAAGTGGAGAAACTATTCCTAACCTACCTTTTCCATGTCTTAAACTAATCCTTGATCCTACCATGAACCTCATGGTATTCATTCTATTTCAATCTTGGAAACAAGACAAGGAGATCAACTTTAGAAGTATATATTCTTCTTTATTCCAAATAGTTTTACATCAAACCTAAAGAGGTGAGAGTCCTATTTTATTTAGGGAAGCAATGACAAACCTTGAGGCAAATCTTGAATATAAGTATCCATATGATTACAACATTATCTTCAAGGGGAACCCTAGAGTATTATTCAAGCCTTCCCAAATGAGAGAGACCATTTATACTAGATCTAGCTTTACCTATTTAAGAATGCGGGACAACCTTTGAACTAAAGTATTAGGTTGTAAACCATTTCCCTTGGAGTGGTGAGATAACCTAATATCACATGGAATAATACCATATCCATGAATTGATAAAGTAAGGAGGAGATTAACTCAACCAAGAAAGCCAAGTGGAGTTTTAGACTTAATACCTATTGAGATATTGTGAGTACACCATAAACCCTAGAATAACCATTCCTTTATAAGAGAGCCCAAGTTATGGTGTTACACTCAAGTAGTTGAGGCAACACTTGAATGAGAGGGAGAGAACTATCCATATACCAGATGATTATATCATCATTGATTAAGTAGAACCCTAACATAATATCTCAGGCATTCTCCTGGGATATAAACTTAAAAGGCAACCATAGTACTCCCATTCAAGAAGATAAATTAGAAGTGCTACACTTAGTTGATCAGGACAATACTGAATCTTGAGAGTGAGAAACCTAATTTTTGAGAGATAACTTAGGAAGCCAAACCTTGATCATTATAAATTGAGTGATGATCATAAACCCTAAGAACTTGAGGTAGACATATTAGAACAAGTTGATCATGCCTAATCCATGATCATGTTCTTGAGGTGTTGGGGATAAACCTTAATAGGATAAGTAGATATCATTCTCCCATGAAATTATGGGGAGGTAACTAGTAAGCAACCCTAGAATTATATTCCAACCTTTACTTGTGAACCACTTGGTGATCATAAGTAGAATCCTACCATATCTATGCTTCATAAATTAAAGAACCTAAGAAAACCTTAGAGTAAAACTCCATACTCAATATGGTGAGAAACCATCTATCCATATGATCAAAGTTAACTATAAAAAGAACTAAAACCAATGTAGTTACTTTAATGATAAATTGAGAATAGTAATAGAAGTTAATTGGGAGGAGTCAAAACTAATTCTCAAGTCCTTAGTAACTAAAGGAGAACCCCAACTATTAAGCAAGTAACCACCTTATCATGGATAGGGAAGACTAAACCCTAGTTGGTGCATCACTTGGGTGATCATAACCATAAACCTAGTTCACATTTGAGTTCCAAACCATATGCCATTAGGTGAATATCATTAGAACCTTAGAATTGCTCACAAACTAAATCTTAGGCTTCGATTATTGAACCTAAGATTAGCCTAGTGCTAAATACTATAATTAAAACCATATGTGTGATCAACCACTTATCCTCATAAATCAAAACCAAACTATGCTGAGAATAATGTTCACCCTAGGACATTCAAGATAGAATTAATACAATACTAGTAGCAAACATGGAATAGATTTAACCTAAGACTCAACTCTTTATTAATTAAATGGGTGCATAAAATAATAGGAAAATAACAACATTCTCAGATCATAGAGCTAACTATGTGATTAAGAGCATTACCAAGACTTGGTAATATTTCTGTTATGAAGAGATCATCAATTTCCAACAACTTTAACAGAATAGTTTTTCCACAAGGAAACGGAAATTAAAATGAGAATTGAAACCCATGCCTATTTTCTATTATGAACAAGCCACAACTATGCATTATAATCCAATATAAAATATTTGTTTCAAATAAAGAATGGTGTAATAGTCCTTGCACTACACCTTAATTCAATTATCATAACAAGAAACCTGCAAATAAAATTTGAATCCAAATCAGATTCAAATAGAAAATATAAAACAGAAAATAGAAAAAACAAAAAGAGGAAAAATAGAGTAGGAGCTTACCTGGTCGAGCAACCACGGTGCAGCCCAGCACCAGAGCCCAGCAGCAGCCCAGCACCTCGGCCCAGACCAGCCCACTTACCGTTTTGCTCGGATAAGAGCGAAGACGACGAACTCGTCTTCGTCTCCTCCACAGGACGCGCGGGAGCTCGCCACAACGATGGCCAGAACCACGTCCCGCGGTCATCGCCGCCATTGCTGACCGCCAGCACACGCGGTCGACCCTATAAAGCGCCGCGGAAGCTTCAATTTCTCCTCTCTTCGTCTCAAACCGCCAAATCCCTGAAACCCTAGCTCGCCGGCGACTATCTTGCCCCGGTGATTCTGATCACCCCAGAGGCCGCCGTTGAGCTCAGGAGGAGCGCCTCGTCGTCCTCGGTCCTCTGGTAGAGTTTCGCGTCAAGGGGAGCTCGGGATATGGCGCAATCGACTGTTTCCTTCCGCCGGTGTTCCACAGAAAAATGGACCATGGCGTCCACACCGTCGACCATCGCCGCCGTCAAGCCTTCCTCGAGCATCTAGGTGAGCATGTGCTTCTCGAGAGCCCCATATTGCATCCTAGCTCGCACCGTGACTCTCTCGCACCGTCGGCCACCGTGCGCCGCCGCTGTTCGCGCTCGCCGGAGCTACTCCGGCGACCATTAGGGGGCAGCGCTGTAACCACTAACTTCGCCTCGGTCTGCTGGTTCCAGCGAGTACCCGCGCAGCCCCGCGGGAACGCTCTAGCTCCGGCGATCATCACCACAGACCGCCGGCCACCATGCCAATTGCCACGTTGGCAATTTTGACCACAGTCCACGCCCCGTGGCAGATGACGTGGCCTAAGGCCCACCAGACAGCCACTGGGTGTAGACTAGTTCGGGTGTAGTTAGTATTTCCTGTTTGATTCAAATTCCAGAATTTATTGAAACTTTGCAAATACATAGGAAATTCATAAAAACTCAGAAAATTATAAATGAGTTATCAAAATGATCCTAAAAATAAGATCTATCCAATAAAATATAATATGAAATTTTTATTTTTAATAAAAATTTAGTTATTTAACCATTAATAATTAAGCATTTATTTCTAATTATGAATTCAATTAAAATTCAATAATTAGGAAAACATTCCAAATTAAATAAAAACCAGTAAGTAAATAAATAAAACATTAAAACTAATTTTCTTTATTTGTTATTTTATTAAATCCTTATTAGAGGGATTTAAACCCTGATTAATAATTCCCTTAATTATTATAAATCCTTAAAAAAAATTCTAAATCCAGTATTATTTTTATTTTAAAGTTATTGATAACTTCAACTTTATAATGAAGTCATTAACTTAATAACTATATGGTAGATTAGGAAACCCTAATTACATGTTGAATAAAGATTACAACCTCACCATTTCATGTGAAACCCTAAAACCCTAAATTCACTTAGAACCCTAGCTCCATTATTACATGTGAACCCTAATTTGCTTCCAACCCTAACCCTAGGTTAGAATATATGATCATAATACTTTCTTTTCATTCATAGAACTATAATAGCAACTAAATACTTGTCATGTCTTCATAAAATAATAGGGACCAACCACTAATAAAATGGTATCCCATATGTTCACCTTCGTTAGACCTAGATAATCAAATAGGGTTAACCAAGTGTAAACCCTAGATCCTATTACCAAAGCCATCATACTTTATTAACCTTATTTAGCATCACACCATTGTGATGAACTCCCAATAACAACTATGCCACATATTGTGCATTACCTAATCATATTCCACTAAACCCTATTAGTATTCGATACTTATAAACCATAGTATCCAGGAGCCAACTATACCCTATTTAAGTGGATCCCATAATAAAACCTACACCACCTCAACCCTCATTGATATACTTCTTATTAATTAAGAAGTATGTTCTTCAAAAGTTATTCTTTTGAAGAAAATAAAGAGTAATCAACAACCCTGCCTAATAGGATCTATGAACCATAGCTATCTATCACCAATAAGATACAACCAACTTTGATAGCACCTATGTATAATTAGTTGCTTAAGATGCCTAGGCTTAACTCAACCTTACAAGCCCTAGGTGTTGATGAATCCAACATTGTTGTGATCCATCTAATACCTACTCCAGAAACCAATTGGAACCATAGGAAACTATAGAACCCCACAAACCCTAATTATCATACTTGTTCTTTATTAAAGAACAGGTTCTTCAAAAGTTATTCTTTTGAAGGATATAATAAGTAACCATTAACCATGCCATATATTACTAAAACCAACAACTGTTCATTACATGTTATGATTATACCAAATGCTATTGTTGTGTGCTAGTAATATTATTATTGTAATGTATTGCATTACTTGCTTATGATACCAAGTAAGCAACCTTAATAAGAACCTTGTTTGCGAAACATCTCTAAAAGTGCAACACACCCTAAACCAATTATACCAGCTCACTAATCCTAAATCATCGGGGTTGGGTCACGCTTAGAGCGATTGCATCTCATACTTATGCATTATTGCATCCTTGCCAATCTTTTAAACATCGTCCTTACCGGACGATGATGCTATTTCAGAATTTGGAGTTATTGCGTATCGAAGACCTTGCATGCATAATCTTGCGATCAAGAAAGGCAAGTTCATCACTTGCTCATGTCATTTGAGTATTTTTACCAAATTACTTGCAAAGTACTATGTTTATCACTATTGCATAAAAAGCAAAACCACTATTTTCATAACTATGAATATGCCTAAGTGGTGGGCAATGGAACCATGGATTGTGTTGATATGGTGGAGGTTCCATTGCAAGGGTTTATATCCATCTAGGATTAAACAACAAATGTTGTCCAGTGATTCTTGTGCCGTAAAACCCGTGTTCACCATAAGATCTGGAGTGGGACGGAGTAGTCAAAAGTGTTTCCACCTCTCGTTCATCAACGGACGCGCTTTACCGTAGTACACTTGTAATCCAAGGGGGCAAGCGGTGAGGCTGGGGAGTCCTAAGTCCCCACGGCATAGTCCGTAGTACACTTGTCGCCCGAAGGAGCAAGCGGTGAGGCTGGGGAGTCCTAAGTCCCCACGGTATTGTGGTCTATGAGGGGTTGCAACGACCGGCGAAGGTATCAGGCCGTCGTGCCTGATAGTAGTCGAGGTCGGATGGTATCTTTGGATACGCTGGCCGGCGAGGACCCAAGGTCGGAATTGCAACAAAGGGTGGATGTTCGAGGTAGCGGAGGAACATGATTGACTAGGACCTTATACCGGGCCTCACACCAAAGGAAGTGTGGACGGGGAAATTGCCCGGTTGGCACCAAGGTTAAGATCTCTTATGGGTAAAGCAACACACCTCTACAGAGTGTAACGAACTGTGACCAGTCACTCCCTGTTCCGGGATATGGAACTGTGAACGCTGCCGGAAAGGAACTCCATGAAGTTCTAGTCAACCGGTGAAGGCTGACGGACATAGCTCTTCAGAATAAAAGCAACCTTTTTAAGAAATGATTACAAAAACTTGCATTTCCTATGACTTTCTGGTCTATGGCAGTAGCTAGTGCATTAAACACCTCTTTCCTATAATGAACTTGTTGAGTACGCTCGTACTCATCCCACTTTTAAATCCCCTGCTTAGGTATGGAGGCATCGAAGGAGGATCTACATTGCAACTCGAAGGCCAAGGAGTCAACAACTACTTCAAGAGACAGGACCCTGTCAAAGGAGTCAGTTACCACATCCAACAAGGAGAAACCTAGATTAGCAATAGAAAGGAACTAGCTTCTTAAACCTAGCTCCTATTTAGCTAGAATCTATTCATAGCCTCTGTAGCTAGTTAAATACTCTACAAATAGAGTTCGTGTTAGGATTAGACTACGAGTCGTTCTTCTGGAGTTTATTTGCAGTTTTACCTCATTGTAAAGTAGGAGGCTGTGATGATCTTATGTAACAGAGTTTGTGTGTAATTCTATAGACATGCCTTGGACCCGCATATGTTTCTGTTGTACCACTCTGAGCGATGTAATACTAGTGGAACGGTGTTTCACTGGTGTTATGTCAGACTTGCATACTACACCATGCAGTGGTATGCCGGGTCCCCACAGTTATGGAGATGGTTTGAAATCCCCGCTTCTGCATTCATAATGCTAGTGGCTTGTAGATCTATGGGCTAGTCAAAAATAAAAATAAATAGACACACCCCATGACTATCACTAGTACAGATCAGGGTTTGGAAGGCTTCCCATGGCACATAAGGCCCTTTCTGTGTGCTATGCAAAACAACGTTGATGTCCCAAAAATCCGACCATTTGCCTACTCTCTGCCGGCCCTCATCGCGAAAACAACGCAAATGTTCAGCAGAAATGGAAGGGTATGCGATATGATGAAAATGACTCCCCAAAGAGTCATATGATGAAAAAGACTCCCCAAAGAGAGGATGGAGGCAGTGCTAAGGACTCAGTTTTCTGCAGAGCCATTTGACCATTAACAGGTTGGTGTCTATGTGTTTCTGAAGCTCGATGAAGGCGCACCCCTGGTCTCTGACCCTAGTGTCGAGTTATCGTTGGATGACTTTGACTCGCTGGAGGTCTTCATCAATAAACCCAAGCCGAAGAGAAAAAAAATGTGCATCCTCCAAGAGCAGAGTCGGCGTTGATGTGGCCTCGGGCTCCCGCAAAGGCCGTGCTGACGAAGATTTTTAGTTTAACTATTTATTGTACTACATTTTTATATGTAATATGGGTGGAAAATGTTGATCATGAGCTCTTAAAATATTAAATGTATCCTAATTTAGTGTGTTTTTTTCTATCTGCAATGTTTGATTAATATATATGTGTGTGTGTTGCCAAATCTATGAATTGGTATCTTTATTCAAAGGATGAGCTATTCAATCTTCCGTCTTAACTTACACACAGTTTTGTACGCAAGAGCTCGTATGTGACAATGACTATTGCACACGGCTTGTCAAAACCAGGTGTGTGTGACATACCAATGACATAAGGTAAAGAAACTGTGTGCGAATATTGAAACCACTTTATGATTATTCGAGCAAAACCGTGTGTGATGTGCACATCTTTCTTAAAAACTGGACCCCTTCCTATCAGAGCCGCTACCAACTTTCTTGTATAAATAAGGACCGGTGACCTTATCCGGTCTCATTCTACTCCATAGCTGCCCCTCTATACAACCAAGACTGGTCCTCGAAAAACTCACATGATGACATGGGCATATCTTATCAGGTACCAACTACTTAACATATCAGGATGTGGTCCAGCAGAAGGCCCATGAAGCCCATGACACAGTAAGCACTTGAAGCCCTGAACCTGGCGTGCAATACAAGCACAGCCCATACAGGAATAATCGAGTATGTAACCGACCCAAAATCCTAAGACCTAGCCTCCTATATAAGGACCACGAGGGATCGACGGGGAGGACGACTAGACGATACGCCATCACACCATATCCATCATGGCAGTCTTAATTGTAACCCTAATCATCATCAATCAAGAGCAGACAAGTAGCACTTACGGTTTTCCCTCTAGGGGTCTAAAGCCGGGTAAATCGTGCCCTGTTTGTTATTCTGTTTGTACGCCGATGAATCCACTAGCCCGCTCATCTTCCCTAAAACCCAAGTCCATAACAAACGCTCATTTTTCACAAACCTATTTTCAGAACATTTTTCTTAATAAAATGCGGGCGAGAATACTGACAATTAACCTTACACTGCTGCTTGGGTTCAGATTGTACAATTCATGCATGGTTTTACTCCATTGTTTTGTAATAAACTTCTGACGTCAAGATAGCTGGCTTGCTGCAAATTCTAGCAAGATTTACTTAGTACTTTTGGTTTTGTGCTTTATAATTGACAGAATTAGTGAGGTGTCACAAAATTAGTTTCCTGAACGATGTCATATTTGAAATGTGCCTCCTTACCTGAGGTCTGAAGCAATTAGTCGGCTGAAAAACATAGGCTCACTAAAGTAACATATATGCACGATGCAGCAACCTATGTTCTGTATTGTCTACACACTTAATGTAAGGTCTGGTTGTGGTACCTAAGTTTGTATATTATGAATTTAATGAGACATTATGAATCTATTTGTTGATATCTGGCTTGCAATTTTTACAATGACATTTATTTTATATTACTTGATGTGACATTGTTGTCATCGGCAAATCTCACACTAATGCATGCTCCGCCGAAGCTCTGCCAATAATGATTTCCCCCTTATATGTTGGATATTCGAAGCATTTCACACCACTGGCGTGCCGTGGCGCCGCGCCATACTTCCTAGTAAATATGGAAAAGTATTCTAGTTTGTTATCCGATTCCTTCTCTTCGTTTGGACAGACGATCATCCGAGCTATGACTTCAGTTCAATCTAATGTTCGATGATTTCCCTATAAATTCTGATCAACCCCACGTTCCCCTACCCACTCCACCACGTTCCCCACTCCTCCACCACGGCGGCAAACCTGGCGGTGGCGATGCGCTTGCTGCTGACCGGCGTAGAGAGATCGAGTACGCAGGGGCAGGAGCTAGCACGGCTAGGGCTTTGATTCGAGGACATCCGGGTGACTCTGTCGGTGCTCATGCCATAATACGGCTGATCCAAATGCCCAATGTTGAGCTCGCAGCCGTTGGGCCGCACATTGGCCAAGCCATCATCCCCACCGTTGTCGTGCCCAAGGTATTCGACACCTTGCACGGGCGCGAGCTGTCGCTGATCCAGGGAAGCTCCGGCAACTTCCCAAGGTAGCTCGCCGTGTGCGTTGTCACCTCGAGTAGACATTTTCCTGGCCACCCAGTGTCGCAAAGACACCTCGGAGTTCCCACGTCCTTGCCGCTCGCGTTTTCTCGCTAACATCATCATGTACTTCTGCGACCATGATCTCGCCGACCGTACTTCTTCGCCGAGGTCGACGTTGTTATAGAGGGGCTCCAGAAAGACATACATGTACCTCGTCTGCTGCGCGAGGCTGTTGTCAGCTGCTCCATGTGGAAGAATATTTTTCAAATTGATTGGAGCAATTTTATTTCTTTGGAAGCACATAAGCAAATTGTGGGAAGCATGATTTTGTATCCATGATTAGTCATATGAAAGACAAAAAGTTTACATGTTGTCGATGCAAGTTTCATTAGTTATGGAAGCAAACACTAGTAGAAAACAAGGTTTTCGTTCGGAGCTGCCCAGAATATTAGTCCTGATCGTGTTACAAACCGGAACTAATGCTCATATTAGTCTCGGTTCGAATGGCTAGGACACCGAAAAGTTTTAGTCCCGGTTTCTAACTTAACCTTTAGTCCAGGTTGGAGACACCAACCGAGACTAAAGGGGTTGCGACAAGCTGCTTTTGGTGCAAAATTCTTTATTTTCGGTTGGTGTTACAAATCGGGACTAATCCTTTTAGATATAGGTAGGCTAGTTGATCTAGTTACCATGAAAAATAACAACCATGAATTTTGATTTTTTTTGCAAACAGACTATATTTTTTTTGGTGAAATGGGATTATCTTTTGCATCCGAACTCGAAAACATCGTTTAATATATAAAAATGTATTTACGGAAAAGTTACATCCGAATTCACCAGGGTTTACCAGGTTAGCCAATTTTTATATTCTCAAACCAAAGGGAAGTATGAAAATTTTCAGGTTTTAGGTTTTGCAAAAAAAATTGTTATTTATTTATTCAAGATTATTATTACATCATTAGTTTTGTTTGTTAAAAGAATTAATTAAAATTCAAACAATAAAGAAGTCTGAAATCGTGACCTGCTGGTTAATAGGATTGTAACGATAGTAGTATAAATAACATGTCTGTAGAGCACTTGGAAGCGGGATGGAAGGGACTGGAAAATTAAATGTGCTAGTGCTAGAGCAGTCTAAGGATGGGTGACCGAGCGGGAAGTTTGACCATAAGTGGGCAATTTAACCTGGGATTAAGTGTAATTAGAGACTAATATAGTCAAATAATTTAATACTAGATATTCTAAAAAAATAGAAAAAAAGGGAGCGAAGAAATTAGAAAAAAAATTGAATAAAAAATATAGTCATCATGGCCTTTAGTGGTTCGTGTTACAAACTGGGACTTTTAGTCCCGGTTCGCAGCATAGAAAGCCCCCTAGCCCTACCCCCTCATATAGTTCCGATTCTGTAGTCCCAATTGCAAAACGGGAACTAAATGCCCTTAACAATCGGGACTAAAGGCATTTTTTACTAGTGAAATTGTCCTGCACCTCAATGGAAACATAACTTTGCCCATTGCCACATTGACATAAAATTAGTATATTCACAAACTGTTCCTTTTTTTGTATTTGAAGTAAATTCCAACTGCATGAGAAGCATTTTTTACTGTCTCAGAAACAAAACTATTGATTTCAAACGCCCACAAAATGATGCTTCCGTACATCACGAAGAATGTTGAACCATGCTACACAGCGACGCCGCACAATTAACAATCTGTGCGGCGGCTTCTGTTGGAGCCGGACGACCGCACAACCCGCCGCATGCATGCAGCTGATTAGTGTTGATCCTATCTTTTTGGGCGTGCATGCCATATACATATGATAAAATCCCTTCGGTGATGCATGTAGCTGTCACACTAGTAGAAAAAAGGCATTCTATCCCAACCCATTAGTCCCCAAATACTTTGACCCGGGACTAATGGGGTCTTTAGTCCCGGTTCTGCTGGTGAATCGAGACTAATGCTCACCAACAGGGACTAACGAGCTATGGTGGCTCTCGGTTAGCAACTGGGACTAAAGGATACCCTTTAGTCTCGGTTGGTGTCCCCAACCAGAATTAACGGTTTTTTCTGGTTTTTTACTCCACACGCACCCTTCACACCCGCCCCCTGTGGATCGCCTTTTTTGCTTTGTAAAATACAAAAGAAAATGATAGAAAATTTAAAAAATAAAATGTTTTCAGATTCTTGTATATTATGCAACCTACTATTCGGTGAAATTAAGAAATTCGAATTTTCACTTTTTTGTAAAAAAAGGTTTAAATAATGGTAAAACCGCATTAACTTTTGCATACAACATCGGAAAAAAACGTATAATATATCAAAATCATCGTGGGGAAAGTTACATCCGAATGAAAATACGAAAGCAGAAAGATTTTAGTTTTTTCTATAAATTACGAATTTTATATTTTATATTTTTTAAAAGATTAAAATTAATAATTGCATCCTGCATAAAGATTACTATTACTTTTACCCAATTTTTAGATTTTCAAATTTTTAGGTTTTAGGTTTGGAAAAAAATATTTAAAAAAATTTAAAAATAATAAAAATAATACAAATTAAAAAGTTAATGTTTATTTATATATTCAAGACTATTATAACATCATTATTTTTATTTATTAAAATAATTATTTGAAATTCAAACAATTAAGAAATGTGACATCGACCAACGTGTTAATAGGATTGATATGATACAAGTATCACATACATGCGCACGAAGCACTTGGATGTGGGAAGGGATGGAACTCGGAAGTTAAGTGTGCTAGTGCTAAAGTAGTGGGAGGATGGGTGACCGAGCGGGAAGTTTGACCACGAGTAAGTAATTAGACTAGAGACAAGTGCAGTTAGAGATAGAGACTAAACTATGCAAATAACTGAAATAATAGAAATTCTGAAAAAATCAAAAAAAATTGAGTGCAAAAAATTAGAAAAAATAAAATTAGAAAAATTCACCTGCAAACATTGCCGACGCACGGAACCCACGTGGATGGATCTTTAGTCCCTTTTCGTAAGCAACCGAGACTAAAGGGGGCCTTTCGTTTGGACCGTTTACAACCGGGACTAAAGCCCATTATGAACCGGAACTAAAGGCCCTTTTCCTAGGACGTTGCTACAGAGTGCCCTAGCACCGGTTAGTCTTACGAAATGCCCCATCCAAAAATAGAAATAAACTAGTCTAATAATTTGACTAGAGATAAGTGCAGTTAGAGATAGAGACTAAACTATGCAAATAACTGAAATAATAGAAATTCTGAAAAAATCAAAAAAAAATGGAGTGCAAAAAATTAGAAAAAATAAAATTAGAAAAAAATCACCTGCAGACATTGCCGACGCACGGAACCCACGTGGATGGATCTTTAGTCTCGATTCGTAAGCAACCGGGACTAAAGAGGGGCCTTTAGTCTGGACCGTTTACAACCGGGACTAAAGCCCATTAGGGCATGAGCAATGGAGGCAGCTGTCCAACTAGGCTTGGATAAAACTTTTGACATATGCATGCCATGTTATGGTCCCATTAATATGTCTTTCTCTCAAAAGCTGATTTGGGTTTTCTCTTTCTCTCTCACATTTTCACTAAAGACCCTTTTTCTAGGACGTTGCTACAGAGTGCCCTAGCACCAGTTAGTTTTACGGAGTGCCCCACCCAAAAATAGAAATAAACTAGTCTAATATTCGAGTAAATTACATATAGGTACCACTTTTGGGGCAACGCTTGCAAGTAGGTACTAACTCTGGTAATTTTTTCAAGTAAGTGCAACTTCTGGGGCAGGTCGTAACAAATTGAGCAACTTTGGAGTTAACAGTGAATTAATCACACAGGCCCACTTGTCATAGCAACCGTCCGTCGGCCTGCCGTTTGGCCCGAGCGGGTTAAACATCATCCATGCACACGGATTTAAAAAAAACTTGGACGTGCACCTGCATGCATGCTTGGACGTGCTGCCGGCCAAGATGCTCGCCAGGGACGGTTGACCGGTGCGGGAGTGCAGGTTTGTGCTGCTCAAGGCCGGTCGCCGGAAGGCGCAAGCTAGCGGCACAGCGCTCGTGCAGTGGTGCCATGTGTTGGTTTTGGCACTAGCTAGCTCTCCTCTCTCTCTCTACTCACGGACAAAGGTAGAAGAAAAGGAGGCACACAATTTTCAGGCGCACGAACGCCCGGCGCACAGACGCCTCTTTTTTCTTATGCGAGCTCCAACTCGGTGCAACAATGGAGTACAGGGGTGTGGGGTTTTGTAGCCGCTCCGGCTCGCACTCACGACGCCACGGCCGCGCCCACGACGCGCACTCACGCGTTTAACGCTCCCACCTCGCCATGATCCGCTTGCTCCGGCTGCTCGCGCCCAGACGCGATCAACGCGGCCAGTAGCTATCCTGGACCTGGTCCGACCTGTACGTCCAGCGCATGCACCTGCACACGAGCCGGACTCCCTAAACACACGCACTCACGCACACCTACGTGCCCTGCCCGGCCGCCATGGACGTCGACCTGGTGCACAGACACCGGTCACCGCCACGCCGGACATGGCTTATTGCCAACATTCACCCCCTAAGCCATGACCTACAGAAGCGCCGGCTCGTCGTCGACATCGACGAGCAGCGCCTTCTCCTTCCTCGGCTCCGGGCAGTCACGGGAAAAGTGGCCGCGAACGCCACAATTCCAGCACTTGCCGCGCCGTCCTCTCGCGCCCGAGTCCACGCTGCTCCCGCCGTCGTCGTGGTCGTGGCCACCGCCGCGCTGACGGCGTCGTGCTTCCCACTGAGCAGCCGTGAGCAGAAGCTGGTCGCCACGACGCTCTCCGCCAACAGCCGCCTTGCGCCGCTCCGTCCGCTCCTGGAACGCCTTGAGACGCCCGAGCACCTCGTCGAAGCAGACGGTCTCGACGTCGCAGAACTGCTCGATGCCGGCCACCGCCGCGAACAGCGAGTCCGGGACGGTGTCGAGCAGCTTCTTCACCATCGTGGCGTCGCTCAGCGTCCCGCCGAGGCTTGCGAACCTAGCGGCCATGCAGCCGATCTTGCCGGCGTAGACGTCCAGCTCCTCGCCCTCCGCCATGATCAGCCGGTCGAACTCGCCGCGGAGCGTCGACAGCCGAGCTGCCTTGACACGATCCGCGCCGACGAACCGCGCCTTGAGGCACTCCCAGATCGCCGCCGCCGTCTTCTTCGACGACACCTGCAGGAGAATGTCCTCCGAGAGCGCGCCGAGCAGGTACGCCCTCGCCCTCTTGTTCTTCTCCGGATCGACCGCCGCCGCCGGGTCCGCTGGAACCACCGCCTCCCAGACGCCCTGCACGTCGAGGTTGGCCTCCACCTTGATCGCCCAGACGGTGTAGTTGTCGCGGGTGAGCATCGGACAGAAGAGCGGCATCGCGCTCCCCCCGGCGCCACCACCGTGCGGAACCAGCGCCATCACCTCGCTCTGATACCAAATGTTGGTTTTGGCACTAGCTAGCTCTCCTCTCTCTCTACTCACGGACAAAGGTAGAAGAAAAGGAGGCACACAATTTTCAGGCGCACGAACGCCCGGCGCACAGACGCCTCTTTTTTCTTATGCGAGCTCCAACTCGGTGCAACAATGGAGTACAGGGGTGTGGGGTTTTGTAGCCGCTCCGGCTCGCACTCACGACGCCACGGCCGCGCCCACGACGCGCACTCACGCGTTTAACGCTCCCACCTCGCCATGATCCGCTTGCTCCGGCTGCTCGCGCCCAGACGCGATCAACGCGGCCAGTAGCTATCCTGGACCTGGTCCGACCTGTACGTCCAGCGCATGCACCTGCACACGAGCCGGACTCCCTAAACACACGCACTCACGCACACCTACGTGCCCTGCCCGCCATGGACGTCGACCTGGTGCACAGACACCGGTCACCGCCACGCCGGACATGGCTTATTGCCAACACCATGTTCGTCTCGTGCCAAATCGCAGAGCCGCCGCCACGGGACGAAGCTGTCGTGCACCTCCTCTTTGTGCGCGCGGCCGTCGGAAGCTGCCGCCGGCCGGCCACCTCGCGCTCTCAGGCAGGCTGACGCGTGCGCGCTGATACTTGCGTGTCAGCGGATGCACGTACGGTCCAGGCAGGTGAGGCTGGCGCGCTTGGCTAGAACTGGAATGACATGATGGCGCGAGCTAGCTGTACGCTACAGTGGGGATCGGCACGTTTGCTTAGCATGGGAGGCAATGGCCGCCGTTGCCATGCTCGATCGCGAGCTCGCGCGTGGTGCTGCTGCCTGTATGTGCGCGCTAATGCTGCCGCTGCAAAAGTGAGTGTGTGCGCGCTTGCGCGGGCTTGCCATCCGCGCGTGTTCTAGGCAGCTAGCAAGAAAGGCATGCATCGGTGTGTTGTTGCTAGCTATGCATGTACTCATGTGCTCACCGGCCACTCCCATACTTTGACCTCTACGAGATCCACCGCGTGCCGGTCCCCTCTTCTGCTGCTAGCTCCTCTCCACAAGACGGGCTACAGACCTCCGGCGGCCTGGATCTGCAGCGGCGGCGTTCTCCCCCTCGCCGTATGCGGGTGCGGGCAACGAGCACAGCATGCTGTTGCTGCCAAACTTCTCAAAGCGACGAGCGGACTGGGTGTTACCGCCAGCAGCGGGCGGCGGCTCGTTGCTTTATTTCGATGGTACTGGTGGTCACCGGCGGGAGAATGAGTGAGATGTGCGACGACCAGGAGTACCAGACATGTCTAATGGCTGTGCCCTAACGGCTGGCTGACGGCCGTTTGCTCTGACATGTAGGCCCGCGCAGTTAAATGAGTGTCAACACAAGAGTTGCTCAATTTGTTACGACCTGCCCCAGAAGTTGCACTTACTTGAAAAAATTACCAGAGTTGGTACCTACTCGTAACCGTTGCCCCAAAAATGGTATGTATGTGTAATTTACTCCTAATATTCCCCAGCCTTCTAAAAATAGAAAGTCTACTCCCAGACGTTTCTCTTTCCGTCTAGAATGTCCGCTGCAAGTTAAACACGGGATGTGCCAAATCAGCGACTTCTCATTCCGTGGATCCGTTCCAAGTTCATGACGAGAGAAAAAAATACAAGATCGATCCTGCAAAATAAATACATCATCTATTTCTATTGCACTTCGAGACTTCAAGTTCAGAAAATTTATACGGTTCCAAATCAGTGGATGTAGAAAAAAGAAACAAAATACATCTAACATTCGGGATGTAAAAAAACCTAGGGTGAACCTACTATTCTTACATCCAAAAATAGGGGCGAGTCAGATCTTCGATGTAGAAAAGGAAGAAAAAATACATCCACCACTGCCATCATTTGGGATGTAAAAAATTAAAAAAATCAAAAAATAGATACAGCTTCAAATAAAAAAATACAACCAGAACAATGGGAAGCATGCTTTTATTACATCCTTGGATGTTTTTAGATGTAGAACTAAGGAGCCTGGGAGGAGCGGAAATTAAGGGCATGCCCAATGCATAGCCCTAGGGGTGCTGCCTCACAGCTTTATCTTGGTTCGGGTGGTCCAAATTAGGTTCGGATAAGGAGGCAGCCTCTTCATCAGGAGGCAGCCTCTTCAGCCATAAAGTGAAAAATGTGAGAGAGAAAGAGAAAACCCAAATCAGCTTTTGAGAGAAAGACACATTAATGGGACCATAACGTGGCATGCATATGTCAAAAGTTTTATCCAAGCCTAGTTGGACAGCTGCCTCCATTGCTCATGCCCTAACAGGAAGAAGAGTAGTGGCAGGGACCATCGACGCGCTGGACCATGGGAGAGAGGGCCAAGCGGCTCGCCCTTCCCGACGGCGCCAGGTGAGAAGGGGATCACCGGCGCGCCCGACGGCGAGGCGAAGGCCCTTCCCTTCATGACGGGCGACGGCGCTGGCGGAGGTGGCGACCGGCGGCGACGCGCTCGCGGGGGTGGCGACCTGAGGCGGCGAGCTCACGGGGGTGGAGACCGGCGGCGCCGCGCTCGCTGGAGGTGGCGACCGGCGGCGACGCGAGGTGGTAATCGGCAGCGGCGCGGCCGTGACGAACTCTGTGTACGAAAGAAGGGAAAAGCTCTCGTGGAAGAGATAAGCTAGCTCGTGGTGTGGTGGGCCCCAACGCGCTGTCTTCCATAAGGGCATGAGCATTGGAGGCAGTGGTATGTGTATGCCTCATGAATAAAAGTACTTGGAGCAGCTACACAATGAAACAATCTTCCAACGGTGGCAGCAACTCTTGGGACCCACCCTTTCAGCCTTTTCCCTTTTCCTGGTTGTCTGTTTCTATCATGGGGCTCTTGCATGCATCATTTTTTCTTGCTTTACGGTGGAAGATTCGCTTTTGGCTAGGAGGAGGTAGCCTCCTCTGCAGGCTACTACTTTACTCTGCAAGCGGCAGGAAGAGCCATTTGGGACCATCCGAACCTACGTGGAGGGCTGGGGAAGTAGTCCAAGCTGGAGCGTTGGGCATGCCCTAAACAGCCCCACGTGGATCGGCAAGAGGGAAAGGGGGCAGTATACACGGTTGAGTTTTGTGGAGCAGTTTGCGGGGTTATTTGAAAAGGCCTTGGATCAAACGTTTGGGGACGTGTTTTGTTGAAGACGTGTTTTGTTCATGTCGCTCCCCAGCCGCGTCTCCCAAACGCCGCCTCCAAATAAATATAAGTGCACAAAAATAAAGGTTTTCATTCAAATTTATTTATATATTACAAAGTTTGTATGAAAACGGTTAGATTTCATCTAAATCCTAGCCTACTGGCCGCCTGGCGGTGCGTTCGATGGCTCCACCTCGTCGTCGCCTCCCCTCTGCCGCAGCTCCTAGTGCGCGCACCGCCTCTCCATGCGTAGGACGGTGGCCAGACGCCGCTGCTCCATCAGCGCGTCGTCGCCAGCCCTATCATGTTGCGCCGCCTAGAGGGAAAGCTCGACGGCGCGGCGAATCTGCGCGTCTTCGCGGACACGGGCGTCAGCCTGGAGCTTCTTCTCCGACTCAAAGGACTCGACGAACGCTCGTTGCTGATCCGCCGTCTCGTCCGGGTGCGGCCTGCCTGTCATCGTCGGACCACTCGAAGTCGCCGTCGTCCTCCTCCGCCCCCGCCTTCTCCTCCGCCTCCTCCTCCTCCTACAGCTGCGCCACCAACGCATCCGCCCGCGCCCCCCAGGCTGCCTCCTTTGCCGCCAGCACCGCCGTGTGTAGGCGCTGCCGCTCTACGCACCACCGCTCGCCCAGCTCCTCCGCCTGGCGCCGCCGCGCCTCTTTCGCCGTGGCGGCGTCGAGCGCCGCTATGGTGTCCGCCAACGCCGACTCCTCCCACGCCGCGTTCTCCTCAACTTGGGGGTCTCTCGCTGTTGACGCTCCCGCCGCTGCCTCCCGTTGCTGACGCTCCCACTGCTCGATTGCCTCCTGCCGATGCTGCCTCTCTTCAAGAAACCGCTCCGACCGGCGCCGCCGCGACTGTTCCTCCGTGGCGGTGTCGATGTCGATCTGCGGTGCTTCCGGTGGTGGGTGGAGCCGGTGGTGGAGGGAACTAGCCGGTGTCGGGCGGTTCATTATTGCGCACTGGTGTTCGAGCGACGAGGGATGTGCTTGTTGCGGAGAAATGGGTGCCGGCGGCTGTGGTGGCTATCATTGCGCCGGAGGGCCTTTTATAGATGCCGGCGGGAAGATAGCGCGGGAAGAGACCAGAAGCGGCGGAAAGAAAGCGCGGGAACACGCGGTGACGTGCGATCGCCGTCAACGCGTGGAGACTGCGCAGCACCGACTGACGTCTCGCCTGCCCCTCCGTCGCCATTAAGGTAAAGCTGCGACGCTTCGTTTGTGTGTCACTGCACGCCAATAACTTCTGTCGCGAGGTAGGCGACGGTTAGATTTTAAACTTGAATGTGCCGCTAACGTGTCGGCTCCGCCACGCCTCGCCTCGCTTTTCACTGTTTTGGCGTCCCCCGAGCGTCTCCTGTGTACTGGGGACAGGCTCAAAACGCCGGACACCGTATTAGGCTGCGCCAGACAAAAATAGGCTTTGGGGCATAGGTCTGGAAACATTTTTTTGCCGGCGCGCCTCAAATTTCTTCAGAGAGAACGCTTTGGGAGACGCGGCTGGAGATGGTCTTATTCTTGTTCCAAGTATGGACTAAGCTAAAATGCTGTTGATCCGATGGCCAAGGACTGGTCCGATCCGAAGCATGGGTCAGACGTCCGATGCTCAGAAGCACCCGATAAATATCACGCAGTACAAATTTGTAAGGGATTTGCTATTTTTTTATTAGTGTTAAGTGATCCCCGATGTCCATATGGAAGCTCCGTTCCTATGCGCAACCTAACGTCACTAGCTTTCTCGATTCACTGAGTGTGGAAGCCCAATAGTGAACAAGGCAAGTCAGGCCGAGTGAGGCCTGGAGCCTATAAGTTAAAGCCCAGACACAAGCACTTTCCAATCATCAAGGAGCCCGGGTAGCTGGCACGCTCTCGGCCTTGGTTCTGCCTCTGCGACTGCTGGGGTAATCCAATAAACTATAGATTTATTCAGACATTGCATACATAGAGTCTTTGTTTGGCACAATAAAAGTATAAATCTTTTTTCCGATACATCCCATTCGTATGCAAACATAGTGAGGACAATGTAAGATATGTCATGGTATGCAACATCCGCCTCTCGATGTCCATCCCTAATTCGTGTATGTTTCCTCTTTCATTTATATTCTCACGATTCTCATTTGGGTGCTTCTTATAACAAACATACGGAGGCAGGAGTATATGTGTTACACGATTCGAAAGTAATAGTGTATTGATGATAGTTCTACATAGTAGGTGATGTTTTACTGCCTAACCGGTAGCATAAAGCGCGCGAGACAAACTCAAAATTTATTAGTTTTCTTTGCCGGTTATTTGACATCACATTCAAGTATTCATAAATTTAATTTCCCCTTACATTTTGGATTAATATTAATAATAATAGATAAAATGCACACCTTTCAAAAATACTACTAAATTATATATATACCTAACTATATATATTTTATGTAAATGTTCAAGCAACCAAGCTATCCACGAAGTCTTCAAATACCGGCGTGTTATGATGCAGACATCGACCATAGGAGGACACGCATTTGCCTCAAAGCAGAACTCGCGTATCTCCCACCATAGGCCCACGGGTAGAGATCTCATGAGATTCAGCACCACGTGAAAGACTAGCATCCTCCACAATGAAACCGTGTCACCAGTTGCAATTCTCGACCATGTGGATCTGTAACATGTGGTCGTTTTGGCATCTGTGAAAGGGTCCCCGCCCAGGCGCGAGATCAACTCTCCTTGGCGGGTGGGGCTTGTCGCCGCATGACGCCTTCTCTCTCAAATGTAGTCCTCGGTGTTCCATTGTGCATGGGAGTTGGATACATTCAAACATGGCTCTCCAATCTTCCTTCCCTCCTTATGCGCCCCTCACCATCGGATCGCGTCTGGTGGCCCCGACATTTTGCGAGAAGCCATCTCTCCTCCTAGCTTCATCTATGTGCGCCTATAACCGTGAAACGGGCTTGCCTCGCAAGAGAGACCGCATGCCACACAGCTTTGTGTTGCACCTTATGCGCCCTTGGGCGAGATATCACGTGCAGCACGGCATTGCCGCATGCTCCATTGTGCTGATGGTAGTTGGTAGCGCTAGGTGGGATAGTAGTTGGCGGCGCTCAATAAGTGTCTTGTGGGTGGTGTGGAGGAATGACACGTGAATTGTATGCTCGTACACGATGGCCCATCGAGGAAAGGGAACAACCCATGTATGGTTTTGGTGATGTCTTCATTGTTAGATGTATATATTTGTCTATTGTAGTTTCCCCATATGTTAGGGGGCTTTCTGCATATGTGCACCTGTACATGTACTATATATTGTGGCCTTTGGCCCCTTGGTAATACAACAAGTATATTGCCCTAACATGGTATCAGAGCAAAGTTGATCCTCTAATTTCCGGCCGACGTTTTCTTGTTCCGTCGCCCGTCCGTCCTCCGTTCTCAATCTGGCCGGCAGCCTCCTACTCACGCCCGCCAAGAAATCAGCTCTCCGCCCGACTCCGTCTGCTCCCGCTCCGTGCTGGTCAATCCGTGGTCGATCTCCTTGCAGCGCCCCGTGGCGTAGGGGTCCCGATCCGCTCGATTCTGCGCCGATTCCGTCGCTCCGCCCGCTGATCTCCGTCCGCCGCCGTGGTCCGCTCCCGCGCTGCGTGCTGCTCCCGCTCTCCCCGACTGCTTCTGCTCGACGCCCCGCCCGCTCGATTCTGCCATCCGCCAGCGCCAGGACACGCCAGGCTCCCGTCGCCATCCCTCTGCTCCCCGATCCGCTCGGCCCGTCCGCCTCTGCCCTCTGCTCCCCGATCTGCCAGGCCTCCCGGCCCGTTCCTTGATTCCAATCTGAGGTAAAAAAAAATCAAAAAAAAAAATCAAAAAAAAAAACGAAAAAAAAGATAGCTATGTCTTCCTCGGGCTATGTTGCGATCCCTCGCTGCCCGGTGATCTTTGATGGCGCGAATTACCCTGATTTCGCTGCCTTCATGCGCGTTCACATGCGCGGTCTTCGTCTTTGGGGTGTGCTCTCTGGCGAGGTCTCCTGTCTGCCACGCCCCGTTGCTCCTACGGTGCCTGTTGCACCGCCACCTGTTGCCCTTGCCCCTGATGCTACTCATGCGGATAAGGATGCAGCCAAGAGTGCTGAAGACACTGCTCTGGCTGATTATGACCGAAAGGTCCAGGACCACTCTACTGCCGTTGCGACTTACCGGCTGGATCTGACCGAGTACAGTCAGTGGATAGATGAGGATGCTCGTGCTGCTGCTGTTCTTACCTCCAGTGTTCTGCCTCAGTATGCGGCTGAGTTTATGGGTCTTCCCACCGCTGCTGCTCAGTGGGCTTTTCTTCGCCAGCGCTATCGGCCGTCCGGGGATGCTCTCTACCTATCCGTGGTCCGCCGAGAGCATGCCCTTCGACAGGGTGATTCTACTATTGATGAGTTCTACACTCAGAGTGCTGCTATTTGGCGTCAGCTTGATTCTCTCCGTACAGCTGTGTGTGCCACCTGTCCCTGCTGTCTGATTGTGCGCGCGGATCTGGAGTTTCAGCGCGTTTTCGAGTTCTTGTCGCGGCTCCGTAAGGAGTTTGAGCCGCGCCGGGCCCAGCTGCTTGCCCGTGGTCGCGTTCCGCTCTCTGAGGTACTTGCTGAGCTTCGTGCTGAGGAGACTCGTCTTCGTGGTGCTGGTCTTCTTGAGGTTCCCTCTGTTCTTGCTGCTCGTGGCCCTCCTGTGCCGTCTGCTCGTGGACCTCCTATGCCGCCGACTTCGTTGCGGCCTCCGGCACAGCCGATACTACCTACTCCTCCATTCCAGGGTCAGCGTCAGCCCCAGCAGCCTCGTGGTTCGACGTCACCTCCTTGCACCTACTGTGGCAGGCCAGGCCACACTATCTCTACTTGCCGCGCAGGGATCCCAGCTTATGCCCGCCGCATCTTACTCGTCGTCGGCTGGTTCTTCGGGATCTTCTCGCTGTTGCGCTATCCGATCGGGACATTATCCGTGGTCTTCGTGGTCCGCTCGGCTGGTACAGGCTCTTCCTCGACGAGTGCTCGCTGGTTCTGTGTCTGGCTCTTCTGGCACCGCGCGACCACCACCTTCCACATAGTCAGGTACGTCATCCCCGTGGTATCTGGATTCTGGAGCTTCTTTTCATATGACCTCTGCGTCTTCTATTCTTTCTGCTCTCCGCTCTCTTGTTTCGCCTGTTCGTGTTATCACGGCTGATGGTACCTCTCTCCTCGTTTCCAGTCGAGGCACCCTTTCTACTACCTCTTTCTCTCGTTCCTGATGTTTCCCATGTTCCTAGTCTTAAGATGAACCTGTTTTCCGCTAGTCAGCTTACTAATTCTGGTTGTCGCGTCATTCTTGACGCTGATTCTTGTGCTGTTCAGGACCGCCGTACACAGGCCCTGGTTGGAGCTGGCCCTCGCAGCCTTGAGTCCCCGGGGCTCTGGGAGTTAGACTGGCTTCGCGTTCCTTCTGCTGCCACTTCATCTGCCAGTTCTCCTGCGGTTGCTGCTTCTGTCACTGGATCTTTTCAGCAGTGGAATCATCGGTTGGGTCACCTCTGTGGCTCCCGTTTATCGTCATTAGTTCGTCGTGGTCTTCTGGGGTCTGTCTCAGGAGATGTGTCTTTGCATTCGTGTCAGGGTTGTAGGCTAGGCAAACAGATTCAGCTTCCCTATCCTACTAGTGCGTCCGTATCTCGGCGACCTTTTGATTTAGTTCATTCGGATGTTTGGGGTCCGGCTCCCTTCCCTTCGAAAGGGGGTCACCGATACTATATTTTGTTTATTGATGATTTTTCGCGATACACCTGGTTGTTTCTTATGCACTCTCGCAGTGAGGTGCTTTCTATTTATCAGCGTTTTGCAGCCATGGTTCGTACTCAGTATTCCACGCCTATTCGTGTGTTTCGTGCTGACTCGCAGGCGAGTATATCTCCCAGCACCTGCGTGGCGTTCTTGCTGAGCAGGGCACCCTTGCCCAGTTCTCGTGTCCCGGTGCCCATGCTCAAAATGGTGTCGCTGAGCGTAAGCATCGTCATATTCTTGAGACTACCCGTGCTATGATGATTGCTTCCTCTCTTCCGCCGCATTTCTGGGCTGAGGCCGTCGCTACGTCGACTTACCTCATTAACATTCAGCCTTCTGCTGCCCTTCAAGGTGGCATTCCTCTCGAGCGTCTTTCTGGTTGCTCTCCAGATTACTCGACACTTCGTTTATTTGGTTGCGTTTGCTATGTTCTTCTCCCTCCTCTGTTGAGTGTGTTTTTCTCGGATACAGTGATGAGCATAAGGGCTATCGCTGTTGGGACCCCGTTGGTCGTCGGATGCGCATCTCTCGTGATGTCACGTTTGATGAGACGCGTCCCTTCTATCCTCGTCCCACCTCGGGCACTTACCCGGTGGATGATATCTCTTTTCTTCTTTTTCCAGATGCACCCCCTGCTATCCCGTCTCCTCACCCTCCTGATGTGCCTCCTTCGGCGCCATCCTATCCTCCGTCTAGTCCACCTAGTACTCCTCGTTCTCCGGTTTCGGATCCTTCTGATGTTGTCCCTGCTTCCTCTTCTTCTGATGAGTTGTCCTCCGCTGATGACCTTCCCCCTTCACGGCCTGTTCGTCAGCATCGTGCTCCAGCTCGTTACTCTCCTAGTCAGTATGGTCTTTACGTCGTTTCCGAGCCGACCTCTTATCGGGATGCCGAGCGTCATCCTGAATGGCAGCTTGCCATGGCTGAGGAGATCGCTGCGCTTGAGCGCACTGGCACTTGGGATCTTGTTCCTCCCCCTTCTGGTGTTCGTCCTATCACGTGTAAGTGGGTCTATAAAATTAAGACTCGCTCTGATGGATCTCTTGAGCGCTATAAAGCGCGTCTTGTGGCTCGTGGCTTTCAGCGGGAGCACGGCCGTGACTATGATGAGACTTTTGCCCCTGTGGCTCATATGACTACTGTGCGTACCCTTCTTTCTTAATGGCGAGTTGAGTGAGGAGGTTTACATGCAGCCTCCTCCTGGGTATTCTGTTCCCGATGGGATGGTTTGTCGTCTTCGACGTTCTCTCTATGGTCTCAAACAGGCCCCTCGTGCCTGGTTTGAGCGCTTCGCCTCTGTGGTGACTGCTGCTGGTTTCTCTCCTAGTCTTCATGATCCTGCACTTTTCGTTCACACTTCTCCTCGTGGACGTACTCTTCTTCTTCTCTATGTTGATGATATGATCATTACTGGTGATGATCCTGAGTATATTGCCTTCGTCAAGGCTCGTCTTCGTGATCGGTTTCTTATGACTGATCTTGGTCCTCTTCGCTATTTTCTTGGCATTGAGGTTTCCTCCACTTCGATGGCTTTTCTATCTCTCGGGAAAAGTACATTCAGGATCTTCTTGCTCGTGCTGCTCTTGGGGATGAGCGCACGGTCGATACTCCTATGGAGCTTAATGTTAAGCTTCGTCCTACGATGGTGATCCTCTTCCCGATCCCACCCGTTATCGTCATCTTGTTGGGAGTCTTGTTTATCTTGCTCGTCACTCGTCCTGATATTTCTTATCCTGTTCATATTCTGAGTCAGTTTGTCTCAGCTCCTACCACTGTTCACTATAGTCATCTCCTCCGTGTTCTTCGTTATCTTCGTGGCACGATCACTCGTCGCCTTTTCTTTCCCCGTTCTAGCTCTCTCCAGCTCCAGTGCTATTCGGATGCTACGTGGGCGAGTGATCCTACGGATCGTCGTTCGCTTTACGCTTACTTGTGTGTTTCTTGGTGGTTCGCTTGTTGCTTGGAAGACGAAGAAACAGGTCGCAGTTTCCCGTTCGAGTGTTGAGGCTGAGTTGCGGGCTATGGCTTTGTTGATTGCTGAGGTGACTTGGTTACGGTGGTTGCTTGCAGATTTTGGGGTCTCGTTACGACACCCACTCCACTTTTGTCCGACGAGTACAGGTGCTATCAGTATTGCACGTGATCCGGTCAAGCATGAGCTGACCAAGCATATCGGTGTTGATGCTTTTTACACACGTGCACAGGTACAGGATGATGTTGTTGCGGTTCATTATGTGCCTTCAGATTTGCAGTTGGCAGATTTCTTTACGAAGGCACAGACTCGAGCGCAACATGATTTCTTCCTCTCCAAACTCAGTGTTGTGGATCCACCATGAGTTTGAGGGGGGTGTTAGATGTATATATTTGTCTATTGTAGTTTCTCCATATGTTACGGGGCTTTCTGCATATGTGCACCTGTACATGTACTATATATTGTGGCCTTTGGCCCCCTGGTAATACAACAAGTATATTGCCCTAACATTCATAATAAAACTAAATTGCCGAGAATATTAAGGGAATTAAAGTTACGCTAGGTGCAAGACACGTTTCGTGTTTAACATTGGCAATTTAGACCGTTAGATCGATCTTATTTGAAAGCTCAGATGGTTTCGATCGGTCTCACTAGCTCTTTTTCATGTATGTGGTGATATTCATGAAAAAGTTCCTAATAAATATAAGAAGATGCACCATTATAAATCTTCTCAATCCATGGAATAAATCAGGTATGGTTTTAGGAAATTCAAATACGTTTGTGTAAGTTACATGGAAGAGACTTGAAAATAAAATGGTTACATGTGTCCGTAGTAGCTAAATGGTTCAATTCTGTCCAGCTAAGCTAACCAGTACACTGAATTAAAAAAAAACTAACCATTGCACTTTTATACCTAGAAAAATAGAACTAACCAGCACAACAATACATTTCCAAAGAAGAAGGATACATTTCTACTTTATCAGTTAAAAAAGGAGATGTAAACACTACTAAGTGACGACCTTCTTCGGAGGAGCGGTGTCTGTGTAGCCGATGCCCTTCCTTTTTGTGGGGAAGATCATGAACACGAAGCTGGAGAAAAACGCCATGCCCAGCGGCAGGTTCTTGAGCAGCTCCTCCGTGTTCCTACTGGCATTGGGAAAGAAGCAGTTTCGCAGCCCCACGTCGCTGAGCGCCACGGTGAGGAAAACCATGGCGGTAAAGACGGCGTGAATGTAGTCGAGCAGCCTGACGCGCAGCCTCCGGAACTCAGAGGGATCCCACTGCTGCTTCTCCTCCTCGCTGGAGAAGTTGAAGACGTTGAAGCCGCGCGGCGTGGCGATGCCGTAGTAGAGCTTCTGGTCGGGGCCGACGACGCTGTCGGTGAAGGAGAAGACGAGGGAAAAGGTGGCGAGAACGGCGACTAGGGCCGCGGTCAGCCACCGGTTGGCGGGGGTGTTCTCGCACTTGCCGTGGTTGGTGAAGGAGGGGGCCAGCGCCTGGTACGCCAGAACCGTCCCGGTGGGCAGGAGCTGTGCGAGGTTCGCAGCGCTCGACATGACCTTGTCCGTCGCCGTGGCTTTAGGTCCCGAAGGTGTGGGCGCGGTGGCGAAGTCGCCGGCGTCCTTGGGCGTGGTAGTGGCCGTCCCGGCGCTGGTCAGTGGAGGCATCTGGATGACAATGGGCGAGGGCGACGCAGGAGATGCCAATGCCATTGCGTGGTCGAGTAGGAGTATACTAAGCTGCTTGATTCGTTTGGGAACGCGACGTTGGCCTTTATATAGGCGAATCCTCTGCGACTGATTCCACGTTTCCAGCGTTGGCCGCGCGCGCGTTAATTTTTCTACCGCATGTGGCACACTAGCTGAAGGCTGAAGGCAGTGATGTTGACTGACTTGAACTTTTTTTTAAGTTTGTGGAAAGGCGTAGATCTCTACGTGCATTGAATTGTCTCTCTTGGATTCGATGTATACATGCAACTTGTCCCTAGGCTTTCTCTCGTTAACTTACCAGTGCCGTACAAAATTAAGTTAACTGTTCTGAACGTGCTAAGCAGTCTTCTTCCACGAAGGAACATCACAGCATGCTTGCTTAGTTGTTTAAATGTAGAAACTGTCCTTCACTCCAGTTTTAAATATACACAACACTACACTGAAAATCCTACAGGGCAGAAAGTAGCACTAGTGGCACTCGCCATACCGACAAGACCCCTCTTTCCCCTCTCGCGACCCGCGCCGCCCCCTGCGGCGGCCGGGCGCGCATCTCCGCTCTAGCGCCCAGCTCCCCCTCCCCTCCTCTCCCCTGCCGCCGTCGTTGGCATGCGCCGCCGGGCCTTGCCCATGCGGTGCCGGCGGTGGCGGGCCGGACTTTACCCGCGGCTTGACGGGGGCGAGGGGGCCTCGGGACGGCGGTGGTGGCCTCAGGCGGCGGCGGTCTGGCGCAGCGGTGTGGTTTCTGCGTGTTGGGGTGGTCGGAGATGCGGCGGCGTCGCCGTTGGCGGCGGCACGGCGCGGCCGGGGTGGTGGCGGCGGATCCTGCTTCGCCCAGATCTGGGCCCATCTGGGCTGGGCGGGCTGTAGCTTCCCCTGTCTGGCGGCGGTGCTCTCGGGATATGGTGCGGCTGGGGCGGTGGTGGCAGGGTGGCAGCGGCGCCATGGCCGGATAGCTGCAGCTTGGCGGCGTGGGTGTACTGGGCCAGGTGGGCCTGGTTGACCCGTGCTGCCATGTCCGGTCGGCTCTCGCGATTGCGGTGGAGGTAGTTCCCTCCCGCTTGGCTATGGTGCTGCTTCCCTCGTCCCTGCTATTTTCAGTCACCACATCCTAGGCCCTGCGTCGAGGACCACCGGGGAGACAGCGAGGACGACGTCAAGACCGTGGTGGCGCATGCTTGTGGGCGGATGGTTGGGTGGAGCAATTCGGATGAACGGGGTGGTGGTGTTGGGGGTTGGGATAAATCCATGTTGGCTTTGCCGACACCGTCGCGGTGACGCCCGAGGGCGCCGCCTTGCCTTCCTGGAGGGCGTCGGGTGTACCCCCTCGCCCAATCCCCTCTGTGTAACGGGGGAAACCCTAGGATTAGTCCGGACAGCAACGGGGTCATCATCGTTCTCCTTGTTGAAGGTGTTGTTTGGTACGCGGTGGTTCGGAGCGCTAGGAGCGTGGTAGGACTTTTCCGGGAGGCGCAGCGGTGGCGGGTCGTCCTCATTCTTTTCGTTCTGCCGGTGTTGGCATTCTTTTTCTTTTTCTTTTTTCTCTGTTGGTTCCTTTGGGCTTGGTTGTGCTGCGGCCCCAGCATGCTTGTTGTATCGTGGTTGTTATATTAATATAGCGGGACGAAAGCCTATTTCGAGGAAAGTAGCACTAGTAGAAAAACGGGCCTTTAGTCCTATTTGGTAAGGGTCTTTAGTGTCGGTTTGCAACCGGGCTATGGAATCGGGACTAAAGCCCGCCTCTCTCTTTAGTCTCGGTTCCGTTACAAACCTATACTAAAAGCTCTCCACATAGGTTACGGGCGCGCGTCAGGGCAGCGGACCTTTAGTCCCGATTTGTAGCACCAATCAAGACTAAAGGCCATAACGTCTATTTTTTTAAGTTCAATTTTTTTCAAAATGTTTTTCCACTTCCTCTTATCTTTTTTTTTTCAAAATTTCTAGTATTTGAGTTATTTGACCAGTTTAGTCTCTAACTAGACTTAATCTCTATTCAAATTACTTATTTGTGGTCAAACTTCCTGATTGGTCACTCATCCTCAAACTGCTCCAGCACTAGCATACTTAACTTGTCAGTTCCTTCTGTCCCGCTTCCAAGTGCTTTGTGTGCACGTTAGTGATATTAGTATCTATATATCCTATTAACTTGTTGGTCACGATGTCACACTTCGTTATTATTTGGATTCCATTTTTTTATTAAACAAAAGTAATGATGTAATAATAATCTTGAATAAGTAAATAACAATAAAACATATTTTTAATATTTTTTTTGCAAAACCTAAAATATGAATTTTTTTTCATATTTCTCTTTGGCAGTTTGAGAATCTAAAAATTTGCTAACCAGGCATACCCAGGTGAAATCGGATATAAATTCTTGCGTAGATAAATTTTCATATATTAAACATTTTTTTAAAGTTTCTATGCAAAAGATATTGCCATTTTATCTAAAAGTACATTTTTTTGCAAAATAAGTCAAAATTCATGTTTGTTATTTTTCATAATAACTAGGCAAAATAAGGATTTTAAATTTTAAATGTTCTATCATTTTATTTTATATTTTACAAAGCTAAAAAAGGCGATCCACCCGGGGGTGGTGGTGGTGTGTGGAGCCAAAAAAAAAACGCAGAAAACTTTTAGTCCGAGTTTAGATCCGGGACTAATGTGAGCATTAGTCTCGGTTCCAAATGGCTAGGACGCCGCACGGTTTTAATCCCGATTCAAACGGTACCTTTAGTCCCGATTGGGGACACCAACCGGACTAAAGAGGTTGCGGCAGTCCCGATCTGAAAGCCCCGTTTTCTACTAGTCTAGCACTTTCTCCCTCCACAAATGGGTGACTCAACTTAAAGATTTAGATATATCTAGATACATTTTAATTATAAATACGAAGGTATCTAGAAAAAATTAAGTCACTTATTTTTCGGAGTACTTGGAAACGGCTAAAGCATGAACTAAACCATTTTAGCTAGCTCCATTAGTAAGTGCATATAAAAGAATAGCTCGAGGAGAGAGATGTGATAGAGCAAAACTAATCTAGGTTTCATCCCCTCCCGGTGAAGCAGGCAGTCGATCTGCTCTGTTCCAGTGGCCTTGGGGTCATGGAAGCGTGGCAGATCATGCCACCTCGCCAGCGAGAGACTCTCGTTACTTATTGTTTAGATTGTTTTTCAGTGTCTTTTTCGAGATGGTGAGGCGGCGGCTACATCCTGAAGGCAGAATACAGTCCTTCTCGTCCTATCCTTACTCCGGTAGTACGCCTAGTGCCGGTGAAGGGCGTGTGGGTGTGTGGAGTTGCGTGTCCGGCAAATCTCCTAGGATCTAGTCCCTCAACATGTCAGTCAATGTGGTTATAAGTTTGGCTCTTTCTAGCTACGGCTTTCATCATCGTTGATGCTTGTTACTCAGTCGCGTTGGTCCTCTCAGGTCTTAGCACGACAACCCTTCGTTCGTCTACTAGAACAAGCACTACTTCGACTAGCTTTTGACTCCGGTGATTGAGGGGCGAGGATGTAGGCGCAACTTCGGCTTGCTCCAGTGCCGGTGGTCATCGTTAGGTGGTCCAAAGACTTATTTATGATGTTTCTTTTATTACATCTTGTATTCTATATACTATTGTTTATGACATGCGCTACCAGAATATGTTAGATTTTGAAATAATTTCCGAGAGGGTTTATTTTGTGCTGAACTTTGCCTAAGAGGTCATTTTGTCGTTTTCGACGTCACCCCAAGGTTGAAATTTAGCGAAGAATACTAGCCTTTGTACTGGAAATTCAGTTTTGGTCTTGAGTGAATATGCTCCCTTTGTCTAAAGAAAGAGAAAATGTTAAAAATTAAGGAAAAAAGGTATGTATATCTCCACATTGTGTGTGCGCACGTAATTTGTTCCATGTGTAAAAAAAAAGTGGCAGACAAATTGCCTTATTTAAGAACCAAAATTTGTCTTTTTGCAGAGGCTACACAAAAATTTGAGTTTTCATTGAATAACTTTGTTAGCTCGTAGGATGTGGAGATATACATACAATATTTTTTTTGGGGTTTTTTTACATTTCCAAATATATATAAAACACATTTCAAACAAAGGGACCATATGCACCCGGGAGCCTAAACACCGCACTCCCTTTATACTCTATATATATTTTCTAAACCGAAGTATTTTAAAACCAAAGTATTTAATCGCATATAGTTAACAAATACTAACTCCATTCCTAGATATAAGGTGTATAGTTTTTTGAGAAAAGTCTCTAAATATAAGGTATATTGCGTTGGACAATCTGTGTGGATATTTTTTTAGGGATTTCCTTGTAGTTCCTTATGTTTTGAAAACTCCTCATTTTATCATGTCAATTTTCCAAGATAAATCCAACCAAAACCTTTTGTAGTTTCTTTTATGTGTGTTTCTTAATTTTCGTGCCAAAAACTATACACCCTATATCTAGGAACTGAATGAGTAGCTAATTTAAAAGAGGGTCAGACCTATTTCTCTAGTATTTTAAAAAACTCTTTTGAAGAATGTTTTAGTTTTAAAACCATAGCATTTAGTACATGCAAACACCATGAGGTATAATTCAATATTTTCAGAAACTAAAGTATTCTCCAAATACTTTAAAATTAGTTTGACACCAAACTGGCCCCTAGTCATACTCATATCTGCCTCACCCGGGAAGCTTAGATCACTAAACCTATGCATTTAGAATACTCATATATACGTACAACAAATCTTAGTCAACTAGCTATAAGAATTGAAATAATATATTCTTGCCTAGCTGAAGAAGAGAGAAAGTAAGTGGACTCTAATAGAAAAGCCAACTCTAGCACGTGCTTCTAGGCAGTTTACGAGAGCACAAGGTGAGCCATGTATTGATAAAATAATACATTCTTATAGCCAACTACTACCTAAATCTCAAAGCTTAAGGCTTATATTTTCTTATAAAAAGTTAAACTATGTCATGCTTGACTAAATTTTTACCAAAAATCATTAACATGCACAATACAAAATTAATATCATCAAATAGATAATAAAATATTTTTTCATATGGTCTACAAAATATCATATTTGTTGAAAGGTACTTCTAAAAGTTTGGTCAAACTTTACTTGGTTTGACTTTAAAAATGTCTTAAGCTTTAGGATGAAGTTAATATTGTACATGTTGGCTATAGATGATATGACATCTGCTTATAGCCATCAGTTGGCTATACTATTAAACTTGCTCTTACATGTAATGCCAACTAATCATTTTGTTAACATTTCATATAATTAACTAAGGAAAGATATGGTTATGGTTACCATTTCATCATACATCCCAAGCAAAAATAACTCTACAAAACAATAAATATTGCTTTTTATGTTACCACGTCTATGGTACTCACACTATAAAGGTAATAACATAGATTATTAACAGTACTTACTTTCTATGTTACTTCTCACTATGAGGCTCCGTCCCTGGTGCATCGGGTTTGCAACCATGTATGTCAGGGGAATCAAATCAGATTCGGGGAAAGGAGAAGGTATATAATGAACTGTACTGTAATTCATTTTAGCTTGGCCCTCGGCGCATGGAGTAGTGGTCATTAAGTGTTTCCATTTGATTGGCTTAGTTAAGAGCCAGTATATCCAAGTTAACACTAGAAAGTTTGAACGTAGTCATTTTGAGCCAAACACCAGAATCAAACCATGCAGGCAAAAAGATACATTGCTCATGTTCACAGAGAAAACTGAAGTTAGTTAAGGGGGCCAGTATAGTTTCAGGATCAAATGACTAATGCGCTCCAGCTCTATCCATCGTATAACCAAGATGATGACGAATTTGGAACCTTCCAGTGCTCCAAAAGTCTGAGTCTGAGGATAAACTTAGTTGTCCTGGTTTTTTAAGAGGTTAATATATTGATCAACGATTAATGTTCAGATTACAATCAGTTCTGATCACATCCACCACGCAGGACGGAACTGATCCTAGCAAAACATTCCCAGTACAACCACTTCGCGCAAACTTACTAGTTCACGTTCCACACAGTAATTACCCAATCTCTTGACCTCGCAAACCTTCAAATCAAGCCTATTACAGAGCAAGTTTTTTTTTTCTCTTTCAGAACTCCGTATATAGCTGACATAGTGCGCGCTGAATCATTTGTTTGCAGTCGCACTCCATTTGCACTGGCTTGTCCGATAGAGCCAGAATTGGTTTGACGCCATGCAAGCTAGCGGGAGCTTTTGCCGTCGTCTTACTCTCCGGCCAAATGGAAATCCTTTTCCTGATGCCTCTTATCCTCATAGTCACATACTTGAATAAAGATGTATATACCATGAAACCTTATTTCTGCGCCGAATATCATTTACCTTATGCTCATTTTCAACACTTTATATAACCAAAAGAAGAGAAAACTAGGAGATGAAGTATCCTAACAAGAAGGTGTGATATTAATGATGATGTAATACTAGTAGATGGAGTAGCTAGGCCCTTCAATATTGCTTATGCATCAGAGTGTGTTCTTTTCAGCTGTTCCGTTCGCATAGGTACAAATAAAAAGGAAAAAATCTTTTAACAATTACTTTTACAGTCACATAACAATGGATCATCCGACAGACCGTGTCGAGCTTGTCGGGAGAGTTTTGCAGTTTGAAATATTTTATAAGAGATTCTCCTGCACTTTTCAGCTCATCTGGCACCGGTAGATAGATTACATAGGAGGGTGACCCTATATGGGTGTACCCATCTTCAAGAGCTTTACCCCCCATACCTTCAAATCCATTGCAGCACAAGCATTTTTTTTTTGGTTAATTTATAGCCACCGTTACTCTTTGGAATTGCTTTGGATTTCATATTACAATGGAAAAATGCCACATGCCATGAATCCTTGTGGTTCCTTTTGGTGGAGGGATATTTTAAAACTGGTTCCAATCTACAGAGGAATTACTACTATCAAGGTTTCTGATGGCAGCACTACACTTTTTTGGAAGGACAAATGGCTTGATTTTATTCTTTCTGAAGAGTATCCAAGAGCATTTTCCTTTTATTCATCTGAGGATATCTCAGCACAAGAGTTCCTTTCAGCTACCCGGTTGGCCGACAATTTCTATCTTCCTCTCTCTCCTGAAGCTCTTGAGGAAGTAAATGAAATCCAGATACAAACTTCACACATTGCACTCTCAGCCAATACTCATGACAAATGTACATATCAATGGAGCACTGACAAATATTCATCTGCTTTATTCCATAAATTCCGCTTCAGAGATATTCAACCTCATGCCTCTTTCTCATGGTTATGGAAATCAAAATGTGTTCCAAAGATGAAGTTCTTTTGTTGGCTCATTCTTATAGACATACTTAACACAAGAAATATGCTGAGAAGAAGACACTATAATCTGGATTCGGGATACAATTGTCTGATGTGCACCACACCACCAGAAGAAATAATTGAACATATGCTATTCCCATGTCCCTTCAGCCAAGCTTGCTGGGCAACTTTAAACATCTCATGGCAACAACATGGTAATCGTTTACAGATTATTGAGCAGGCTAAATCTCAGTGGACAAGGCCAATGTTCATGGAAATATTCACAATTGGAGCCTGGAGTATATGGAAAGAAAGAAATAGCCGACATTTTGACAATAAAGTTCCTGACGTGGATTCTTGGAAAAGGAGATTCATCACAGACCTCTCTCTTTTGGTTCATAGGACTAAACAGGATTTACACCCTTTCATCACTTCTGTAATAAGTAGTATTTAAATCTTCTTTTGCTTTCTACCCCAGTGGTCCTCCACCATGTAAAAATGTAATATCTTGGACGCTGCCCTGAGAGGGTGTTGATAATATACAAAACAGTAGGAGCCTTTCCTACTGTTAAAGCTTTCAAAAACATGCAGCTTAGACGAGTTGTCACGTGTTTCACGTTGACATGAGAATATGTTGCATTATTCTTTTCCCAAGGACTGAACAAGTTGCGATTTATTTATGCCAGGCATGTTACTCTGCTAGCTAGCTCACAGATATTTAAGCTCCAACTACTAAATCTGATACCCCCTCTGGTCCATATTACTTATCGCTAATATGAATACTAATGAGAATTTATATGGATCAGAGGGAGTACATTAGACTAGTCACAATGCATAGTATCATATAGAAGTATCATGCGTATGATACTACTATATGTTACTATCTCCACAATGCATGGTATCATATACTAGTATCATAGTCTTCATATATTAATTGTTTTGTAGAATCTCAATGCAAATATGTGTACAAGATTTACTTGACATTATTTTTTCTAGTAGTATGTGCTATGATACAGTATCTACCTATGATACTAGTACACTCTCTTTCATCCTTAATTGCACTGCCACATCAGCATTTTGCATGCATGGAATGCATGATACTACCTATGATACTCCCATTGTGGGTAGTCTTATAGTTGTTGTTGCTTGACTGAAACCCAGTTTTACCGTTGGGAGAAGCAATGAAATGTGTTTTCACTTTTAGGGTTTACAGTAGTACCGGCCAAGGTTTTGGCTCCCGAATTAAAAAAAATCCCGAGGGGGCTCGGGATTCCCGGTTACCGCGGTAACCGAGAAATCCCGACCGGTTACCAAACGAATTTAAAAATCAAATTTTGAATTCAAATTTCTTCTGCTACTGTTAAATTGCATTTAAGCTGTTCTATAGCACGCATAACTGTTAGCTCAATGGTAGTGACTTAGTTCTGTACTGCAGCGCATGGAAGGCGCGAGTTCGAACCTCTCGGGCACTTTTTTTTGACATTATTACAACAGAATTTGAATAAAGTTCAGAAAAACATAATTTAACCCATTTGCGGGAATGGGAGTCGAGCCTGCGACGTCTCGGATAGATAAACTCGGTTACCGGCCGGTAACCAGATTTACCGACCGGTAACCAAATCCCTGGTACCGGCCCTTAGCATATAGTATCCCTCAACTATGCGATAATAACTAGCACCGGTTCTGCTAATGGAAGTGACCCCGGATGAAGTAAAAGCAGAATTGAATCGAAGAGAATCTATGTGAAATGAGCAACTAGAGAAGGTGTCAAGAATTTTCAGTTCTTGGACAAAGTAACAGAAAACAGCCATAGAGCAAATTAATAAATCTAGGTGGAGCGGCTGATGTGGACGTGGATGGCAGGTGCAAGAACAGTGTCACCGTCCGAAAAAAATGTGAATAAATATATCTAAACGGGAGTCACATTCGCAAGTTGGCACAACGCTTTCAATCAATCTCGATGACATACTTAATTGCAGGGTAATTATATACATCAACATTCAACCACACATATGAAGCTTGTTATTTTCAGTAGATCCATTTGTGTTGGTTTAAGATAAAAATAAGAAGCATATAAGAAATAGTTTTACAGACTCACAGATCATTGGATCATCCCATATCAGGTTTGCCCGGAGAGTTCAGTCTAAAGTATTTTCTAAGAGATTCTCCTGCACTTTCCATCTCATCTGGCACTGGCAGATTACACAGAAACGTGACCCTCGTTTCGGCGATTTGATGTCCTCCACCCGTGTAGATGTATCCATCTTCGATGGCTTTACCTCCCAAACCTTGAAATCCATTATAGCGCAAGCATTTTTTGGTTAATTTCTAGGCTCCTTCCCTCTTTGAAATTTTGCTGAGCTTTAACAATTCCCACAATGTTAATGAATTTAGAGTAGTTATCACGTGTTTCATGTTGACATGAGAATTCCTTGCATTATTCCTCTCCTAAGCACAGACCACGTTGCAACTTATTTATGCCAGACATAAAATAGCTTCGATTTGCATTATCCGGAGGTATGCTACTCTGTTACAGGGCCGGCCCTAAGCACACATATATTTTGCGAGGCACGTTGCTCTGCTTCAGGGCCCGGCTCTAAGCTCACAGATATCTAAGCTCCAACTAGTGATATATTATTAGTGTTCCTTCACATAACCCAAACCCTGTTTTACCATTGTTTTAGAGAACAGTGATGCATTATCTGTAACATATTTCAATTCATATCATTAGGCCGTGCCTATGTGATAATCACTAGCATCGGTTCCACAAATACACGTGCATCTTCATGCAGTAATCATCAGGTTAAAAGCACAACTGAATCGAATCGAATATACGCGAAATGGCCGTACTCAGATATTAGAAGTTAACAATTTTCAGTTCTTCGAAGTAGGTTACAGATAACCATCATGTCGGTCTACAGAGAACAGCAAGAGAACAATTAACCTACCAGCGCCTACACACTGCCATGCAACACCTTGAATGGCTACGGACCAGGGGCCAGCCACACGGAAATATAAACACAAACACCAACGGCGCCTCGAGAAAGTTGCAAGTCCAAGTTAGGCAGCTACAAGATGAAACTCAGCCACATGACAACAGGGCGGAAATCCTTTTTCTGATGCCTCCTATCCTTATGCTGGCATAACTGAAGAAAGAAGAATATACCATGAAACTTGATTTTCGCACCTCATATCTTTTCCCTTATGCTCCTTTCTACAGTTTATATAACCAAGAAGGAGGAGATGGGGTATATATCATATTCTAACAACTACACGTGATATTTATGATAACCATACATAGTAGCTAGGCCCTTGAATAGTACATGAGAGAGTTAGCATACTCCGTAGTACCGTTGTTCCAAAACAGACGTATTGGAAAGAGCTTTCCAAGACATCATAAAAAAATGGTGAATAAATATATCAAAAATGAGTCACATTATGACATACTTTGTATACATCAACATTCAACCACACATACGAAGCTTGTTCCTTTCAGTAGAATCCATGTGTAGATATAAGATAAATATAAGGAGCATATACGAAATAGTTTTACAGACTCAGAGATCAATGGATCATCCCATATCAAGTTTGTCGGAAGAGTTTACAGTCTAGAGTATTTTCTAAGAGATTCCCCTACAGTTTTCAGCTCATCTGGCACCGGTAGATTACATAGGAGTGTGACCCTCGCTTCGGCGATTTGAAATTCTTCCCCCTGTTTGGATGTATCCATCTTCCAGAGCTTTACCTCCCATACCTTCAAATCCATCATTTCAGAGATTTTTTTGGTTAATTTATAGCCACCTTTCTGCTTTGAGATTTGATAGTGATAAGCACGTACAGAAGATGGCTTTAACAATTCTCGCAATGTCAATGTGCTTACACGGGTTGTGAGGTATTTAATGCTGACATGGGAATACGTTGCATTATTTTTCTCCTAAAGACAGACCAAGTTGCGTTTTATTTATGCCAGGCATGTTATACTCGGCTAGCTAGTTCACAGATATCTAAGTTTAAACTAGCAGATTTGATATATTATCATTGTTCTTGCTTGGCATAATAACTGAAACCCAGTTTTACAGTTCAGAGAAACAATGGGATGTACTATCTGTAGGATACTTCACATCACTAGGATGGTTTACAGTTTACAGTAGCACCGGCCACCAGAATAAATACTTTCTACTACGCGATAATAACTAACATCGGTTCTTCTAATGCAAATGTATCCAGATGCAGTAATTATCAGGCTAGTACAAGCACAACTGAATCGAGGGGAATCTACAGGAAATGACAATAATCTCATATGTCGTAGCTCAGCTTGATCAACTAGAGACGATGTTAATCCCTCAAAAAAAACTAGAGAGGATGTTAAGAATTTTCAGTTCTTGGACTAAGTTATTGAAAAGAGAGAATAGCCAAAATACCACTAGTGAAAACCGAACATGCCAAATACCACTAGTGAAAACCAACTTGCCAAAATAACACTCACTTCAGTTTTTTTGTAGCCAAAATACCACTGCCGTTGGTTGTCAGAGACACCGCGAGTTAAACCGTTTGTTCTTTGTCAGATAATTTCGTATTCTGAAATTACCCCCTAAAATCTTATCCTTATTCACTCCCCTCCAAATCCCTCCCCACAGCTCCACCATCCATGGCGGCGTGACGAGGAACCGCACGCCGGCACCTCCCTGCAGCTCCCCTGTCCCTCTGACGGTTCTTCCGCCGCCCTTTGCCCGCCACCCTCCGCTCGACGCCCTCTGCCCGTAGCCGCTTATCGCCCAGCGCCCTCCGCCCATCGCCTGCCGCGCTACGACCGGCGCCCTCCGCCCGTCGCCCGCCGCCATCCGACCGTGGCCACGTGGCTCGACGCCCTCCACGCGGCGCCCTCCGACTGTGGCCGTGTGGCAAAGCTCCAGCACACCTCCACAGGAACCCTCCCCTGGTGAGCCGTCCCTCTGTTGTTCCCCTGTTTGTTCCCAGTATTATTGCAACTGCAGCAAATTTAGAATTTGCTGTGTTTATGTGTTTCAGAGTCAATGTGATGGAAGATTTCAAAGTAGAAATAGTCGTTCTATCTTATTTCACAATTAAAGAGGGCGGAAGAGTGTAGAAAGGGGGAAAACATGGGATTTTATGGCCGGTCGGAACTTGTCGGTGGCGCAAATAAAGGCTGCCTTGGAAGAGAAGTTCATGTGGTCTAATGATCAGAGAGTGACCATTTGGTATGGACCTGCTGCAGATGAGACTGTCCAGCTAATTTCAGAATCAGAATTTGCTGAATTATTTGATAGATGTTCTAGCACAAAAATTGTACGGTTTGGTACGTGTGACCATTGAGAGTAAACAACACAAAGAACCTGCTCCTATCATTGCCGAGAAGGATGATGTTCAACCTCCTATCATGTCCGAGAACGATGATGATCAGCCGGTTCATGCACCATTCTTTGCTTGGCCGAAGCAAGCCTATGCAGGGGACTACGAGGATGACGAGCCTGTTGGATGCAATGGAGAGAGCACTTATTTGGGGGAGGAGAATGATGATGCCAAGCCACAATAATGTGGAGACAGAGGTAGTTGCTAAAAGAGTTCCACTGGGAATACTAGATGTTGACAATTCTTATGATCCGCAACAGGCGAAAGGAGATGACGAGTCTTTAATTGCTAACAATGTGTCTCCCACTTACATCCATGATAAGAACAATCCTTGAATCGAAGTTGGAGCAACATTTCCGGACTCTCAAGCATTTAAAGTCGCATTAAGACAAGTAGCATTAGAGAAGATTGGTCCTTTGACACGGAGTATAGTGAGCCCGAGAGATTCAGGGCTAAATGCAAGGACAAGGATTATCCATGGAGGATACTTTCTATAGAAAATTGGTCCTTTCACTAGTGGTATTTTGGCATGTTCGGTTTTCACTAGTGGTATTTTGGCAATTCTCTATATAGAAAAACAGCAAAAGAACAAACGAACTAACCTGGGTGGCTAATTATCAGGCTAGTACAAGCACAACTGAATCGAGGGGAATCTACAGGAAATGACAATACTCTGATTCTGATATGTTGCTTGATCAACTAGAGACGATGTTAATCCCTCAAAAAAAAAGAACTAGAGAGAATATTAAGAATTTCTATTTCTTGGACTAGAAAAACAGCAAGAGAACAAACGAACTAACCTGGGTGGAGCGGCCGATGTGGACGGGTACGGCACGCGCAAGGACGGTGTCGCCGACGGCGGCGCTCCGGAAGTGGCTGATGCTGAGCTGCATGCCGGCGACGCGGTTGTAGCCCGAGGCCATGTGCGCCCCCATGCTGGCCAGCCCCTCGGCTATCAGCGCCGACACGCCGCCGTGCAGCACCTTGAACGGCTGGCACACACAAACATAATCACAAACACGTACGGAGCGTCGAGAAAGCAGCAAGAAAGACCGGCCGGGTTAGGTAGTTACGAGAGGGAAACCTGGACGCAGATGGGCGTGACGACGAGGCGGCCGGTCATCCGCGACGGCGAGACCTCTTCGATCTCGAATCCGAGGGCGTGGAGCGGCGCGTCCAGCTCCGCCGTCTTGGAGTTAGAGCTCGACGAGGCCATGGCGTCGCCCATGGCGCCGCGCGGCCGGTAGGTGTTAGTTGCCTGGCTGCGGTGCGGTGTGGTGCGGGGAAGGTGCGCGTGCCGTGTCTGTCTGTGGAAATCAACTGGGAATGAATCGAACGGGGAATGAATACGTGGTGGCTGCAGGACTGCAAGATATATATATTCTAGAATGGGGATGACATCAACTGGAGGGAGAAAATTGCACAAGACCATCGTAACAATCGCTGTTATAGCAGACTAGTAAGCCTCCACATGCAAAACTTAGTCTTTCAAAAAGAACACGTGTATTCTAAATTCTAAAGTTCTGTTTGGCCATAGAATTTATTTTCCGTTCTTTAATACAAGGTCACTTTATCTTTTTAGGCAAACTTTGATTAACGATAGGATCAACCAAATATGAGTTACATGTTATTTGAAATTATGTCATCGGATGCACAATTCAATTAATTTTTCAATGGTTTAAATTTTTGAATGAAATACAGTATAACTTATATTTTGTTGACTAAATTACTAGACAAAGTTTGACACGAAAAACGATGTGACCTTATATCCATGAGGGGATGGAGTATATCACAATCCACTAAAATAGTTATTATGGATTAACAGTATAACCACGAGTGTTCAATGTGCAATTCCCATACTCCATACCGGCTTCAAATCGACAAAGCACAATAATATATCTCTATTGTCCCGAAGTATTATACCCTCCGTTCTATGAAACATATCAAAAGTTTATCTAAATTCGAGCATATCTAGACACTATTTAGTGCCTAGATTCATATAAATTTGGATAAACTTCTGACATGTTATCATGAGACTGAAGGAGTATTTCAATTACAATTTGAAGCAACACTTAAAAACAACTATTAGCGAACACTATCTATTTTTATTCTTTGATATGTATCCAACTCTTTATACAGCAAGCATATGAAATATTGACAATACACATTAAACAAATCATATACCACGTCTGTTTCATTGAATAAGGTGCACACATATTTTAGATGAACTTTAACGAAAAAATTGAGCAACAAAATCTTAATTCTATTTTACGTTGTTAGTATCGTTGAATTGGTATCCAAAAGCACTTTCTAATAATGCTAATTTTATACCAACAACCTTTATATATTAAAAGTATTTTTTGGTCAAAGAAATAATTTAAAATAAGGGTGCCTTATCCATTGGAATGGAGAATTAAGGTTGTAATATAGTGAGATGCTTCATATACCGGTATGCGTTGGTCGACTGACACCAGAAAACCAATTATAAGATATATTGATAGTTTTAAATTGAAGTTATAAGAAAAATGATATTGGTTCTCTAAAAAATTAAGAAAACCCAACCTGATTTGGTAACACCCGTCGGGCACATACATAACACACCCACTCCCCACTCAGGCCACTTCTTTTGGGCTTCTGCTTATAGAGAAGCCGACTTATGGATTCTAGTGGGGAGAAACTCTGGTGGGGAGAAGCTTTGAGAAACTGTCTTGGACACTTCTTTTCGGCTTATGAAAATTGAGCTTATCTTTTGTGTTGTGTTGTGTAAAGACCGTAAAGCCCCTAAAATTCAATTCTGCCTTTGTCGTTAGGTAATATTGTATTTTTTCTTATTTTACACATAAATAAGATCAAACATGAGAACCAGGTCATTCTTGTGATGTCATTCTATGTAAAATGGTCATAACAGAACAAATTTTCTATGCTTACACCATAATTTGAAAAATAAAATTATCAAACAACACATGTGCAAGTTTGTAAATTGCATTGGACAGGATCAAATTGTATCCACATAAACACAGTGAGGCACCGGCCCAAAATTTGCACTCCACACAAAATCGAAGTCGAAATAGAGGTGGTCGAGTTGTATTGGAGTGCAAGATGTAGACGTAGTCCTAGATTGATGGCGGGAAAGATGTTGACCTGCAGCGGGCAAGATATCGACATGCAGCGGGCAAGATGTTCACCGGCGGTGGCAAATGGGCCGAGATCCTCGACAGCGGCAACGATCTGTGTTGCGGGTGTAGCGGCGGTCGCGGGCGGGGGCGGTAGCGGGAGAGGCTGTGAGCAGCGGCGGTTGCAGCAATGAGCGGGAGAGTCCGTGCACGGCGGCGGTGATGGGAGGGAGAGGCTGCGAGCGGCGGCGGTGACGACCCCTAGATATGCGACATGTCTTTCAGATGGGGGAGAGGATGATCAATACGGGAGGTGTGCCCTGTGCGGTGAGTTCCCTTTTCTATTTCCGCGGCTTGCCATTCTCTCAGGTGGAGTAGCATTATGCCGTAAAATGTACCAAACTGGAGGGACATGTTGACATGCCGCTTCGGTTCCCTCAGCCAGAAGTTCGGGAAACTGCCCTGAGCTAGTTTTTGGAATTGCACTACGAGTTGGCTTCTCGGTGGAAATAAGCCTGAGTTAAGCTAGAGAGTTCTTTTGGGCTTCAGCCGAAGTGGCCCTTGGCTTCCTCCCACTCACACATCCGGTTGTGTGCGCGCCTCCGCACTCTCCACTTCCTTCTTGGCGCTGGCGCAAGGAACGCCCTCTCCCCTGCGATGCATTGCTGAGGGAAGGAACTCCAGCTACCATACTTTTACTCACTACTGGAAAAAGGCCTAGCGATAATATCACTAGCAGTGGCGCACCACACCTATACATGGTGCGTCATAGCTATCACAAATACCAGTGGCGCACCTGGTGAATAGTGCACCACTATTATGTTTGACCCATCCCCTGGACATACCACTGCTATTTGAGGTAGCACCGGAGCACCTATACATGGTGCGCCATTGGTTTCCCTAGGGGGTGGCTGGGATGTTTGGACCACTTAGCACTGGCGCACCTAAGTGGTGCCCAACATTCCCACCACCCCCACCCCTCCCTAGTGGATCGACTTTTCAGTTTTCGAAAAAATAAAAGAAAATGTTATAAAGTGAAAGAAAAAATCCTTCGAGATGACCGTTCGTTATGTCATTTAGTTTTAATTAATATCAACAAGCATGAATTTTGATTTTTTTTGCAAAATCAAGCCATGTATCGGTAAAATGGCTTTTCTGGTTGCATACGACCTTCGGTGAAAATGTTTTTTTGTATGAAAATGTATCTACAGAAAATTTACATCCCAAAAATCAAAAAAGGAAACATGAGTTCTTTCAGGTTTTAATTTTTAGGAAAAAAATGTTAGCAGTGGTGCAACAAGCCTTGTGGTGCGCCACTGCTAGTTTTCCCACCTGCGAATTTCAAAATGGCTGGCGCCCACTACCCTTATCCACCACCCACCTGCCTCCTTCCTCCACCATGCTCTTCGTTTTTCTCTTATCCTCATCCATCCTCCTCCTCCATCCTCTCCTGCTCCTCCTCCTCCTCGGTTGGATCTCCTCCTCCTCCTCCTCCTTTCTCCATCCGGACACCATCTCCATCCTGCTCCTTCTCCTCATGTATGCATCCGTCCACCACCACCTCCCACCTCCATCCGGCCGCATCCTCCTCCTTTCTCCATCTGACTGCCAGCACCTCCTACTTCTTCTTCTCCTTCTCCGGCCACTGCTTGTGGCGTGTAGCAACAACTTCCTTGTGACGGTAAAGCACACGTCCGTTGGGAACCCCAAGAGGAAGGTATGATGAGTACAGCAACAAGTTTTCCCTCAGTAAGAAACCAAGGTTTATCGAACCAGTAGGAGATGATGGCCACGTGAAGGTTGTTGGTGAAGGAGTGTAGTGCGACGCAACACCAGTGATTCCGGCGCCAACGTGGAACCTGCACAACACAATCAAGATACTTTGCCCCAACTTAACAGTGAGGTTGTCAATCTCACCGGCTTGCTGAAAACAAAGGATTAAACGTATGGTGTGTAGAATGATGTTTGCTTGTAGAAAACAACAGAGAACAGTGATTGCAGTAGATTGTATTTCAGATGTAAAAGAAAAGGACCGGGGTCCACAGTTCACTAGTGTTGTCTCTCCAATAAGATAAATAGCATGTTGGGTGAACAAATTACAGTTGGGCAATTGACAGAATAGAGATTCATATACATATCATGATGACTACTATGAGATTTACTTAGGGCATTACGACAAAGAACATAGACCGCCATCCGGCAGTGCATCTATGCCTAAAAAGTCCACCTTCAGAGTTAGCATCCGCACCCCCTCCGGTATTAAGTTGCAAACAGCGAGACAATTGCATTAAGTATGGTGCGTACCGTAATCAACACAAATATCCTTAGACAAAGCATCGATGTTTTATCCCTAGTGGCAACAAGCACATCCACAACCTTAGAACTTTCTATCATCGTCCCGCATTCAATGGAGGCATGAACCCACTATCGAGCATAAATACTCCCTCTTGGAGTCACAAGTATCAACTTGGCCAGAGCCTCTACTAGCAACGGAGAGCATGCAAGAACATAAATAGCACATATATGATAGATCAATAATCAACTTGACATAGTATTCGATATTCATCGGATCCCAACAAACACAACATGTAGCATTACAAATAGATGATCCCGATCATGATAGGCAGCTCACAAGATCTAAACATGATAGCACAAGAGGAGAAGACAACCATCTAGCTACTGCTATGGACCCGTAGTCCAAGGATGAACTACTCACGCATCAGTCCGGAGGCGGGCATGGTGATGTAGAGCCCTCCGGTGATGATTCCCCTCTCCGGCGAGGTGCCGGAGGCGATCTCCTGAATCCCCCGAGATGGGATTGACGGCGGCGGTGTCTCTGGAACTTTTTCCGTATCGTGGCTCTCGGTACTAGGGTTTTCGCGACGGAGGGACTAAGTAGGCGAAGGGGCAGCGCAGGGGGTGCCCGAGGGGCCCACACCATATGGCGGCACGGCCAGGGGTGGGGCCCCGCCGCCCTATGGGGTGGCCGCCTCGTGGCCCTTCTCCGTCTCCTCTTCGGTGTTCTGGAACCCTCCGTGGAAAATAAGACCGTGGGCTTTTGTTTCGTCCAATTCCGAGAATATTTCCTGTGTAGCATTTCTAAAACCAAAAACTGCAGAAAATAGGAACTGGCGCTTTGGCATCTTGTTAGTAGGTTAGTGCCGGAAAATGCATAAAAACATTATAAAGTATGACTAAAATATTTTGGTATTCTCATAAAACTATCATGGAACATAAGAAATTATAGATACGTTGGAGACGTATCAAGCATCCCCAAGCTTAGTTCCTACTCGCCCTCGAGTAGGTAAACGATAACAAGGATAATTTCTGAAGTGACATGCTACCAACATAATCTTGATCAACATTATTGTAAAGCATATGAGATGAATGAAGTGATTCGAAGCAATGGTTTGCTAACAAAAAGATAATGACTAAACAACTCGAATCATATAGCAAAAACTTTTCATGAATAGTACTTTCAAGACAAGTATCAAAAAGACTTGCATAAGAGCTAACTCATAAAGCAATAGATTCAAAGTAAGAGGTTTCGAAGCAACACAAAGGATGATTAAGTTTCAGCAATTCCTTTCAACTTGTAACCTGTATATCTCATGGATAATTGTCAACATAAAGTAATATAACAAGTGCAATAAGTAAACATGTAAGAATCAATGAACACAGTTGACACAAGTGTTTGCTTCTAAGATAGAAAGAAGTAGGTAAACTGACTCAACATAAAGTAAAAGAAAGGCCCTTCGCGAGAGGAAGCGAGGATTACTCATGTGCTAGAGCTTTTTATTTTGAAAACATGGAAACAATTGTGTCAACGGTAGTAATAATTCATATGGGTTATTCATAAAACTTCCTATAAGTTGCAAGCCTCATGCATCGAATACTAATAGTGCCCGCACCTTGTCCTAATTAGCTCGGATTTCCATGGATTATCATTGCATTACATATGTTTCAACCAAGTGTCACAAAGGGGTACCTCTATGCCACCTGTACAAAGGTCCAAGGAGATAAATCGCATTTGATTTCTCGATTTTGATATATCTCAACTTGAGGACATCCATACCGGGACAACATAGAAAACAGACAATGGAATCCTCTTTTTAATGCTTAAAGCATTCAACAACAAATAGTATTCTCATAAGAGATTCTGAGGATTAATGTCCAAGCTGAAACTTCCACCATGATACATGGCTTTGGTTGGCGGCCCAATGTTCTTCTCTAACAATATGCATACTCAAACCATTTAATCATGAGAAATCTCCCTTACTTCGGACAAGACGAACATGCATAGCAACTCACATGATATTCAACAAAGTAAAAAGTTGATGGCGTCCCCAGAAACATGGTTACCGCTCAACAAGCAACTTATAAGAACTAAGATACATAGCAACATATTCATCACCACAATAGTTTTTTAGGCTACTTTCCCATGAACTATGTATTGTAAAGACAGGGAATGAAATTTTAAAGGTAGCACGCAAGCAATTTACTTTGGAATGGCAGAAAAATACCACATATAGGTAGTTATGGTGGAAACAAATGGCATGGGTTTTGGCTCAAAGTTTTTGGATGCACGAGAAGCATTTCCTCTCAGTACAAGGATTTGGCTAGCAAGGTTGTTTGAAGCAAACACAAGTATGAACCGGTACAACAAAAACTTACACAAGAACATATTGCAAGCATTATAAGACTCTACACTGTCTTCCTTGTTGTTCAAACACTTTTACCATAAAATATCTAGACCTTAGAGAGACCAATCATGCAAACCAAATTTCAACAAGCTCTACGGTAGTTCTCCACTAATAGATTTAAACTACATGATGCAAGAGCTTAAACATGATCTACTTGAGAGATCAAAAAAATTGCCAAGTATCAAATTATTCAAGATAATATACCATTTACCACATGAAGCATTTTCTGTTTCCAACCAAATAGCAATCAACGAAGCGGCTTTCAGCTTTCGCCATGAATATTAAAGTAAAGCTAAAAACACCAGTGTTCAATATGAAAAAGCGGAGCGTGTCTCTCTCCAATACAAGGATTGCTGGGATCCGAATTTATTCAAACATAAACAAAAATAAAAGCAAACAGACGCTCCAAGTAAAGCACATAAGATGTGACGGAATAAAAATATAGTTTCACTAGAAGTGACCTGATAAGTTGTTGATGAAGAAGGGGATGCCTTGGGCATCCCCAAGTTTAGATGCTTGAGTCTTCTTGAAATATGCAGGGATGAACCACGGGGGCATCCCCAAGCTTATACTTTTCACTCTTCTTGATCATATCATATCATCCTTCTCTCTTGACCCTTAAAAACTTCCTCCACACCAAACTTAAAACAATCTCATTAGAGGGTTAGTGCATAATAAAAATTCACATGTTCAGAGAGGACACAATCATTCTTAACACTTCTGGACATTACCCAAACATACTGAAATTTAATGGAGCAAAGAAATCCAATCAAACACAGTAAAAGAGGCAATGCGAAATAAAAGGCAGAATCTATCAAAACAGAACAGTCCGTAAAGACGAATTTTTTTGAGGCACTTAACTTGCTCACATGGAAAAACTCAAAACTAATGAAAGTTGCGTACATATCTGAGGATCATGCATGAATTTTCGCTGATTTTTTTATTCTTCTACAGAGAGAAAAACGTGAATTCGGGACAGACAAGAAATCTGTTTCTGCGCAGAAATCCAAATCTAGTATCAACCTCCTATTAGAGACTTTACTTGGCACAACAATGCATGAAAATAAAGATAAAAAGGTACTTCTACAGTAGTAACAAGCACCTTGAGTCAAATATAAAACAAAAATTGCAGAAATAAAACAATGGGTTGTCTCCCATAAGCGCTTTTCTTTAACGCCTTTCAGCTAGGCGCAGAAAGTGCAAATCAAGTAATATCGAGAGATGAAGCATAAACATTGTAATTTGTTCTAATAATAGAATCAAAAGGTAACTTCATTCTCTTTCTAGGGAAGTGTTCCGTACCTTTCTTAAGACGGAATTGATACTTAATATTTCCTTCTTTCATATCAATAACAACATCAACAGTTCGAAGAAAGGGTCTTCCCAAAACAATAGGACAAGATGCATTGCATTCAATATCCAAGATAACAAAATCAACGGGGACAAGGTTATTGTTAACCGTAATGTGAACATTATCAATTCTCCCCAAAGGCCTCTTTATAGAATTATCAGCAAGATTAACATCCAAATAACAATTTTCCAAAGGTGGCAAGTCAAGCATATCATAAAGTTTCTTAGACATAACAGAAATACTTGCACCAAGATCACATAAAGCATTACAATCAAAATCATTGACTTTCATTTTAATGATGGGCTCCCAACCATCTTCCAACTTCCTAGGAATAGAAGCTTCAAGTTTTAATTTCTCTTCCCTAGCTTTAATGAGAGCGTTTGTAATATGTTTTGTAAAGGCTAAATTTATAGCACTAGCATTAGGACTTCTAGCAAGTTTTTGTAAGAACTTAATAACTTCAGAAATATGACAACTATCAAAATCTAAACCATTATGATCTACAGCATTCTGAAAAATTTCAGCACTTTTATCACAAACAGTTTCAGCAGTTTCAGGCAATTTTGCACGCTTTGAAGTAGAATTAGAAACATTGCCAACACCAATTATTTTACCATTGATAGTAGGAGGTTTAGCAACATGTGAAGCATCAACATTACTAGTGGTGGTAATAGTCCAAACTTTAGCTACATTATTCTCTTTAGCAAGTTTTTCTTTTTCTTCTCTTTTCCACCTAGCATGCAATTCAGCCATCATTCTAATATTATCATTAATTCGAACTTGGATAGCGTTCGCTGTAGCAAATGCCTTAATATCTTTATCTTCATTAGGCATAACTTTAAATTTTAAAAGATCAACATCAGCAGCAAGACTATCAACCTTAGAAGCAAGAACATCAATTTTACCAAGCTTTTCTTTAACAGATTTATTAAAAGCTGTTTGTGTACTAATAAATTCTTTAAGCATGACTTCAAGACCAGAGGGTACACTCTTATTGTTGTTGTAAGAATTACCATAAGAATTACCATAACCATTACCACTATTAGAAGGATATGGCCTATAGTTGTTGTTACCAAAATTATTCCTATAAGCATTGTTGTTGAAATTATTATTCTTAATGAAATTCACATCAACATGCTCTTCTTGAGCAACCAATGAAGCTAAAGGAACATTATTTGGATCAACATGAGATCTACCATTAACAAGCATAGACATAATAACATCAATCTTATCACTCAAAGAAGAGATTTCTTCAACATAATTTACCTTCTTACCTTGAGGAGTTCTTTCAGTATGCCATTCAGAGTAGTTGATCATCATATCGTCAAGAAGCTTTGTTGCAGCACCCAAAGTGATGGACATAAAAGTACCTCCAGCAGCTGAATCCAATAGGTTCCTCGAAGAAAAATTCAATCCTGCATAAAAGGTTTGGATGATCATCCAAGTAGTTAGTCCATGGGTAGGGCAATTCTTTACCAAAGATTTCATTCTCTCCCATGTTTGGGCAACATGTTCATTATCCAATTGCTTAAAATTCATAATGCTACTTCTCAAAGATATAATCTTAGCAGGAGGATAATATTTTCCAATAAAAGCATCTTTACATTTAGTCCATGAATCAATACTATTTTTAGGCAAAGACAGCAACCAATCTTTAGCTCTTCCTCTTAAGGAGAAAGGAAACAGTTTCAGTTTTATAATATCTCCATCTATTTCCTTATACTTTTGCATTTCACAAAGTTCAACAAAATTATTAAGATGGGCAGCAGCATCTTCAGTACTAACACCAGAAAATTGCTCTCTCATAACTAGATTTAGTAAAGCAGGTTTAATTTCATAAAATTCTGCTGTAGTAGCAGGTGGAGCAATGGGAGTGCATATAAAATCATTATTATTTGTGCCAGTGAAATCACACAACTTAGTATTTTCAGGAGTATTCAATTTAGCAGTAATAAAAGTAAACTAAGCAAACCGAATTAAATAAAGTAAAAACAAGTAACTAATTTTTTGTGTGTTTTTTATATAAGAAAGCAAACAAGACAGAAAAATAAAATAAAGTAAAGCAAGACAATAAACAAAGTAAAGAGATTGGATGTGAGAGACTCCCCTTGCAGCGTGTCTTGATCTCCCCGGCAACGGCGCCAGAAAAAGAGCTGCTTGTGGCGTGTAGCAACAACTTCCTTGTGACGGTAAAGCACACGTCCGTTGGGAACCCCAAGAGGAAGGTATGATGAGTACAGCAGCAAGTTTTCCCTCAGTAAGAAACCAAGGTTTATCGAACCTGTAGGAGATGAAGGCCACGTGAAGGTTGTTGGTGAAGGAGTGTAGTGCGGCGCAACACCAGTGATTCCGGCGCCAACGTGGAACCTGCACAACACAATCAAGATACTTTGCCCCAACTTAACAGTGAGGTTGTCAATCTCACCGGCTTGCTGAAAACAAAGGATTAAACGTATGGTGTGGAGAATGATGTTTGCTTGTAGAAAACAACAGAGAACAGTGATTGTAGTAGATTGTATTTCAGATGTAAAAGAAAAGGACCGGGGTCCACAGTTCACTAGTGGTGTCTCTCCAATAAGATAAATAGCATGTTGGGTGAACAAATTACAGTTGGGCAATTGACAGGATAGAGATTCATATACATATCATGATGACTACTAAGAGATTTACTTAGGGCATTACGACAAAGAACATAGACCGCCATCCAGCATGCATCTATGCCTAAAAAGTCCACCTTCAGGTTAGCATCCGCACCCCCTCTAGTATTAAGTTGCAAACAACAGACAATTGCATTAACTATGGTGCGTAATGTAATCAACACAAATATCCTTAGACAAAGCATCGATGTTTTATCCCTAGTGGCGACAGCACATCCACAACCTTAGAACTTTTACATCATCGTCCCAGCATTCAATGGAGGCATGAACCCACTATCGAGCATAAATACTCCCTCTTGGAGTCACAAGTATCAACTTGGCCGCAGCCTCTACTAGCAACGGAGAGCATGCAAGAACATAAATAGCACATATATGATAGATCAATAATCAACTTGACATAGTATTCAATATTCATCGGATCCCAACAAACACAACATGTAGCATTACAAATAGATGATCCTGATCATGATAGGCAGCTCACAAGATCTAAACATGATAGCACAAGAGGAGAAGACAACCATCTAGCTATCGCTATGGACCCGTAGTCCAAGGATGAACTACTCACGCATCAGTCCGGAGGCGGGCATAGTGATGTAGAGCCCTCCGGTGATGATTCCCCTCTCCGGCAGGGTGCCGGAGGCGATCTCTGAATCCCCGAGATGGGATTGACGGCGGCGGTGTCTGCGGAACTTTTTCCGTATCGTGGCTCTCGGTACTAGGGTTTTCGCGACTGAGGGATTAAGTAGGCGAAGGGGCAGTGCAGGGGGTGCCCGAGGGGCCCACACCATATGGCGGCGCAGCCAGGGGTGGGGCCGCGCCACCCTATGGGGTGGCCGCCTCGTGGCCCTTCTCCGTCTCCTCTTCGGTGTTCTGGAACCCTCCGTGGAAAATAAGACCGTGGGCTTTTGTTTCGTCCAATTCCAAGAATATTTCTTGTGTAGGATTTCTGAAACCAAAAACAGCAGAAAACAGGAACTGACGCTTCGGCATCTTGTTAATAGGTTAGTGCCGGAAAATGCATAAAAACATTATAAAGTATGACTAAAACATGTTGGTATTGTCATAAAACTAGCATGGAATATAAGAAATTATAGATACGTTGGAGACGTATCAGCCACCGACCCCTACTCCTCCATTCGTCCTCCGATGCCTCGTTCCTCCTCCATCTTGTTCTCTCCTTCCTACTCCATCCTCTCCTCCATCCTCCAACATCTCCCATGGTCCATCTAATTTGGAGAATAAAAACAAGAAAAAATGAGCTGGATGAACGGGACAAATAATTCGAAAATAATGAGAAAAATAAAACGAGCAAAAAATCGTGGTAGATGTAGCAGATCCAGATCTAGATCTAGATCCAGATCCATATCCAAATTTGAAAATAGCACTGGCGCACCAATTTTAATACCAGTGGCGCACCATGGGGGCATAACAGTGGCAAACCTAAGGTTTATCAGTGGCCAACATGTCGTGTACCACTGATGCATGTAAAATGCATGCATGAATTTTGTCCTTTATTAGTATGAATTTTCACATATTTGCAACATATATGATGATAATACCATATTTTACATTGATTTATGGGGATTAACCAATGATCCCCTTTATTTTGTTTATAACTCTGCTAAACAGGAAATCCTATATTTTGTGTATTTTTCACTTCCAGAGACCTATACGGAGTCAAATTGAGCTAGAATATTTGGAGCATTATTTTTTTCATCGGGAAAAACACCCTGGGCCCTGGAAGCACACCAAAAGGGGCCCGAGGCCCAAAAGATCCCAGGAATTCCCTATATATGACCCTGAAGAGTTCTCGATAGGAGAGTGTCACAGGAAGACAAAAACACGAAAAAAGAGGCTACATCAGCGAAGATTTGTGGGGGAAACTCCGCTAGGATCGCCAGCGGAGGGATCTCCATTCTCCAACGTCTTTCTCATCATCACCATGATGAAGGGGGTTGTCCACCTCTGGACTACGGGTTTGTGGCAGTAATTTGATCTATTTCTCTCATGTTCTTCATAGTTCTTAGTACCTTATGAGCTGTCCAACATGATTATGGTCATATTTGTAGTACCTATGTGGTGGATCTTTATTCTATGATATGATACTATGATAATTTTCCATAATTTGTGTAAGATGTATTGATAGATGCATATTATGTAACCCGTTCTTAAGTATTTGTTCTGATACAACTTGTATGCAAGAACATGTGTGGGGTGATGTGTGTGTTAAATGTAATGGCATGGTTTTAGTGATTAAATACTGATAACAAATTCATGATCTATTATAGTTTTGCCTTTTAGTTTGCTATCTCGCTAGGGATAAAGTGAATGCATGTGCTATGTTCCTTACGTGACAAAGGTAATGATCTTGTTTGTTCAAGGTATCATATTTGATATTCAAACATCATTTCAAAGTTCTTATAGCTATGCTCTGTTAATTCTTAATATACAAGATTGCTTGAAGTTAATTCCTACGTTGTGGAGTGTAAGAGATATGTGTTGCATCATGTCTATGTAAGGACGTGCTACCCATATGAATGCTTATCTTACATGTTAGAGTTATTATCTTCATATCTCATTGATGAATTGTTATAGTACACTACAACTTATAAGAGAGAATATAGTTAAGTGAAGCCATGAACCCCGGTACAATTTTAATTATAAGAAATATCTTTCCATCACTTTTATCTTACTTTTTATTTGCATTACTATTTTAATCCAAAAATATAAAAATACTTTTATTTCTTATTTGCACTCAAAACCTAAAAACAAACAAATCTTTAGGGATTTTACATAGTTGATGACCCACAAGTATAGGGGGTGTATCGTAGTACTTTCGATAAATAAGAGTGTCGAACCCAACGAGGAGCAGAAGGTGTTGACAAGCAGTTTCGATGAAGGATTCACTGTAAATGCTCACAGACAAATTTTCAGGGGGTTTTGATATAGCAGATAAATAAAGTACAAGTAAGTAAAATGCGAGAGTAATAATTGCAGCGAGTGGCCCAATCCTTCTTAGCACAAAGGACAAGCCGGTTTATTTACTTATAATGACCAAACGTTCTTGAGGACACACGGGGATCTAGTCTAGTGCTTTCGCTTCATATAGTTGATTAATCCTCATTGTTTTGATAAGTGTTGTGTGGGTGAACCTATGCTAATGCACCGCCCTTCCTAGGACTAATACATACTTGTGATTATACCCCTTGCAAGCATCCGCAAATACAAGAAAGTAATTAAGATAAATCTAACCACAGCCTTAAACTCTGAGATCCTGCTATCCCTCCTGCATCGATATACCAACGGGGGTTCAGGCTGTTGTCACTCCGGCAACCCCAAAATTAGCAAACGAATACAAGATGTACTCCCCTAGGCCCATAAAGGTGAAGTATCATGTAGTCGACGTTCACATGACACCACTAGAAGAATAACACCACAACTTAAATATCAAACCATTAAATATTACTCAACATAGTTCACTACTAACATTTAGACTTCACCCATGTCCTCAAGAACTAAACGAACTACTCACGAGACATCATATGGAACATAATCAGAGGTGATATGATGATGGATAACAATCTGAACATAAACCTTGATCCAATGGTTTTACTCAATAGCATCAATAACAAGTAGTAATCAATACCGGGAGAGTTTCCCCTATGAAATACTCAAGATTCAACCCTGGATGTTACAGCGGAGACGAGGTGCAGCCGTGGAGATGGCGGTGTCGATTGTGGAGATGATGATGATGATGATGATCCCAATGAAGTCCAGCTCGATGACGGTGACGATGGCGTCGATTTCCCCCTCTGGGAGGGAATTTCCCCGACGGATTCCTGCCCGCCGGAGAGCTCTTTCTCTCTGGTGTTTCTCCGCCCCGCAGAGGCGGCTGTGTCTATTCTCGCTTATCCCCCGTGCCTTAGGTTTTCGGGATGATGAAGTACGCGAAAGAGAGGAGGCCGAGGGGGGTCGTGGGCCCCCTCCCCACATGGCGGCGCGGCCAGTGCTGGGCCCGCACCGGCCTATGGGGGGCCCATGGCGGCCCTCCTCGGCTCCTCCTTCTGGCTGGCTCATTCTTCTGGAAAAATAAGATCTGCGGTATAATTTCCGTCAATTGTTGATCTTCAGAAATATGGTATCCTGACGGTGCTTTTTCCAGCAGAATTCTGACTCCGGTGAATAATTCTCCAATAATCGTGAAACATGCAAAATAAGTGAAATAACATAAGTATCATCTCTAAATATGAAATATATCAATGAATAACAGTAAATTATGATATAAAATAGTGATGCAAAATGGACGTATCAACTCCCCCCAAGCTTAGACCTCGCTTGTCCCCAAGCGAAACTGAGCTCAATAAACAAGACCACATGTTTATGGAGTGAAGAGTCGATAAATAAAATATTGACAAGAAGCATCATATTAATTCACACAAGACATTCTAGTAAACATCCTCCTCATATAACTCAACTTGAAATAAGTAAAGAGAAATCACAAATAGAGGTGCATAGGAAATCATAAACGGTTATGGCAAACTTTGTTCTTGGTGAGAGAACTATTAATAGATTGTGCTTATCTCTGAGCAAAGCCTTTATATCAGAACTTTATGGCCAAGCTTACATCCTTAATCATAACAATCTCCTCATAATCATTGATAACCTTCAAAGTCGTACTCATTCAGATAAAATTTGTACTAAACAAGGAAGAGTAAAAGGCACGATTAAATAGATCATAATATAAATGGTTGGATCACAACAACTCAATTGCTTGCATGAGATGGAGGGAAATAGGGTTACTGACTCAACATAAAAGTAAAAGATAGGCCCTTCGCAGAGGGAAGCAGGGATTAAATCATGTGCTAGAGCTTTTAAGTTTTTGAAATCATATAAAGAGCATAAAAGTAAGATTTTGAGAGGTGTTTGTTGTTGTCAACGAATGGTAGTGGGCACTCTAACCCCCTTGCCAAACAGATCTTCCAAGAGCCGCTCCCATGAAGGACGTTATCTCTACCAGCAAGGTAGATCATCCCTCTTCTCTTTTGTTTACACATGTATTTTAGTTTTATTTATGGATGACACTCCCCCAACCTTTGCTTTCACAAGCCATGGCTAACCGAATCCTCGGGTGCCTTCCAACATTTCTCATACCATGGAGGAGTGTCTATTGCAAAATTAAGTTGCTTACTGATAAATCAGGGCAAAACATGTGAAGAGAATTATTAATGAAAGTTATTAATTGGGGCTGGGAACCCCGTTGCCAGCTCTTTTTGCAAAATTATTGGATAAGCGGATGTGCCACTAGTCCATTGGTGAAAATCCTCCCAACAAGATTGAAAGATAAAACACCACATACTTCCTCATGAGCTATAAAACATTGACACAATTAAGGAGTAATATAGTTTGAATTGTTTAAAGGTAGCACATGAAGTATTTACTTGGAGTGGCGCAAAGTACCACATAGTAGGTAGTTATGGTGGACACAAATGGCATGGGTTTGGTTTAGGTTCTGGATGTATGAGAAGTATTCCCTCTCGGTACAGGTCTTTGGCTAGCAAGGTTGATTAGCAAGCATAAGAATTGAGGGAAACAAACAAATATACATGTGATAGAAACAATCATGCATCTTCCTTGTAAGCACAAGCAATTTTAACTTCAGAATACTAAACTCATTAGCTAACAAGAAAGAAAGATAATAAAGTAATATATCTACATGTATTTCCTCTTTTATTTAAACTCAAAGTGTTGTTGCTATTGACCAATGCTAAGTTTGCGAAAACAAAATAGATTTACTTGATGCTCCCAAAGTGATATCAATACTAATGTCAAGAGTAATCATATAACAGAAATTGCAAACTAAAATAAGGTGTGCAAAAAGTAAATGATAAGACTTCTCATTAATATTCCATAACGATAACTCACATCAAGGGATACATAGATAACCAACTAAGAGAGATACTTCAACACTGCAAACCATCTTATATGATAACTTCCCTACTCATGATATGACACTACTTGATAGTAAAAAGATAAAGGTAGTGATGATGTGATACCGCGGCACTCCCCCAAGCTTGGAACAAACCAAGGGCTCCTTCGGTGGTGATGGTGGAACGACCCTGATGGGGGTGAGGAACCACTCTAGCATTCTGCGAAGTCGATTGTTCTCATCCTGAAGAATCTCCACTTCCCTTCTCAGAACACGGTATTGATCACAAAACTCATCGGTCACCTGAAGAGCTTCTTCCGCAGCAGGGAAAGAGTTGAGGTCAGGTGCAGGTGGTAGAGGTCCCTGCAAGTTATGAGAAAAAGAACATCGAGTGTTAACCGATCCCACCAAGATTGGCTTACTCCCCACAGCCTCCCGCTCTCTTTTTGCTGATGCCATCTTCTTCACTTCCTCATTGACACCTTCATCCATCTCTTCCCGTATTGTCACGACCCTTTCCTCTTCCGCCCATCCAACGAAAGTTCCTCGATCTAGATCCTGGAGGAGCTCACGTTGGCGACGCGTTGCATAGCCTTCTGAGGATGATCCTTGCGCCGACATCTGAACAGAAAAAGGTCGAAACAAAACAAGGCGAGAAAACGATATACGGACCTCTGGGGATCCGGGGGATTATATATCAGATATTTTCACGACAAAAGGAAGGTACCAGGCCGAAAATGAGTGGAAACGGGACGCCGAGGGGCTGTCCCCATAGGGCGGCGCGGCCAGGGTGGGGCCCGCGCCGGCCTATGGGGCACGCCCTCATGCGTCTCCTCCACTCCGTTTCGATCTCGTAATTTTTCATATTTTCCAAAAATAGCAGAAATATTGTTCGGAAAGTTAAACGCGGACTTTTTATTACTAAAACTGTTACCTATTCAAAGTCGAACTGTGTAGAACTGTCAATTTGGTTTTTGACGAAAGCTTCCGGAGCCACCACTTGAATAACATCAATATCTTCATTATAAGAATCTCCAGAAATATAATGCTTGAGTCTTTGTCCATTCACTACTTGTGTAGTATCATCTTTCAGCGAGGCAATTTTTATTGCTCCTGAACGATACACCTCCTCAATGACATATGGTCCTTCCCATTTTGAGAGTAATTTCCCTGCAAAAAATCTGAGACGAGACCGATACAATAGGACTTTATCTCCAACATTAAATTATCTTTTAATAATTCTTCTATCATGCCATTTCTTAACCTTCTCCTTAAAAAGTTTAGCATTTTCATAAGCTTCACTTCTCCATTCATCTAAAGAACTCAATTGTAGCAACCTCTTCTTACCGGCAAGTTTAAAGTCTCTATTAAGTTCTCTTACAGCCCAATAAGCTTTGTGCTCTAGTTCTAAAGGTAAATGACAAGCTTTTCCATAAACCATTTTATAAGGAGACATTCCCATAGGATTTTTATAAGCAGTTCTATAAGCCCACAATGTTTCCTTTAACTTACTAGTCCAATTTATTCTAGATTTATTAACAGTCTTTTGCAAGATAGATTTAATTTCTCTATTTGATAATTCTACTTGCCCACTAGTTTGAGGATGATAAGCTGAAGCAATTCTATGATTAATACCATATCTAGCAAGAGTTTTTATAAAACCACCATGAATAAAGTGAGAACCTCCATCAGTCATAATATATCTAGGTACTCCAAATCTAGGAAAAATAACATCTAAAAGCATTTTTAAAGAGGTCTCACCATCAGCACTATTTGTAGGTATGGCTTCTACCCATTTAGTAACATAATCAACGGCGACAAGTATATGAGTGTTACCTTCTGAAGAAGGGAAAGGACCCATGAAGTCAAATCCCCAACAATCAAATGGTTCAATAACAAGAGTATAATTCATAGGCATTTCATTGCGTCTAGAGATATTACCAACTCTTTGACATTCATCACAAGATAAGATAAACTTCCTTGCATCTTTAAAAAGCGTTGGCCAATAAAAACCTGATTGTAGAACCTTTTGTGCGGTTCTATCTCCGGCGTGATGTCCTCCATAAACACTACCATGACACTTACTCAATATCTCTTGTTGTTCATATTCAGGGACACATCTTCGCATAATACCATCCACTCCTTCTTTATATAAGTGTGGGTCATCCCAAAAATAATGCCTCAAATCATAAAAGAATTTCCTCCTTTGCTGAGATGAAAAGTTGGAGGCAATTATTTTGAAACAATAAAGTTAGCATAATCGGCATACCAAGGACTATCTCGCGAGCTCACCTTTATTACAGCCAATTGTTCATTTGGAAAACTATCATTAACAGGAACAGGATCATAAGCAATATTTTCCAATCTAGATAAAATATCAGCAACAAGATTATCAGCACCTTTCCTATCTACTATATGTAAATCGAATTCTTGCAAAAGAAGCACCCATCTAATAAGCCTTGGCTTAGCATCTTTCTTTTCCATAAGGTACCTAATTGCAACATGATCAGTATGAACTGTGACTTTTGAATCAACAATATAGGATCTAAACTTGTCACATGCAAAAACTACGGCTAATAACTCTTTCTCGGTTGTAGCATAATTTCTTTGAGCAGCATCTAGAGTTTTACTAGCATAATGAATAACATTCAATTTTTTATCTACTCGCTGTCCAAAGACAGCACCTACAGCAAAATCACTAGCATCACACATAATTTCAAAAGGTAGATTCCAATCAGGAGGTTCAACTACAGGAGCAGTTGTTAAGGCTTTCTTTGGAGTTTCAAAGGCTTCCTTACAATCATCATCAAAAACGAAAGGTACATCTTTTTGAAGAAGATTAGCAAGAGGCTTTGAAATTTTAGAGAAATCTTTAATAAATCTCCTATAAAAACCAGCATGACCAAGAATACTACGAATACCTTTAACATCCCTAGGATAGGGCATCTTCTCAATTGCCTCAACTTTAGCTCTATCAACTTCAATACCTCTCTCAGAAATTTTATGTCCCAATACAATTCCTTCATTAACCATAAAGTGGCATTTCTCCCAATTAAGAACAAGGTTAGTTTCTTCACATCTCTGCAAAACTTTATCAAGGTTTCGCAAGCAATTATCAAAAGAATTCCCATAGACGAGAAAAATCATCCATGAATACCTCAACAATCTTTTCACAAAAGCCATGAAAAATAGCAGACATGCATCTTTGAAAAGTAGCAGGAGCATTACACAAACCAAAAGGCATACGCCTATAAGCATAAGTTCCATAGGGACAAGTGAAAGTGGTTTTCTCTTGATCTTTAGCTCTAACAGCAATTTGTGAAAACCCAGAACAACCATCAAGAAAGCAGAAATGAGTATTTTTAGACAACCTTTCTAACATTTGATCAATAAAAGGTAAAGGGTAATGGTCTTTCTTAGTAACTTTATTAACTTTTCGATAATCAATGCACATTCTGTACCCTACAACTACTCTTTGGGGGATGAGCTCATAATTATCATTAGGTACAACATTTATTCCTCCTTTCTTAGGAACACAATGCACAGGACTAACCCATCTACTATCAGCAATAGGATATATAATACCTGCTTCAAGAAGTATAATACCTCATTCCTTACCACATCCTTCATCTTATGAATTAGACGACGCTGATGTTCAACAACAGGTTTTGCATCATCTTCCATGTTGATGGCATGTTGGCAAATAGCGGGAGAAATCCCCTTCAAGTCATCAAGAGTGTAGCCAATAGCTCCTCGGTGTTTCTTCAATATTTCCAATAACCTTTCTTCTTCAAAATCTGAAAGCTTAGCACTAATAATAACAGGATATGTTTTATTATCATCAATATAAGCATACTTAAGATTATCAGGTAATGGTTTCAAATCAAATACATGATCTTCCTTTGGTGGTGGTGTTATACCTAGATCTTCAACCGGTAAGTCATGCTTAAGAATGGGTTGACGAAGGAAAATTTCATCAAGCTCATCCCTTTCTTCCCTAAAGACTTCACTCTCACTATCCTCCAAATGTTGCTGCAAAGGATTATTAGGAGCAAGAGCAATAGATGCACACTGTTCAACTCTAAAATCATCATTAGGCAAATCAGCTTTATAAGGAGTTTTGGCAAATTTAGAGAAGTTAAACTCATAAGATTCACCGGCAAATTTAGTAACAATTTTCTCCTTCTTGCAATCTATAACAGCTCCACAAGTATTTAGAAAAGGTATACCAAAAATAATAGGACAAGACTTACTAGCAGCAGAACCAAGTACCAAAAAGTCAGCAGGATATTTAATCTTACCACATAGAACTTCCAGATCTCGAACAATACCAATATGAGAGATAGTTTCTCTATTAGCTAGCCGAATAACTGTTGGGATTCGTTGCATAGAAAACAAAAAATTTCCTACCGCAAAGACGAATAAATCCAAGATCTAATCTATGGAACACCCAAGATCTAATCTACAAGATCGGAGCAAAGAGATTGATATGAGACTAACCCTCGAAGATTTCCAAAGCCTACGAGATTAGATCTCGTTGTTGGTGTAGACGATCGTCCCGGTGCTGCAATCCGGCAGCACTTCCGTACTCGGTCGCGCGTACGGTGTCGATGAAGCCCCTTCCTCTCCCCGTTCCAGCAGGTAGCGGAGGTGTGGTAGATCCCCTCGGAATCCTAGCAGCGCGACGGCGTGGTGGTGGAGGTGGAGGAGAAATTCCTGCAGGGCTTCGCCAAGCCTGCGCAGGAAGAAGAAGGAGGGAGAGAGGGGCGGCTAGGGCTTGGGGAATGATGTGCTGTGCCCCAGCCCTCCCCTCCCTCTTATATAGGCGTGGGGGGCTGCTTTAGCCCCCCCTCCAAGCCTTTGGGTCGGCCAAAACAAGGGGGGCAACTTCCCCCCCCCCCCCTCCCCCAAGTTAAGCCCCCTATTTTCAAGGGATTTGATCTTATCCACTTGGTACAGCCACATGGGCCTTGGGGGGCTGGTGTGCCAGGCCCATGTGGGCCTATGTGACCCCCTCCGGTCCATGTTGGTCGTCCGGGATAGGTGGGCCCCACTATGGTACCCTCCGGAACCTTCTAGAACCTCCGGTACAATACCGAAAAATCCTAAACTTTTTCGGTAACCCTGAAAATGACTTCCCATATATGAATCTTATTCTCCGGACCATTCCGGACCTCCTCGTGATGTCTTGGATCCCATCCGAGACTCCGAACAAAAACTTCGGACTCCATCTCATATTCTGAATCTACTTATGCGACATCGAACCTTAAGCGTGTCACCCTACGGTTCGTGAACTATGTAGACATGGTCGAGACTCCTCTCCGAGCAATAACCAATAGCGGGATCTGGAGATCCATAATGGCTCCCACATATTCAACAATGACTTAGTGATCGATTGAACCATTTACATACGATGCCAATTTCCTTTGTCACGCGATATTTTACTTGTTCGAGGTTCGATCATCGGTATCTCCATACCTTGTTCAACCTCGTTACCGACAAGTACTCTTTACTCGTACCGTGGTATGTCATCTCTTATGATCCAATCATATGCTTGCAAGCTAATCAGACAACATTCCACCGAGAGGGCCCAGAGTATATCTATCCATCATGAGGATGGACAAATCCCACTATTGATTCATATGCTTCAACTCACACTTTCCAAATACTTAATCCCATCTTTATAACTTACATAGGAATCCCCAATGGGCCTGCCGAAGATAGTACCCGGGGTTTTCTGAAGGCCCAAGACTCGAAGAATAAGAAGATTCGGAAGCCCAATTAGTGTTAAGGAAAGATGGATTGTATTAGGAAATATAGAGACTTGTAATCTTACGGGACGGGTACGAAACCCTCTCGCACTCTGTAACTTGTGTATTACGAAAACCCTCGGCTCCACCTCCTATATAAGGGGGAGTCGAGGGACAAAGAAAGGATCGAACCTATTGTCAACAGAACCCTAGTTTTACAATCAGCGAGTACTTTTCGGCTGAAACCTTCGAGATCTACTTGCCCTCTACTTCTAGCAAAACCCTAGTCTACAATCTGTAGGCATTGACAAGTTAATCCCTTGTCAATTGGCGCCGACCGTGGGGATTAGAGGCTGCAAGGAGCTGATCTCGATGGCACGTCCAGAATCGTCGACTTCGTCGGTAGCAAGCAATGCGATGGATCGAGGTAAACGGGAAAAAACTGATCTAGTCGATTTTATTCCTCACCCGCCCTCCCGTGTGGATGCATGTGCGTATCTGGAGGAGCCCATCGTCATGACGTTCGGAGAATTCCGATTTGGCGTCAACAAGGAAGGATCCTATCGTCTCGATGTTCCGATCTCGTCGGAATTTTCAGCGATCGATTCTGACTTTTCATCGAGCGACGAAGAGTCTTCGTCGTCACGCTTCATCGACACCAAGGCAAGCGGAAAGCTCGCCAAGATCTTCAGCGACACATCCTTCGAGTCGTCTGCGGACTCTGTTATAAGCAGCGACTCCGACAGCATCGACAACTTCAATTTCATCGACAAATCTGCTGCCATCGGAAAGGTCTTCACCAATCTCTATGATGGTGTCACCAATCCTGATAAAAATCAACACTCAAAATATCATCAAGTCTATGCAATCGAGGAGGCAAACCGAGCAGAACCAGAGACGTCAGAGGCTTTCCACGATTTGGGAAACCCATACGTCGATCCCGCTGATCTCAGAAAAGGTCTAGGCACTAAATATGTCGGATCTTCACCTCGTGAAAGAGTTCAACTCCCGCAAGCAGCGTGGGATAGAGCCGCAAGAGCCATGGACGGTTCAGAACCAATGACCACAACTGCTACTGTAGAAGAATTACAAGCCTATCAATATAGACTTGCTCGTGTGAGTAGGGAGCTGGAAAAACAGACAGCATCCCTGAATAGAAGAAAGGAGGCAGCCTGCGCGTCAAGCAAGCGACGAGCAGAGCTCAGTCGACAATCAGGAACTTCGGGAGATAGTCACAGAGAAGCTCGGAGGAGAGCAAGATCTCGGCTGGAAAATATACCTGAAGCAGAGAGAGGAAACATAATTCAAAAGCTCGACATGTCCTTTATGACGATTGATACAAGGGGAAATATTATCCCGAAAACCCCAGAAGCTGGGTACATGGCAACGCAAGCTTATATCCTCGCGTCCAGACCACCTCCTGGGGACCCGAGAGAAGCATTGTTTAATATGGCAATGGCTGGAGTTGGAGTCATGGGAACAGCGTTCGCAGCTACACCTCCCGAAGGAACTCCAAGGCAAAATAGTCCACGACCCACGACAGCAGTGCAAGATCCACCAAGGACAAGTGGAGCAAGAGATACGGCGGCACAAGCAAGAGTGGATAGAGCGCGACAAGAAAGAAGAGAACATCGGCAGTCACCAGAAGTTGCCGATGAAGATATGTGCGGGTTACCGTGCTTTACGAGACGAGTCAGAAAAACTCGAGTCCCAAAAGGGTTTAAATTACCCGAAAACTTCAAGAAATTCGACGGCCTACAGGATCCCGAGGATTGGCTCGTTGATTACCTCGAGATGGTGAAGTTGATAGGCGGAACCAGGGCAACAGCCATGCAAAGCATCCAAGTACACTTAAGTGGAGCCGCACGATCTTGGATAAAGAAACTTCCCCCAGGTTCCATCGACAGCTGGGATAGTTTTGAAGATATCTTCGTGAGGAATTTCTGATCCACCTGCAAGAAACCCGCGTCATTGGAAGAGCTGAGGGCGTGTAGGCAGAAACACGACGAATCAATGAGAAAATATATACAGAGGTGGAACATTATTAAAAACTCGGCAGATGATATATCTGACGAGAGAGCAATAGACGCGTTCATGGCAGGAATTCGACGGGGAGATTTCGTCGAGGACTTAGGGAGAACCAACCCTAAGACAATATCAGCATTGATGGAGATAGCAAACAGATGGGCAGATGGAGAAGATGCTATACACAACAAGCGACATAGGTCGCCAGAGGAGGACCGCAGTCGAAATTTTCAAAATAGAAGGCGATTTTCTCGCCAGTTCTACAATAATGATGCTCCTGGCCACATATCGGCTGGTTTCCGAGGAAACTCTGGAGGGAATAGTCAAGATGATTACCAAAGGAGTAATGAGCAACAAGGCGACAACAGAGGTGATTTCCGTGGTAACAGGCAAAATAGTGGACCAAGATTTCAGAGACCTTATGTGTCTCCCGAAGAAATGATGAATGGACCATGTCAGATGCACTTCTATCTCGACAGCAACGGAAAGAGGCAGTCAGGACATCTCCAGAAAGACTGTCGCAATTTCCAAGCAATGTTGCGAGCCGCAGGGATCGCTAATGCCCAAGCGATGAACAGATACCCCCAGGGGCCAAGGAGTGAGATCCACCTCCCACCTCCTCCCGCAATTACGGATGAAAACCGGCATCAGCTCAGAATAGCGGCAACACCACACCCACCTCCATATGTTGACCCTAACTCCAATGGTGCGGTCTCGATGATTCAGAAAGCTAGGCTATCTAACAGGGCGCAGAAAGTAATCTCGCGGCAAGTGTTCATGGCAGAGAAGATGCCTCCACCAACAGTCGTGTACCTAAATTGGTCGGGACAAGACATTGGCTTCACAATTGCGGACCACCCGCAGCAAGTTCCTCGACCAGGGCAATCTGCACTTATCTTACCCGCAGTAATTGCTGGTTTTGACGTGTCGAGAGTCTTTATAGATGGCGGCAGTAGCTTAAACCTTATGTATGCAGATACACTAAGGAAGATGAACATATCACTGGCAAATCTAAAACCAACTGATACACGCTTCCACGGGATCACGCCAGAGAAGCCAAGTTATCCGTTGGGCAAGATCAATCTCGACGTTCAGTTTGGGACTCGAGAAAACTACAGAATAGAGAACCTAGAGTTTGAAGTTGTGGATTTCCCGTCGCAATATCACGCCTTGTTGGGACGACCAGCATATGCCAGGTTTATGGCGGTACCTCATGTTATCACCAGAATTTGACCAAGCCAGAGGTGGGCCGCGATCAAGACGGATTTGAAGATATACATATAGAAGAGATATGTGAATCGGCCTTGTTTACCAAGTTTGGGCTAGTTAGCCCGTGTATCTTTATAGTAGGTTATGTAGAAGTTAGAATTTATCTCGTGCACGGTTTGGTGCACGCCCACGTTAGAAAGTCCACTTGGACTATAAATATGTATCTAGGGTTTATGGAATAAACAACAACCAACGTTCAACACAAACCAATCTCGGCGCATCGCCAACCCCTTCGTCTCGAGGGTTTCTCCGGTAAGCACCATGCTGCCTAGATCGCATCTTGCGATCTAGGCAGCACGAGCCTGCCTACGTTGTTCATGCGTTGCTCGTGCTGAAGCCTTTTTGATGGCGAGCAACGTAGTTATCATAGATGTGTTAGGGTTAGCATTGTTCTTAGTATCACATGCTTGTCGTAGTGCAACCCTTGCGCGTCTAGCCGTCCTTGTGCCTCATCATGGGTGCGGGGCGGCACCCCGCTTGATCATTATTTAGTAGATCTGATCCGTTACGGTTGCTCCTTGATTCATCAAGGATTAGTTTAACATCTGCAATAGTTAGGCCTTACAAAGGGTTGGAGGATCCGGCGGCGTGTAGGGTGTAGTTTGCTGGCCCTAGACAGGGACGTTCCGAGGATCAACCTCGTGTTGGTTTTTAGGCCTTGTCTAGGTTTGGCTTACGATCACCGTGCGCGAGCGCGAGGCCCAATCGTGAGTAGGATGATCCGATTATGCGGTGAAAACCCTAAATCGTCGTGGATCTCATATGCTTTATCTTGATCAAGCGGGACCACCATATATTCGGCCACCTTGGACGAATCATGGGTGGATCGGCTCCATGAGCCGATTCACGGGATAACTCGAGAGCCGATCGAGGCTCGTATTTAACGTGTACGTGTGTGCCCTGCAGGAAACTAAGCGAGGCATCATCCACACCTTCCCGACCAGGTATAGGTCGGGTGGCACGCCCTTGCAATTTGCATCGGCGCGCGACCGGGGAGGCTTTGCGGGCCGTCGCTCCGAGGGACCGGGGCCAGCCGCAGCCCTAGTTGTTCCCGGCTCTACGGTGTTGACCGGTCGCTGCCCGCCGGTGGGTTTCGACGTCAACACATTCGCGGCACGCCCGGTGGGACAATCCTCGACATCCACCACATCGCCATCTACGTCCGAAATGGCGGAAAGCACTCCGGTCAAGCACGAGGACACTGGCTGACAAACTCAAGAAGGAGCATCACAAGGTCAAGGCGGTCCTCGGAACCAAACTCGTCGGCTCTCGTGGGAAGACCTGTTCGCACGGCATCAAGCTCGACGGAGACACACGTCCGGTTGCCCGATGTCAACACGGTCGATCTCAGCCACTCCATAAGAGAACCAGGGTTCTCTTTCGATGCCAATATGGCAGGGGTTCGTGATTCGCCATGACGCGGACAAAGCGAGAGAGCAGCCACTCTCGTGGCAAAGAGAAAGAGGAGGCCGCTCCACGCGACCGGCCCCAAGGCGACGATAGACGGTACCTAACCACGAGAGGAGGTGAAAAGCATATGGTATCAACACCCACGCGCCGTACATCTCCTCAACAAGTATGAGCAGCAATATGACCGACGTCGGCACTACGACGAAGACGATAGGTCCAATGCAGAGGACAGGAGGTACCGTCAGCGTGACGGAGGCAACGACGAGTACGAACGTCACGCTAGAAGAGGGTCAAGGGAGCCGGACAACGTGGATAGGCACTGGGACTGCCCCTTCTTCAGACATTGCTGGGATTCCGGAATGAGCCGATTACCAACGATCGGCAATTGCCCAGAATGTAAACAAAAGAAGAAGGGTACAGCTAAGGTGTCCGTGTTCGAGCGTCTAGGGCCTCTCCGCCTTGGAGCAAGCATGCTTGAGTCCGTTCGGATGGAAGATCGCGAGGAACTAGAGGACGATGATGAAGAGGATAAGTATCATCGGCCAAGATGGTGTCCCGATGGGCTCGGCCACTCCCAAAAACGAAGGGTTCAGCGACTACGTGCGTTGGAAGAAGCCGAAAGGTTATATCTGCACACGTTGAGGAAGGCACGGCCTGACCTGGCCGCCAAAATTCAGCGAACCCTGGATGAAGAAGGTCGGCCACAAAGGAAAGAGTGGCGCCCTAAGCAAAGGAAAGCCGATGATGAAACATCGGCTGGCACAAACATGGTGTTCATCCTTCCAGCGGAATTTAGCGCTCCAAGGTTATATGAAGCACCCGTGGCGCAATTGGACTGCGGCCCACGGCCGGTCATCTTCGAGAAGCCACGAGAAAGGAGTTACAGGCATCTGAAGGCCCTGTACTTGCGAGGTTACATCAATGGGCAGCTTGTCAACAAGATGTTGGTGGACACCGGAGCGGCAGTCAACATTATGCCATACTCCATGCTACGTCGGTTGGGACGCTCCAGCTCGGATTCAATCAAAACCAATGTAAAAAATCTGACGCACAAGGTGTTCTAAACGTGGATCTGACCGTAGGAAGGAAGACTGTCCCTACGACGTTCTTTATTGTCGACAGCAAAAGCACCTATGCTGTAATATTAGGGAGGGATTGGATCCACGCCAATCTGTTGCATCCCATCCACGATGCACCAATGCCTAATACGATGGGATGGAGATGAAGTGGAAGTCGTCCACGCCGATGATTCAGCCGAGATTTCAACAGCCGGCATGGGCATTTGGGAGACATCAGGTCAAGAACCACTCTCGGGCATCAATTTGGACGACTGCGAACGCATCGATGTGACAAAGAACGGGGTAAGGCTGGTTCTATCCACCGGACTGACCGTGTAACAAGAACAACATCGATGGACAAATGTGGTGAGGCTGATCCTTGTGATCGGCCCCAAAAATTTGTGGAGGAACATTACAAAACCTTCATCGAACAGGCAACGTGGAGGCCGATTCCAGCAATCGGTCAAAAGTATCCTCACCGTCCACTCTACCCGGGATCGACGTTTGACCCAACGGGGACTACCTAAAGAGCCAATACCATCAATTCTCTTGACGAGAATCGGCTCGGGGGGCACCTAGATGGATAGAACACGAGGATACAGAGTGTGAAGCAGTTCAAGATATACTCTCTGATAAAGTGGGGGCCGATACATAAGCAAATCGGCTGTAAAAAATTGAAAATTTTTGAGCACAGCCGATGCGCAGACATCGACTTAAGGATACGAAAAAGCCGATGCATGGCCATCGACTCAAGGAATACAACTGTTGCAAATGGAAGCCCAGGGCCACTTTAGTTGGCGAGGTTCGGTAGGGTGAGCAGGGAACATCGGTGTTGGCGTCCGGGGCCACTTTTGGTTCATTAGAGCCACTAGTAGTTTGCAAGACGAAGGACCGTAGCCCCGGCCAGCAACAAGAAACAACGTGAACATGCAGATCGGGCTAGGATCATGAGAACAGCCAATGATCAACCAATTGGCTGTGGAACTCTCATCAGGGCAACGATCAGCCAATGATCAGGGCGACAATTTCATCAACACTCTTGTCAAAGAGCTCCCGCATTGAACCAAAGAAGCTCGGGGGGACAACTCACCCTGAAGGTTCGCTGCTCTTAAAAGCCGATCTGGTTAGAATCGGTTGATTGCTGCATTACAACCTGGGAACTCACAAAAGAGTTGGAGAGCCACTACATTTGGGGCTTCTTAGTTCAAGGGGGTGGTTGATCTTTCTAAGCCTTGTTTGGTGCATCGGCTCTTTGGGTAGAAGTTTTTTCTGCTACATTGATAAAAGCTGAAGAAGCTCGGGGTTCAGCTTGCCCTGGAATATCCCTACCATGAGAAGCCGATTTCATTGGAATCGGCTGGTTCTGCAGTATAACGTAGAAGCCGATGCTGACGTATCTGGTTGGTTCATTACTATTCTCGCCTTGACTGAGGCTCGGGGGGCAGCTCGCCCTGAAGGGTTTTTCGTTCTGAGGAGCCAATCTTGTTGGAATCGGCTGTATCACAGTTTGGTTAAAAGATGGCGAATTCTTGCAGAATAGAACCACTAATTCGAAGAGAAAGCCGTCATAATTGACAGGCTTTGGGCCAGTTTGTTGCTGCAAAGAACAGAGCGTCGCAAGAAAAGTCGTAAGCAGTCAAGATTTGCAGCAGTGGTCCTAAAATTCTCCTGAAGGCGTTGACTCTGGAGTCTTGCCGATTTAAGCTAACATTAAGCTCAGGGGGTTTGGATTTCTGAGGTTTAAGGTTTGCGCGACTACGGTTTGGTCCTGTTCGACGGGAATCTTGGGTCTGAATTGATCTATCTCGAAATTTCTCATAAGAGTCCGGTGCGTTGCCATCGGCTCATGGAGCATGGATCGGGATAGCGATCGGCAAAGCTAGATGAGGAAGAACTGGCTAAATTAGCATACAAGGAATCGGCAAGATCAAATTAAGGAGAGTTCTTCATTGATAGCCGTATTCTTACATAAAGAGCTAAAATTGCTCTCAAAAGGAGTTGCTAGGGGATACGGTGCCCTATCTACTGCTCGCTGATCCTAGTCTAAGGATCCCATCTACGGGCCATTGCTGCCCTCATCGTCGCCGTCATCACCGGCCGTCGGCGCTGCTCCCTCGCCGGCTCTTCGTCGCTGCTCCAGCGGTCGCCGGCGGGGCCTTCGTTGTCTTCATCCTCCTCGTCAGCGTCGTCGTCGCTGTCGAAGTCGCTAAGGTTCCCCGGCCAGGGGAAAAATCGCTTGGCCGGGGGCTCGTCGGAGAAGCTGTTCTCCTCCTCCTCCTCCTCCTCGGAGGTGGTGAAGTCCGCCCAGGAGAGGCGATCGTCGTTGCTCTCCTCCTCCGGGTCCCCGTCAGCAAGGAGGAGGGGGTCACTCTCCCCGTCGGTCAGGGATTTGTCATCCTCTCGACCGAGACAGAGAAGTCGTGGTCCTTTTGGTCCCACGCCGTTGGGGCAAGAATGTCGTACGCCGCCAGCGTACCCCACTCAGGCGTCGACTCTCGGATGGGAGAGGACACATAGGAAGGATCCGATGAAGAGGAAGACGAAGAAGACGAAGACATGGTGGCAGAGGAGGGTTTTTTGAAGGCTAATGCGAAGGGGATGAGGAAGAGAACTGTTTGATGCGGTTAAATAAAGGGGATATCTTGGAGATTTAATGCTCAAACAGTTTCCGAGGACGTGGTGCCGAAACTGTCAAATCGTGCAGAGAAGTTGAGAAGGCAAGTTATCATGATGAAGGACTCTGCGACGGTTCTGCTCTGCCACGACATGACCCGACGAAGGAAAAGCGTGATGATTTTGGAAATGTCATTTCCAAAACCAGGGGGGCATGTGTTATCACCAGAATTTGACCAAGCCAGAGGTGGGCCGCGATCAAGACGGATTTGAAGATATACATATAGAAGAGATATGTGAATCGGCCTTGTTTACCAAGTTTGGGCTAGTTAGCCCGTGTATCTTTATAGTAGGTTATGTAGAAGTTAGAATTTATCTCGTGCACGGTTTGGTGCACGCCCACGTTAGAAAGTCCGCCTGGACTATAAATATGTATCTAGGGTTTATGGAATAAACAACAACCAACGTTCAACACAAACCAATCTCGGCGCATCGCCAACCCCTTCGTCTCGAGGGTTTCTCCGGTAAGCACCATGCTGCCTAGATCGCATCTTGCGATCTAGGCAGACACGAGCCTGCCTACGTTGTTCATGCGTTGCTCGTGCTTGAAGCCTTTTTGATGGCGAGCAACGTAGTTATCATAGATGTGTTAGGGTTAGCATTGTTCTTAGTATCACATGCTGTCGTAGTGCAACCCTTGCGTGTCTAGCCGTCCTTGTGCCTCATCATGGGTGCAGGGGCGGCACCCCGCTTGATCATTATTTAGTAGATCTGATCCGTTACGGTTGCTCCTTGATTCATCAAGGATTAGTTTAACATCTGCAATAGTTAGGCCTTACAAAGGGTTGGAGGATCCAGCGGCGTGTAGGGTGTAGTTTGCTGGCCCTAGACAGGACGTTCCGAGGATCAACCTCGTGTTGGTTTTTAGGCCTTGTCTAGGTTTGGCTTACGATCACCGTGCGCGAGCGCGAGGCCCAATCGTGAGTAGGATGATCCGATTATGCGGTGAAAACCCTAAATCGTCGTGGATCTCATATGCTTTATCTTGATCAAGCAGGACCACCATATATTCGGCCACCTTGGACGAATCATGGGTGGATCGGCTCCATGAGCCGATTCACGGGATAACCCGAGAGCCGATCGAGGCTCGTATTTAACGTGTACGTGTGTGCCCTCGCAGAAACTAAGCGAGGCATCATCCACACCTTCCTGACCAGGTATAGGTCAGGTGGCACGCCCTTGCAATTTGCATCGGCGCGCGACCAGGAGGCTTTGCGGGCCGTCGCTCTGAGGGACTGGGGCCAGCCGCAGCCCTAGTTGTTCCCGGCTCTACGGTGTTGACCAGTCGCTGCCCGCTGGTGGGTTTCTGACGTCAACACCTCATTACACGTACTTATTGTGGAGGTTACCTGGACCTAAGGGACCAATCACAATCAAGGGAAGTTTCGCGCTGGCTGATAAGTGCGACAAAGATTTTCATCGACTGTCGGAAACTTTCGGGATGCAAGCAGAATATATGGTGCCAAGGCTCACTGATTATGATGTGTTGCCAGACACAGGGAGGTCACTCAGGGAACCAACTTTTAACACTGCTAAGGATTCAAAAGTGGTGCAGATCCACCCGACAGACCCGAAGAAAACAACGTCCATTGCAACAAATATGGACCTCGCATAGGAAAGCACGCTCATCGAGTTCCTCCGTGAGCACTGGAAAATCTTCGCATGGTGTCCAGCTAACATGCCAGGAGTACCCAGGGAACTTGCCGAGCACCACCTAAAATTGGATCCTATTGCGAGACCAATCAAACAACCTTTGCGGCGTTTTTCGGAACCAAACCGCAAAGCTATGCTATCAGAAATCGATCGACTCAAAGATGCTAGTTTTATTAAAGAGATGTCTACAGAAGCCACGTGGGTAGCTAACCCAGTGATGGTGCCGAAGAAAAACACGAAAGTCCTTCGCATGTGTGTCGACTTTACGTGTCTCAATAAACACTGTCCAAAGGATCACTTTCCCCTCCCAAGGATCGATCAAATCATCGACTCCACGGCAGGATGTGAACGTCTTTCCTTCTTGGACGCGTATTCTGGTTATAACCAAATCAGATTAAAAGAAGACGATGAAGCCAAGACAGCGTTCATAACACCTTACGGCGTATTCTGCTATAGAACAATGCCCTTTGGTCTGAAAAACGCGGGAGCAACATATCAGCGGATGATGCAGAAGTGCCTTGCAACACAGATTGGAAAAAATGTACAAGTTTACATTGACGATGTCGTGATAACATCAAAAAAGGGGACAACGCTGATCGAAGATTTGAAAGGAACCTTCGACAACCTCGACAAGTTCTGCCTTAAGTTGAACCCGACAAAGTGCTCCTTTGGTGTTCCTGCGGGAGAACTTCTCGGGTTCTTAGTATCAGCAAGAGGGATCGAAGCCAATCCAGAGAAAATACAGGCCATCGTAACGATGAGGAAACCGACAAAGTTGAAAGAAATACAACAGCTAACGGGGCGAGTCGCAGCTTTAAGCAGATTCCTCGCCAGGCTGGGAGAAAAAGCACTGCCGTTCTATGCATTGATCAAACAAGGAGAGAAATTTCAATGGAACGAGGAGGCAGATAGAGCCTTCGAGAATCTCAAGCGCACAATTTCGACACCACCAATCTTGGTGGCGCCTAAAGAGAAAGAACCCCTCCTGCTATACATCGCAGCCACACCTCAGGTGGTCAGCACGGCTCTAGTAGTCGAAAGGGAGGAAGAAGAAAAACTCCATGGAGTATAGAGGCCAGTACATTTCATCAGTGAAGTATTATTGCCTTCAAAACAGCGGTACCCGCAATAACAAAAGCTGGCGTATGGAGTGTTCACAACGGCAAGAAAGCTGCGACACTATATTTCGGCGCACCCGATAATAGTGGTTAATGAGCCTCCTCTATCAAATATATTAAACAACCCAGAAGCTACGGGTCGTGTCTCCCTTTGGGGAATAGAGCTTTCCCCTCGGGACATCACGTATGAAAAAAGAAAGGCAATAAAGTCGCAAATTTTACCAGATTTCATCGCAGAGTGGATGGAGCTACAAAATACAGGGCTTCCAGATCTATCGAGAACCTGGACTATGAACTTTGATGGGTCCAAAAGGTTAGAAGGCGTTGGAGCAGGCGTGATACTAAAATCACCTGAAGGCGACAAATTGAAGTATGTCCTACGGATGACGTTCCCAAACGCGTCTAACAATGAAGCAGAATATGAAGCTCTTATACACGGGATGAAGATGGTGAAAGCTTGTGGTGCAACCCGACTGAAAATCTTTGGCGACTCACAATTGGTGGCACAGCAGGTTATGAATCAATGTGATGCAGTCAACGAGAGTATGATAGCATACAAGGAGATGTATAATGAGCTAGAAAAGCTGTTTGATGGATGCGAGGTAAATCACATCAGCAGATTGAGCAATGATGAAGCCGATGTTCTTGCAAATATCGGGTCGCAATGTCTCACGATTCCTCCAGGCGTGTTTTGGGAAGAAATAAGCGAGAGATCAACAAAGCCAATGAAACCAAAGAAGAAGGAGAAGGATGAAAAACCCTCGGGTGTTACAAAAGAATCACTGGAAGAAGAAGAAGAGGAGCATGAGCTAGTCATGATGGTGCAAATTCCATGGATGCATGCATATATATCTTATATCCTAAGGAAAACAATACCCGACGATCCAGTTGAAGCAAGGCGAATAATTAGACGTTCTAAAGCTTTTACTGTGGTCAAAGGGGAGTTGTACAAGCGAAGTATTTCAGGTGTGCTCCGGAGGTGCGTCACACCCGAAGAAGGAAGGAAAATCCTGAAAGATGTACACGAAGGGATATGTGGGCATCATGCAAGCAGTCGAGCTATTGCGGCCAAGGTTTTCAGAGCAGGATTTTATTGGTTAACGGCAATTGAGGACGCGAAGGAAATAGTGCGAACTTGCGACGCGTGCTAGAGATTCGCCGCAAAACCTCATTCTCCGGCAGCAGAATTGATGCCAATCCCGTTGTCTTGGCCCTTTGCTCAATGGGGTATTGATATGGTGGAAAAATTACACAAAGCTTCGCCAGGAGGATATGAGTATATGCTCGTTGCTGTCGACAAATTTACCAAGTGGATAGAAGCAAAGCCGATAAATTCACCGGATGGCGCGTCGGCAATCAAGTTTGTGAAAAGCATTGTTTTTCGATTTGGAGTCCCTCATAGCATCGTCACAGACAATGGCAGTAATTTCACATCCAAGGAATTCAAAGCGTACTGCGCAGAAGTGGGCATTAAATTGAGTTTTGCGTCTGTCGCACATCCTCAGACCAACAGTCAAGTCGAGAAAGCCAATGGCATCATCTGCAATGGTATCAAGAAGCGCATGTTAGGACCATTAGAAAAAGCTCGACATACTTGGCCAGAGGAGCTGCCAAGCGTATTATGGAGCATCCGAACAACACCAAATACAGCGACACAGGAGACGCCATTCTTTCTAGTCCATGGAGCTGAAGCAGTATTGCCGATAGAAATAGTGCATGATTCCCCAAGAGTTACAGAATATGATGAAGAAACTTCCAGAAGAGCTTTGGAGGATGATGTCGACGCACTTGATGAGGCTCGAGATGAAGTATTGTCACGAGTCGCCAAGTACCAGCGGGACCTGAAAAACTACCACAGCCGACGATTGCGACCAAGATCTTTTCAAGTTGGAGATTTGGTTTTACGACTCAATCAAAAAAGCCATGAAAAACTCGAGTCACCGTGGCTTGGACCTTACATCGTCACAGAAGTAATTGAAGGAGGAGCATACAGAATCAAGGACAAGAAGACGGGGATTGCTGAGCCAAATCCTTGGAACGTGACACAGCTCAGGCGTTTTTACGCTTAGAAGTCGAAATATAGTCTCCTTTGTAAACATACAATGTACTGAAACGCCCGCGAGTTTTCAGACGCACTCTTTTCCTTTTTTGGGGCACCGAGTGGGGCCGGGAAAGGTTTTTAATGAGGCGGGCTCGCGGTGTTGCAATATAATAAAGATAGTGGAATTATATATCTTTTCGACAGGCTCGGGGGCTTGCACCCAGAAGATACAATATATATACACAATGTCGACGAATACAACTTGCAAGATATCTCGCCTTGGTATACCTCGCAAAAATAAAAAGGTGTCGCCAAATAGTGATCAACATAAAGCTCGGGGGCTCGCGCCCGCAAAAATAGTACACTCAATATAATTTATCTTGCCTTGGGACAACCTCGCATTATAAAAAGAAAACATCGCCATCAAAACGCCCGGGGGCTTGACATTGAAAAAACAAAAGTCTAGTGACTTTAAGATATAGATTATGTCTACAACACACAGGATACAATTCTTGGGGCAATAAATCTTCAAGGGTTGCCCAGTATATTATCTATCATCAACCGTTCATTATTTATAGCGCGAGTGCTATGTTCAGCATAGCTGCCCTTCATGAAGAATTCGGCGTCCATCCGAAGAAGCTCATCCATCATATCTTCGGCAACAGGGGTCACAACGTCGTCATATTTTCTGAAGTTCTTTTTCCTCTTCGCCATCTTGGCCAGGCACTTTGGAACAACTTGACCCACGTATAACTTCGGGTAGCAGATTTTTATCATAATCATAGCAAACCTTGCGCCAGCAGCTAATTGGGCCCGCACAAAGCCGTGGATTCGAGGAGCATCCCGAAATTTGTCCATCAAAGCAGGAAGAGTCTCTGGCATTTTATTACGTGGAAACATGGTGCCATAGACCAGAGACAAGGTCCTTGTACAAAAGTCGAGAAATTCGCGAACCTGAAGCGCGCGATCTTGAAACCTGACGATCTGGCGAGTCCGATCAGGTGTGCCCCAAAAATTGGAACCATGATCCCGCGCAAGTCTGAGAAGCGCATTGGATCGAGCTTCAACACGCTCATCTTCGGTAGCAGAGTCCAAGAAAGATCCTATTTTCGAAAGAATCAGTAGGAAAAGAGGAGACAAGCAACAAAGAAAAAGAAGCACGACAAAGTTAATGAAGCATACCTGCCATATCCAAGCTAGCATCCGTCAGCAGCTGAAGCATGAAGTTCTCTCGAGCAGAAGCTGCAGCAGCCTCAGCACCCGCGGTTTCCTTTTTAGCTATAGCATCTTGAGCCTGTTGAAGCGCAATCTTTTCCCTCTCAGAGGATTTTCGAGATTGCTCCATGATCATAAGCGACTGTTTTTTCGTGGACTGGAGTTGCTGGCGAAGTTCTTCAAAATCTTGCGCCAAACCTTTACTCGACGAATCTTCAATAAGTTCGGCAGCAAGAGGAGTTTTCTTCAAACGGGATGAAGCAGGAAAAACTTCGGAAGGACCATGAGTTGCAGTATAGTTGTCAAAAATCAACTGAAAACAAAAGTTTCGACATCAATCATCAAGCAAAGATAGATTTCCATTGATTCTCAAAGTATATACATGGATATTACAAAAGAAGGATCACTAGCAAACTACCGAAGCAGTGGCTGACAAAGCTACTATGGCGACAGCGCCAAAAGAAAGAAAAAACTAAAAGAAAAGAAGGGGTGGTCTACTTGACCTCCGGCTTCGATGAACTGGGAGCAAGAGTAGGATCATATCCGAGGTGAGCAAGGATTTTCATCGAGTTGGGTTTGGCCGCCTTACTCAGCGACTGCCACCTTTTCGTTTCCATCTCCTCCGTGCCGCCAACTCTTGCCCAGTCGACCTCTTGTTGGCTCTCAGCAACCAAGGCAATTGTACCTTCAACTCCAACTTTTAATCCTTCTTGGCGAAGTTGGAGTCCAAGTTTTTCTTGCGAAGAGAAGCACTTGGCGAGAGCAACAAACGTTACGGGTTCCTCCTTCTTCTTGAAAAAATATGGGAAAAACCGCGACAGACCAATCTTAGCTTCAGAAAGGCCGTCACGGGCCTCATCACCATGGATTTCAAGAAGAGAAAGTGCGTCGAGGAGTTGGTCACCCTCGGGGCTTTCCAGCTCATACTCCTGATTTGTTCTCCCTGAATAAAGTAAAAGAGAGTTGATCAAACAAAAAGGGGAACAAAGACGACTCAAAGAAGCAGTGAGAGTCTAGGCACTTACTAACAAAACGTCGACTTTGTGAATCCAGTCGACTAAGGATTTCTTCTTCGCGAGCAGAATGCTGAGCTATATTTTCGCTCAGAGCATTTTTTGCGTTGTCGAGTCTTTTCTGGAGATCTTCGACGGCGGCAGCATCCGCTTCAGCTTTCACGCGAGCTTTTTTCGCTTTGCTCTAACTCCGCAGCAAGAGCGTCAGCGCGTTTGTTGGCTTCCGCAAGTTTTTCTGCCATCATAAGACAGACAAGTAAATATTGAAGCACAAAATAGTGACAGAATATACTCGCCAAGGAAAGACAGACAAGAAAAAAAGAGAGTACCTTCAAGATTAGCGGCATACTCGCGGTTGGGTACCGAAACGGATAAGCTCCTTCATGAAAGGCTAAAGAAAGATCATAAAAAGAGGATCAATATATGAAGTGAAAAAATTCGACACCACGAAGAAACGAAGAGAGGGAAGTTCAGAGAAATGAAGTCAATATAGGGCAAAGAAGATGACTTACTTCTTCCATCAAAGGAGTCGAGGAACAACCAACTAGCATGGTTGGTTCCTTGGCTGATTCCACCCTAGCCCTCTTCGGTGAAGAAGCTTGGGGGCTCACAGCTGGCGTCGGATGCTTCAGGTTTTGTTGAGGAGGCGAAGTTTCATCGCCATCAGGATGAGCTTCTGAGACAACTAAAGTACGGGACGTGCTCGTTCGAGCAGTCGCGTCAATAGGTGTATCCTCCTCTTCATCGCCACTACAACAAATAAAGCAACAGGATAAGAAAGTAATTTGAAAAGGCATCGAGAAGAGACAAAAATAGCGCATCAAAAACTTACGAGCTGATCAGAGCAGCTTCGTACAGATCAAAAGCTTTCTTCCCAGCATCAGGTGCAGGTTCTCCGGCACGTGCAGCACCGGCTTTGGAGGTGCCAGAGTCAACAGCCTCATCCCTTTTCCTCTTGCCTTTTGGAGAAGCAGCGGGGAGAGACGAGCGTGTCGATGAGGTAGCCTCAGTTTCATTCTCTTTTTCAAGAGAAGCAACGGATTTTTGGGAACCCGCGACTCCACTTTCAGGGCGAGAAGTACCCTGGTTGTCGTCGGTGACAACAGCCCGTTCTTCGACTTCCCCACCCTCTGGAAGGGGAGGAAGAGAAGATAGAACAAGGTGGCCCTGTGAAAAATAAGGAGTATCGACAAGTAGTTATGTTACAAAGCGCCATCAACAAAGTAGTCGACAAATGCAAAAAAATTCGGGAAGACAATATAATAGTCAGGAAGAAAAAGTACCTCGGGAAGGGGATTGGTGCTACAAAATGGCTTAACTTTGCAAGAAGATGGAATGGTGTCCTTCTTGTTAAGCTTGGAGATTCTTCGAATCAGCTTCTCCAAGTCCTTCGCAGGAAGATCTGTGGAGAGCCTCTCGACGTCTTCATCACCAGCATACGTCCAAAGGGGATTTTTTCGAGCTTGCGGAGGCTGCACTCTAATCCTAAGGAAGTAGGCTGTGATTTGGATACCCGATAGCTCCTTGCCACGGGTATTCTGAAGCTCACGGATGCGAGTCATCAGCGCCTCTGTCGCCAATTTCTCTTCTTCGGTAGCTTCAGCGTCCCAGGAGCGGCGGCGAAGAATCTTGGTTTTTCCGTCGAAAGGGGCAATGTTGTACTCTACTAAATCAGAGCTTGTTCGTGTACATACAGCCACTTATTGCGGCACCCTTGGATGGAATCGGCGAATTTGACGTCGAAATAATCGACGTCAGAGCGAACACAGATAATGACGCCGCTGATATTATAGGCGACGCCGTGGGAGCCATTACGGCGGAGGCAGAAGATACGCTTCCACAAAGCCCAATTAGTGTTGGAGATATGCCCAAGAGGCAATAATAAAGTGGTTATTATAATATCTTTGTGTTTATGATAAATGTTTATATATCATGCTATAATTGTATTAACCGAAACATTAATACATGTGTGTTATGTAAACAACAAGGAGTCCCTAGTAAGCCTCTTGTATAACTAGCTTGTTGATTAATAGATGATCATGGTTTCGTGATCATGAACATTGGATGTTATTAATAACAAGGTTATGTCATTGGTTGAATGATATAATGGACACACACCCAAATGAGCGTAGCATAAGATCAAGTCATTAAGTTCATTTGCTATAAGCTTTCAATACATAGTTGTCTTAATCCTTCGACCATGAGATCATGTAAATCACTTACACCGAGAGGGTACTTTGATTACATCAAACGTCATTGCGTAAATGGGTGACAATAAAGGTGGGATTAAGTATTTGGAAAGTGTGAGTTGAGGCATATGGATCAACGAAGTGGGATTTGTCCATCCCGATGACGGATAGATATACTCTGGGCCCTCTCGGTGGAATGTCATCTGATTAGCTTGCAAGCATATGAATAGTTCATAAGAGATCACATATCACGGTACGAGTAAAGAGTACTTGTCGGTAACGAGGTTCAACGAGGTATGGAGATACCGATGATCAAACCTCGGACAAGTAAAATATCGCGAGACAAAGGGAATTGGCATCGTATGTAAATGGTTCAATCGATCACTAAGTCATCGTTGAATATGTTGGAGCCATTATGGATCTCCAGATCCCGCTATTGGTTATTGTTCGGAGAGGAGTCTCGACCATGTCTGCATAGTTCACGAACCGTAGGGTGACGCGCTTAAGGTTCGATGTCGCATAAGTAGATTCGGAATATGAGATGGAGACCGAATGTTGTTCGGAGTCTCGGATGGGATCCAAGACATCACGACGAGAGCCGGAATTGTTCTGGAAGAATTATGCTGTTTTGTATTTCAAGAAAAGTTGTTCTGGAAACATTCTCGGAATTGGACGAAATAAAAACAGAGGTTATTATTTTTCTGTCGCGCAGACGGAGTCCAAAGGGGAGACGGAGAAGAGCCAGGGGTGGGCTAAACAACAGGCCGGCGCGGGCCCCCCCAGGCCGCGCCAGGGTGTTGTCTGGGCCCACCAGGCGCCGACACTAGATGGGTTTTGTGAAACCCTAACCCTAGTTCCCGACTATAAATAGTGGGATAGTTTGGCCGGCCATTGCTGCTCCGTACGAAACCCTAAAGTGCCACCTCTCCTCCCTCCCAGTTTCTCCTGCTCCGGCTTAGGCGAAGCCCTGCAGGAATTCTTCTCCACCACCACCACCACGCCGTCGTGCTGCTGGGATTCCGTGGAGATCTACCACACCTCCGCTGCCCGCTGGAACGGGGAGAGGAAGGAGCTTCATCGACACCGTACGCGCGACCGAGTACGGAAGTGCTGCCGGATTGCAGCACCGGGGACGATCGTCTACACCAACAACAAGATTAATCTCGTAGGCTTTGGAATCTTCGAGGGTTAGTCTCATCTCCATCTCGTTGCTTAGATCTAGTAGATTGGATCTTGGGTGTTCCATAGATTAGATCTATTGGTTTTATTCGCTTTGCGGTAGGAAAATTTTTGTTTTCTATGCAACGAACCCCATCAGTGGTATCAGAGCCACGTCTATGCATAGATCTGTTGCACGAGTAGAACACAATGGTTTGTGGGCGGTGATGCTTTTGTTGCTTTAGTTTGTGTACTTTGCTTCTTGCGGGATGGTGGGATGAAGCGGCCCGGGCTAACTTTACATGACCGCGTCTCATGAGACTTGCTCCACGCTTGACATGCAACTTGTATTGCATAAGTGGCTTTGCGGGTGTCTGTCTCTCCCACCATAGTGAAGACTGTAATTTGCACTTCTATTGTCAACACTAGTATCACCGTTGTGGTTCATGTTCGTAGGTAGATTGGATCTTACTCGAAAACCCTAAACCACGTAAAAGATGCAAACCAAATTAGAGGCGTCTGACTTGTTTTTGCAGGGTTTGGTGATGTGATATGGCCATAATGTGATGATGATTATATTTGATGTATGAGATGTTCATTGTTGTATTATGGCAACCGGCAGGAGCCTAATGGTTGTCTTTAATTTTTGTTAAAGACCTGCGTGTCTATTCATCATGTAATAGCTTAATTTCAAGTAGTTGTTATAGTAGCTATAAGTGATGGACAACCATGAAGAGGCGCCACTGACCTTGACGCCATACTGGTGATGATGGAGATCATGTCCGTGCTTTGGAGATGGAGATCAAAAGCACAAGAAGAAAAGGCCATATCATATCACACATTATGATTGCATGTGATGTTAATCCTTTTATGCATCTTATTTTGCTTAGATCGCGACGGTAGCATTATAAGATGATCCCTCTCACTAAATATCAAGATAATAAAGTGTTCATCCTTAGTATGCACCGTTGCTAAGACTTGTCGTTTCGAAGCATCTCGTGATGATCGGGTGTGATAGACTCTACATGTGCATACAACGGGTGCAAGCCAGATTTGCACACGCGGATACTAAGGTTGCCTTGACGAGCCTAGCATGTACAGACATGGTCTCGGAACACGGGATACCGAAAGGTAGAGCATGAGTCATATGAATGATATGATGAACACTTTGAGTGTTCGCCTTTGAAGCTACATCTTTTCTCGTGAAGATCGGACTTGGTGTAGTGGATTTGGTTCGTGTAATCACTAAGACAATGCGAGGGATGTTGTTTTGAGTGGGAGTTCACCTAGTTAATTTAAGAATTAAAATTGAACTCATTTTATCATAAACTTAGTCTAAACTCTTTGCAAATATGTTGTAGATCATGGCGCCCCCCTCCATCAATTTTAACCAGTTCCTAGAGAAAGAAAAGCTTAAGGGCAATGGTAGCAACTTCACTGACTGATCCCGTCATGTGAGGATTTTCCTCACTGGCGTGAGCATGCAATATGTGCTCGAAGCACCGCTAGGTCCCCCAGCACCTCCTGCAGAGTCCGAGGACATAAAGAATGTTTATGAGACTCGGGTAACTCGGTACTCCGAAATTCAGTGTGCCATCTTGTGCAGTTTAGAGGCAGAGCTCCAAAAGCGTTTTGAGCACCACGACCCATGTGAGATGATGCGTGAGCTCAAACTTATCTTTGAGACTCATGCAGCCGTGGAGAGCTGTGAGGCCTCGAAACAGTTCTTTAACTGCATGATGGAAGAGGGCAGCTCCGTTAGTGAGCACATGTTCGCCATGTCCGGACATGCGAAGAAGCTCAGTGACTTGGGGATTGTGATCCCTAACAAGCTGGGTATTCATCGTGTCCTCCAATCACTTCCACCAAGTTACAAGAACTTCGTGATGAACTACAACATGCAAAACATGAACAAAGAGTTACCTGAACTCTTCTCCATGCTGAAGTCTGCTGAAGTAGAAATAAAGAAGGAGAACCAAGTGTTGATGGTCAACAAGACCACCAGTTTCAAGAAGCAGGGCAAGCCTAACAAGGGCAACTTCAAGAAGGGCGGCAAGAAAGTTGCGAGCGCCTCTCCGAGAAGCCTAAGGCTGGTCCTAAGCCCGAGATCGTGTGCTACTACTCGCCGGGGAAGGGGCACCGGAAGCGGAATTGCACCAAATACTTGGCCGATCCGAAGAGCGGCCACGTCAAGAAGAAAGGTATATTTGATATACATGTTATAGATGTCTATCTTACTCGGTTCTCGTAGTAGTGCCCGGGTATTTGATACTTGGTTCGGTTGCTCACATTTGTAACTCGAAACGAGGACTCGCGGAATAAACGAAGCCTGGCAAGGGACGAGGTGACGATGCGCGTTGGAAATGGATCCAAGGTCGATGTGATCGCCGTCGGCACGCTCCCCCTACATCTACCTTCGGGATTAGTTTTAAACCTTAATAATTGTTATTTGGTACCTGCGTTGAGCATGAACATTATATCTGGATCTTGTTTGATGCAAGACGGTTATTCGTTTAAGTCCGAGAATAATGGTTGTTCGATTTATATGAGTAATGTCTTTTATGGCCATGCACCTGAGATGAATGGTTTATTCTTGTTAAATCTCGATAGTAGTGATACACATGTTCATAACATTGATGCTAAGAAAATTAAATTGAATGATAATTCTACTTATATGTGGCACTGTCGTCTTGGTCATATTGGAGTGAAGCGCATGAAGAAACTCCATTCCGATGGACTTCTTGAGTCACTTGACTTTGAGTCACTTGACAGATGCGAAGCATGTCTGATGGGGAAAATGACTAAGACTCCATTTTCTGGCACAATGGAGCGAGCTACGGACTTATTGGAAATCATACATACCGATGTGTGCGGACCAATGAGTGTAGCATCGCGCGGTGGTTATCGTTATGTTCTAACCTTCACGGATGATCTGAGTAGATATGGGTATATTTACTTTATGAAACACAAGTCCGAGACTTTTGAGAAGTTCAAGGAATTCCAAAGTGAAGTAGAAAATCAACGTAACAAGAAGATTAAGTTTCTAGCGTTCGATCGCGGAGGCGAATATCTGAGTTATGAGTTTGGCATGAATTTAAAGAAATGCGGAATACTTTCACAGTTGACACCGCCGGGAACACCACAGCGCAATGGTGTGTCCGAACGTCGTAATCGAACTCTCTTAGATATGGTTCGTTCTATGATGTCTCTTGCCGATTTGCCATTATCGTTTTGGGGTTATGCTTTAGAGACAGCCGCATTCACTTTAAATAGGGCACCATCTAAATCCGTTGAAACGACACCGTATGAATTATGGTTTGGGAAGAAACCTAAGCTGTCGTTCCTTAAAGTTTGGGGTTGTGATGCTTATGTAAAGAAGTTACAACCTGACAAGCTAGAACCCAAAGCAGAGAAATGCGTCTTCATAGGATACCCTAAAGAAACAATTGGGTATACTTTCTATCACAGATCCGAAGGCAAAATCTTTGTTGCCAAGAACGGATCCTTTCTTGAGAAGGAGTTTCTCACTAAAGAAGTGACTGGAAGAAAAGTAGAACTTGACGTGGTTGATGAACCTTCTCTCATAGATCAGAGTAGCGCAGTGCCGGAAGAAATTCCTGTGCAGCCTGCACCGATAGGAGAGGAAGCAAATGATGATGATCATGAAACTTCGAACGAGGAAGCTACTGAACCTCGCAGATCGACGAGGGAACGTACCACTCCTGATTGGTATGATCCCTGTCTAAATGTCATGATTGTGGACGACAATGATGAGGACCCTGATACGTCTCCAACGTATCGATAATTTCTTATGGTCCATGCTACTTTATTGATGATATCTACATGTTTTATACACATTATATGTCGTATTTATGCATTTTCTGGAACTAACCTATTAACAAGATGCCGAAGTGCCAGTTCCTGTTTTCTGCTGTTTTTGGTTTCAGAAATCCTAGTAACGAAATATTCTCGGAATTGGACGAAATCACCGCCCAGGTTCCTATTTTTCTACGAAGCTTCCGAACACCCGGGAAGGACCGGAGGGGGCCACAGGCCTACCGGACCATAGGCCGGCGCGGCTCGGGGGTGGCCCGCGCCCCTATGGTGTCGCCGCCTCGTCGGCCCTCCTGCGCCGCCTCTTCGCCTATATAAAGCCCCCGCATCGAAAACCCTTAGAGAGGAAGCCACGATACGAGAAAAGTTCCCGAGCCGCCGCCATCGCGAAGCCAAGATCCGGGGACAGGGAGTCTCTGTTCCGGCACCCTGCCGGAGCGGGGAAGTGCCCCGGAAGGCTTCTCCATCGACACCGCTGCCATCTCCACCGCCATCTTCATCACCGCTGCTTGCTCCCATGAAGAGGGAGTAGTTCTCCATCGAGGCTCGGGGCTGTACCGGTAGCTATGTGGTTCATCTCTCTCCTATGTACTTCAATACAATAATCTCATGAGCTGCCTTACATGATTGAGATTCATATGATGATGCTTGTAATCTAGATGTCATTATGCTAGTCAAGTGGGTTTTACCTATGTGATCTCCGGAGACTCCTTGTCCCACGTGTGTAAAGGTGACGAGTGTGTGCACCGTGTGGGTCTCTTAGGCTATATTTCACGAATACTTATTCACTTGTTGAATGGCATAGTGAGGTGCTTATTTATATCTCTTTATGATTGCAATGTGTTTGTATCACAATTTATCTATGTGCTACTCTAGCAAAGTTATTAAAGTAGTTCTATTCCTCCCGCACGTGTGTAAAGGTGACGAGTGTGTGCACCGTGTTAGTACTTGGTTTATGCTATGATCATGATCTCTTGTAGATTGCGAAGTTAACTATTGCTATGATAATATTGATGTGATCTATTCCTCCTACATATGCATGAAGGTGACAGGTGTGCATGCTATGTTAGTACTTGGTTTAGTCTTTTGATCTATCTTACACTATAAGGTTACTTAAACATGAGCATTATTGTGGAGCTTGTTAACTCCGGCATTGAGGGTTCGTGTAATCCTACGCAATGTGTTCATCATCCAACAAGAGTGTAGAGTATGCATTTATCTATTCTGTTATGTGATCAATGTTGAGAGTGTCCACTAGTGAAAGTCTAATCCCTAGGCCTTGTTCCTAAATATTGCTATCACTCGCTTGTTACTTGTTTTTCTAGCGTTACTATTGCTGCGTTACTACTGCATGTTTACTTCCTGCAATATTACTACCATCAACTCGTATGCCAGCAAGCTATTTTCTCGGCGCCGTACTCACTGCTCATATTCATTCATACCACTTGTATTTCACTATCTCTTCGCCGAACTAGTACACCTATTAGGTGTGTTGGGGACACAAGAGACTTCTTGTTTTGTGGTTGCAGGGTTGCATGAGAGGGATATCTTTGACCTCTTCCTCCCTGAGTTCGATAAACCTTGGGTAATCCACTTAAGGGAAACTTGCTGCTGTTCTACAAACCTCTGCTCTTGGAGGCCCAACACTGTCTACAAGAATAGAAGCACCCGTAGACATCAAGCACTTTTCCGGCGCCGTTGCGGGGAGGGAAGGTAAACGGCACTCACACATTGGCAAGCCCGGCAACTAAGCACTTTTCCTCCCTCGTCAACTACGCGCCAAGCACTTTTCTGGCGCCGTTGCCGGGGAGGAAAGGTAAAAGGCACTCATACTCCGGTTCCAGGTAACAGTACTTTTCCGGCGCCGTTGTAAGTACTCGAAGCTATTTCCTTTAGACTCTGCAATTGCGACATTTGGTTTCTTGTTTACACTAGTTAGGCATAATGGAAAACAACAAAAATATGAGAGATCTTTATGAACTTTATCTTGAATTAGGACATGATGTGTTTGAAGAAAGAATTAAGAAACCCATGGAACTTTATATGCATGCTAATGGGAATGTTATTAATATGAATGCTTTGAACACTATTGTTGCTAATGCTATGGAAAATTCTAAGCTTGGGGAAGCTGGCTTTGATGAGCATGATATTTTTAGTCCCCCAAGCATTGAGGAGGAAATTTTCTTTGATGATACTTTGCCTCCCATTTATGATGATTATAATGATAGTAGTCTTTTGTTACCACCTGTTATGGAGGATAAATTTGATTATGATTACAATATACCTCCTATATTTGATAGCTACTTTGTTGAATTTGCTCCCACTACAACTAATAAAATTGATTATGCTTATGTTGGGAGTAGTAATTATTATATGCATGAGACTCATGATAAGAATGCTTTATGTGATGGTTATATTGTTGGGTTTGCTCATGATGCTACTGAAAGTTATTATGAGAGAGGAAAATATGGTTGTAAAAATTTTCATGTTACTAAAATGCCTCTCTATGTGCTGAAATTTTTGAAGCTACACTTGTTTTATCTTCCTATGCTTGTTACTTTGCTCTTCATGAACTTGTTTATTTACAAGATTCCTATGCATAGGAAGCATGTTAGACTTAAATGTGTTTTGAATTTGCCTCTTGATGCTCTCTTTTGCTTCAACTTCTATTTCTTGCGAGTGCATCATTAAAACTGCTGAGCCCATCTTAATGGCTATAAAGAAAGAACTTCTTGGGAGATAACCCATGTGTTTTTTTTACTACAGTACTTTGTTTTATATTTGTGTCTTGGAAGTTGTTTACTACTGTAGCAACCTCTCCTTATCATGTTTTTGTGCCAAGTAAAGTTTCTATGTCAAAGTTGATGTTATATTTGGGATTGCTGCGCAGAAACAGCATTGCTGTCTATCACGAATCTGGGCACAGTTCTCTGTAGAAAATTCGAAAAAATCTGCCAATTTACGAGCGTGATCCTCAGATATGTACGCAACTTTCATTAGTTTTGAGTTTTTCCATTTGAGCAAGTCTGGTGCCAGCTTTAAATTCGTCTTTACGGACTGTTCTGTTTTTGACAGATTCTGCCTTTTATTTCGCATTGCCTCTTTTGCTATGTTGGATTTATTTCTTTGATCCATTAATGTCCAGTAGCTTTATGCAATGTCCAGAAGTGTAAAGAATGATTGTGTCACCTCTGAATGTGTGAATTATTAATTGTGCACTAACCCTCTAGTGAGTTTGCTTGAAGTTTGGTGTGAAGGAAGTTTTCAAGGGTCAAGAGAGGAGTATGATATACTATGATCAAGAGGAGTGAAAGCTCTAAGCTTGGGGATGCCCCCGTGGTTCATCCCTGCATATTTTAAGAAGACTCAAGCGTCTAAGCTTGGGGATGCCCAAGGCATCCCCTTCTTCATCGACAAAGTATCAGGTTCCTTCTCTTGAAACTATATTTTTATTCGGTCACATCTTATGTACTTTACTTGGAGAGTCTGTATGTTTTTGTTTTTGTTTTTGTTTGAATAAATGCTTGTGTGGGAGAGAGACACGCTCCGCTGGTTCGTATGAACACATGTGTTCTTAGCTCATAATATTCATGGCGAAGTTTCCTCTTCGTTAAATTGTTATATGGTTGGAATTGAAAAATGCTGCATGTAGTAATTGGTAAAATGACTTGGATAATGTGATACTTAGCAATTGTTGTGCTCATGTTTAAGCTCTTGCATCATATACTTTGCACCCATTAATGAAGAAATACATAGAGCATGCTAAAATTTGGTTTGCATAATTGGTCTCTCTAAGGTCTAGATAATTTCTAGTATTGAGTTTGAACAACAAGGAAGACGGTGTAGAGTCTTATAATGTTTACAATATGTCTTTTATGTGAGTTTTTCTGCACCGGTTCATCCTTGAATTTGCTTCAAATAAACCTTGCTAGCCTAAACCTTGTATCGAGAGGGAATACTTCTCATGCATCCAAAATCCTTGAGCCAACCACTATGCCATTTGTGTCCACCATACCTACCTACTACATGGTATTTCTCCGCCATTCCAAAGTAAATTGCTTGAGTGCTACCTTTAAACAATTCAAAAGTTATTACCTCTTATTTGTGTCAATGTTTTATAGCTCATGAGGAAGTATGTGGTGTTTATCTTTCAATCTTGTTGGGCAACTTTCACCAATGGACTAGTGGCTTCATCCGCTTATCCAATAATTTTGCAAAAAGAGCCGGCAATGGGATTCCCGAGTCCCAAATTAATTAACAAAAATAGACACTCCTCCATGGTATGTGATTGTTGGACGGCACCCGAAGGATTCGGTTAGCCATGGCTTGAGAAAGCAAAGGTGGGGAGGAGTGTCATGATAATAAAACTAAAATAAAAAGGCACTCCTTCATGGTATGAGGTTGTTAGCGTGCACCCGAAGATTCGGTTAGCCATGGTTTGTGAAAGAAAGGTTGGAAGGAGTGCCACCCAAAAATAAAATAAAATGGGAGCCGCTCTTTGAAGGTTTGTCTGGCAAGGGGGTTAGAGTACCCACTACCATTCGTTGACAACAACAAACACCTCTCAAAATTTTACTTTTTATGCTCTCTATATGTTTTCAAAATAAAAGCTCTAGCACAAATATAGCAATCGATGCTTTCCTCTTTGAAGGACCATTCTTTTACTTTTATTGTTGAGTCAGTTTACCTATCTCCCTCCACCTTAAGAAGCAAACACTTGTGTGAACTCGTGCATTGATTCCTACATACTTGCATATTGCACTTGTTATATTACTTTGCATTGACAACTATCCATGAGATATACATGTTATAAGTTGAAAGCAACCGCAGAAACTTAATCTTCCTTTGTGTTGCTTCAATGCCTTTACTTTAAATTATTGCTTTATGAGTTAACTCTTATGCAAGACTTATTGATGCCTGTCTTGAAAGTGCTATTCATGAAAAGTCATTGCTTTATGATTCAGTTGTTTACTCATGTCATTACCATTGTTTTGATCGCTGCATTCATTACATATGTTTACAATATGATCAAGTTTATGATGGCATGTCACTTAAGAAATTATCTTTGTTATCGTTTTACTGCTCGGGACGAGCGAGAACTAAGCTTGGGGATGCTTGATACGTCTCCAACATATCGATAATTTCTTATGTTCCATTCTACTTTATTGATGATATCTACATGTTTTATACACATTATATGTCGTATTTATGCATTTTCCGGAACTAACCTATTAACAAGATGCCGAAGTGCCGGTTCTCGTTTTCTCGCTGTTTTTGGTTTCGAAATCCTAGTAACGAAATATTCTCGGAATTGGACGAAATCACCGCCCGGGTTCCTATTTTTCCACGAAGCTTCCGGAACACCCGGGAAGGACCGGAGGGGGGCCACAGGCCCACCAGACCATAGGCCGGCGCGGCCTGGGGGTGGCCCGCGCCCCCCTATGGTGTCGCCGCCTCGTCAGCCCTCCTGCGCCGCCTCTTCGCCTATATAAAGCCCCTGCATCGAAAACCCTTAGAGAGGAAGCCACGATACGAGAAAAGTTCCAGAGCCGCCGCCATCGCGAAGCCAAGATCCGGGGACAGAGTCTCCGTTCCGGCACCCTGCCGGAGCGGGGAAGTGCCCCCGAAGGCTTCTCCATCGACACCGCTGCCATCTCCATCGCCATCTTCATCACCGCTGCTGCTCCCATGAAGAGGGAGTAGTTCTCCATCGAGGCTCGGGCTGTACCGGTAGCTATGTGGTTCATCTCTCTCCTATGTACTTCAATACAATAATCTCATGAGCTGCCTTACATGATTGAGATTCATATGATGATGCTTGTAATCTAGATGTCATTATGCTAGTCAAGTGGGTTTTACCTATGTGATCTCCGGAGACTCCTTGTCCCACGTGTGTAAAGGTGACGAGTGTGTGCACCGTGTGGGTCTCTTAGGCTATATTTCACAGAATACTTATTCACCGTTGAATGGCATAGTGAGGTGCTTATTTATATCTCTTTATGATTGCAATGTGTTTGTATCACAATTTATCTATGTGCTACTCTAGCAAAGTTATTAAAGTAGTTCTATTCCTCCCGCACGTGTGTAAAGGTGACGAGTGTGTGCACCGTGTTAGTACTTGGTTTATGCTATGATCATGATCTCTTGTAGATTGCGAAGTTAACTATTGCTATGATAATATTGATGTGATCTATTCCTCCTACATATGCATGAAGGTGACAGGTGTGCATGCTATGTTAGTACTTGGTTTAGTCTTTTGATCTATCTTACACTATAAGGTTACTTAAACATGAGCATTATTGTGGAGCTTGTTAACTCCGGCATTGAGGGTTCGTGTAATCCTACGCAATGTGTTCATCATCCAACAAGAGTGTAGAGTATGCATTTATCTATTCTGTTGTGTGATCAATGTTGAGAGTGTCCACTAGTGAAAGTCTAATCCCTAGGCCTTGTTCCTAAATATTGCTATCACTGCTTGTTACTGTTTTACTGCGTTACTACTGCTGCGTTACTACTGCATGTTTACTTCCTGCAATATTACTACCATCAACTGTATGCCAGCAAGCTATTTTCTGGCGCCGTACTACTGCTCATATTCATTCATACCACTTGTATTTCACTATCTCTTCGCCGAACTAGTACACCTATTAGGTGTGTTGGGGACACAAGAGACTTCTTGTTTTGTGGTTGCAGGGTTGCATGAGAGGGATATCTTTGACCTCTTCCTCCCTGAGGTCGATAAACCTTGGGTAATCCACTTAAGGGAAACTTGCTGCTGTTCTACAAACCTCTGCTCTTGGAGGCCCAACACTGTCTACAAGAATAGAAGCACCCGTAGACATAAGACCCTGCGATGTATGAAGAAGCGATGATGAGCCCAGATTCCAACAAATGGCAAGAAGCCATGAAATCCGAAATGGGATCCATGTATGATAACAAAGTATGGACTTTGGTAGACTTACCCCGATAGCCGCAAGGCTGTCGAGAATAAATGGATCTTCAAGAGAAAAACAGATGTTGATGGTAATATTATCGTCTATAAAGCCCGACTTGTCGCAAAGGGTTTCCGACAAATTCAAGGAGTTGACTACGATGAGACTTTCTCACCTGTAGCGAAGCTAAAGTCTGTGAGGATTTTGTTAGCAATAGCTGCATTTTTCGATTATGAGATTTGGCAGATGGATGTCAAAACGGTGTTCCTTAATGGTGACATTGAGGAAGAGTTGTATATGGTACAACCCAAGGGTTTTGTCGATCCTAAAAATGCTGACAAGGTTTGCAAACTTCAGCGTTCCATTTATGGACTGAAGCAAGCATCCCGGAGTTGGAACCTACGCTTTGATAGAGTGATCAAAGACTTCGGTTTTATACGGACTCATGGTGAGGCCTGTATTTACAAGAAAGTGAGTGGGAGCTCTGTAGCGTTCCTGATATTATATGTAGATGACATATTATTGATTGGGAATGATATAGAACTATTAAGCAGCGTTAAAGGTTATTTGAACAAGTCTTTTTCGATGAAAGACCTTGGTGAAGCAGCATACATTTTAGGCATCAAGATTTATAGAGATAGATCAAGACGTCTAATAGGCCTTTCACAAAGTACATACCTGGACAAGATTCTAAAGAAGTTTAGAATGGATGAAAGCAAGAAAGGGTTCTTGCCTATGTTGCCAGGTAAGGTCTTGAGTAAGACTCAAGGTCCGGCTACGGCAGATGAAAGAGAGAGGATGAGTAAGATCCCCTATGCTTCGGCAGTAGGCTCTATCATGTACGCCATGCTATGTACTAGACCGGATATAGCACATGCTGTTAGTTTGACCAGCAGATATCAAAGTGATCCAGGGAATGGAACACTCGGACAGCGGTCAAGAATATCCTGAAGTACTTGAAAAGGACTAAGGATATGTTTCTTTGTTATGGCGGTGACCAAGAGCTCGTTGTAACCGGTTACACCGATGCAAGTTGGAACACCGATCCCGACGACTCTAAGTCTCGGTCCGGGTACGTGTTTATATTGAATGGTGCGGCAGATAGTTGGAGCAGTTCCAAGCGATGCACGGTGGCGAAATCTTCAACGTAATCTGAATATATAGCAGCTTCAGAGGCTTCATCGTAAGCGGTATGGATGAAGAGGTTCATTGTTGAGCTTGGTGTGGTTCCTAGTGCATTGGACCCGCTAGTCATTTATTGTGACAACACGGGTGCCATCGCCAATGCAAAGGAACCAAGGTCACACAAGAAGCTGAAGCATATCAAGCTGCGTTTCCATTCGATTCGCGAGTACATCGAAGATGGTGAAGTAGATATTTGCAAAGTACACACGGATCTGAATGGTGCAGATCCATTGACTAGAGCTCTCCCAAGGGCAAAGCATGACCAACACCAGAATGCCATGGGTGTTAGGTACCTTACAATGTAATCTAGATTATTGACTCTAGTGCAAGTGGGAGACTGTTGGAGATATGCCCAAGAGGCAATAATAAAGTGGTTATTATAATATCTTTGTGTTTATGATAAATGTTTATATATCATGCCATAATTGTATTAACCGAAACATTAATACATGTGTGTTATGTAAACAACAAGGAGTCCCTACTAGTAAGCCTCTTGTATAACTAGCTTGTTGATTAATAGATGATCATGGTTTCGTGATCATGAACATTGGATGTTATTAATAACAAGGTTATGTCATTGGTTGAATGATATAATGGACACACACCCAAATGAGCGTAGCATAAGATCAAGTCATTAAGTTCATTTGCTATAAGCTTTCAATACATAGTTGTCTTAATCCTTCGACCATGAGATCATGTAAATCACTTACACCGAAAGGGTACTTTGATTACATCAAACGTCATTGCGTAAATGGGTGACAATAAAGGTGGGATTAAGTATTTGGAAAGTGTGAGTTGAGGCATATGGATCAACAGTGGGATTTGTCCATCCTATTGACGGATAGATATACTTTGGGCCCTCTCGGTGGAATGTCATCTGATTAGCTTGCAAGCATATGAATAGTTCATAAGAGATCACATACCACGGTACGAGTAAAGAGTACTTGTCGGTAATGAGGTTGAACGAGGTATGGAGATACCGATGATCAAACCTCGGACAAGTAAAATATCGCGAGACAAAGGGAATTGGCATCGTATGTAAATGGTTCAATCGATCACTAAGTCATCGTTGAATATGTGGGAGCCATTATGGATCTCCAGATCCCGCTATTGGTTATTGTTCGGAGAGGAGTCTCGACCATGTCTGCATAGTTCACGAACCGTAGGGTGACGCGCTTAAGGTTCGATGTCGCATAAGTAGATTCGGAATATGAGATGGAGACCGAATGTTGTTCGGAGTCTCGGATGGGATCCAAGACATCACGAGGAGAGCCGGAATTGTTCTGGAAGAATTCTGCTGTTTTGTATTTCAAGAAAAGTTGTTCTGGAAACATTCTCGGAATTGGACGAAATAAAAACAGAGGTTATTATTTTTCTGTCGCGCAGACGGAGTCCAAAGGGGAGACGGAGAAGAGCCAGGGGTGGGCCAAACAACAGGCCGGCGCGGGCCCCCCCAGGCCGCGCCAGGGTGTTGTCTGGGCCCACCAGGCGCCGACACTAGATGGGTTTTGTGAAACCCTAACCCTAGTTCCCGACTATATATAGTGGGATAGTTTGGCCGGCCATTGCTGCTCCGTACGAAACCCTAAAGTGCCACCTCTCCTCCCTCCCAGTTTCTCCTGCTCCGGCTTAGGCGAAGCCTTGCAGGAATTCTTCTCCACCACCACCACCACGCCGTCGTGCTGCTGGGATTCCGTGGAGATCTACCACACCTCCGCTGCCCGCTGGAACGGGGAGAGGAAGGAGCTTCATCGACACCGTACGCGCGACCGAGTACGGAAGTGCTACCGGATTGCAGCACCGGGGACGATCGTCTACACCAACAACGAGATTAATCTCGTAGGCTTTGGAATCTTCGAGGGTTAGTCTCATCTCCATCTCGTTGCTTAGATCTAGTAGATTGGATCTTGGGTGTTCCATAGATTAGATCTGTTGGTTTTATTCGCTTTGCGGTAGGAAAATTTTTGTTTTCTATGCAACGAACCCCATCAATTAGGTTGGACTCTGAGGAAGCATTCGCACAGTGTGATAAATATCGACACATGCAAGATAGAATTGGGCGTCATCTGATGAAGCTGAAGCCCATAAACAAAGAGAAGACCTCAAAGAAACTCATGGATAGGAGGGGAAAGACCGCAGATGAGATGATCAACGAAACTGGCCCGGTATTCCATTGGAGGAGATGGATAGCTCTCCTCGTGAGGGAAGCGCAGCGTGTTCTCCTTCTTGGCGAACCCAGCTTTTTCAGCAAGTTCATATCTTGGCTGGAGATCTTGGATCTCTCCCACTCCAAATCTTCGGTAGCCATCGGGGATTCTGGAGTGCTATGCCTAGTGAGCCGCGAGCGTGGTGGCATCAACTGGAATGGAGAATAACAGCACGAGCGTCGGTGAGCGCACAAAGCAATGGGAGCAATGAAGGATTTTTTGCAGAGGAACAGAGGTGCGGCGCGAGTGGAAGTGTTGATTGAGGAAGACGATGACCTTATATGCAGGTGCGGTGAAACGACGCACCGTTGGATGAAGAAATTGCGGAGTAGATAGTGTACACGTGGACAAGGGGTAAAAGGCAATTTCATTAAGACGAGAAAATACAGGACCTGCAGTACATGCGCCAGTAAAAGTGGGAGACATGTGTCCCCCACTTGCAAGACGTGTCCACCACATAGGGAATCTGGATCCACGAGGCGGAGAGAGAAGCAGTTCTCGCATGTTCCCAATACAGTAATCGTGGCTATCATCAGCAATGATGTCACCTTGGCAAGAGAAAAACTCGACTGTGAAGCCTGGTGAGAATGTCGAAAATATAAGATTATTTCGAGAACCTTTGGTCAAATACAAGTTTTTGCCCAAATGCTCGGGGGCTACTTTGGAAAAAGAAAGAAAACTTCGAGTACGAAAAAATAGAAATGGCGAGAGCCTATGACCAAATACAAAGCATTTGTTCATAGCCTCGGGGGCTACTCCCATCAGGAGCGCTGGTCGCGCACCTGACAAATATGAAAAGCTCGAGAAGGATTAACAATATAGCGGCAGAAGATATTAATCTGTGGAGCCTACAACCAAGCACAAGTCCTTGGCTGTAGCCTCGGGGGCTACTCCCATCGGGAACGCTGTTCGCGTGCCCGATGAAATTATGCAAAAATGTAAAGAAAGAAAAAGAAGTGAGTATATTTCGAGTTATACAGATAACTCTACATATACTCCCATCGGGAATGCAAGATAAGTCATCAAATATGACTCAATAAAATGTGCTATTCCACAGCCGAAAAGCACTCGACAATATATTCTCAGAGCTCTAAAAGTCGCGAATAATCTCTGAATGCCGCAAAACTTTGAGAAGGTAAGACCCCAGATCCGTTCTGAGCGGCGTGGCCCCATCTCTGACGGCGGTTTGCTACTTTTTTCCGTATCAACAGATGCGAAGAAAAATCCTAACGGACGCGTTAGGTACCCGATAAAATATGACTGGGACTCGACAGAATGGTAAGACCTTAAGCGGCACCTGTCGAAGTTTACACCAGTATCCCGAGATTATGTCCAGGGACGTGATCCGTCAGATGAACTAGCCCCAACTACCATTATCCTTGTACAATATAGTATTCGCATATCTAAAAGTTATGCAATAAATTCGGCAAGATTATTGAATGATTAAAGTTGGAGATTTTTCCTGATTCTTCGATTCAAGTAAAATCTCGGGGGCTACTGACATAGGCATCCCCAATGGGCCTGCCGAAGATAGTACCCGGGGTTTTCTGAAGGCCCAAGACTCGAAGACTAAGAAGATTCGGAAGCCCAATTAGTGTTAAGGAAAGATGGATTGTATTAGGAAATATAGAGATTTGTAATCTTACGGGACGGGTACGAAACCCTCTCGGACTGTGTAACTTGTGTATTACGAAAACCCTCGGCTCCACCTCCTATATAAGGGGGAGTCGAGGGACAAAGAAAGGATCGAACCTATTGTCAACAGAACCCTAGTTTTACAATCAGCGAGTACTTTTCGGCTGAAACCTTCGAGATCTACTTGCCCACTACTTCTAGCAAAACCCTAGTCTACAATCTGTAGGCATTGACAAGTTAATCCCTTGTCAATAACCACCCATTTACACAATGGCGTTTGATGTAATCAAAGTACCCTTCCGGTGTAAGTGATTTACATGATCTCATGGTCGAAGGACTTAGGCAACTATGTATCGAAAGCTTATAGCAAATTGAACTTAATGACTTGATCTTATGCTATGCTCTTTTGGGTGTGTGTCCATTATATCATTCACCTAATGACATAACCTTGTTATTAATAACATCCAATATTCATGATCACGAAACCATGATCATCCATTAATCAACAAGCTAGTTATACAAGAGGCTTACTAGGGACTCCTTGTTGTTTACATAACACACATGTATCAATGTTTCGGTTAATACAATTATAGCATGGGATGTACATTTATCATGAACACTAAGATATAACAATAACTAATTTATTATTGCCTCTTGGGCATATCTCCAACAATAACCACATCAATATCTTCAAGTTCACAAGAACCAATTTCATGCATGATTTCCGTGTAGAGCTCATAAGGAATGTGTTGGCGTCAGAAACCCACCGGCGGGCAGCGACTGGCCAACACGGTAGAGCCGGGAACGACTAGGGCTGCGGCTGGCCCCAGTCCCTCAGAGCGACGGCCCGCAAAGCCTCCTGGTCGCGCGCCGATGCCGGGTCGCAAGAGCGTGCCACCCGACCTATACCTGGTCGGAAGGTGTGGATGATGCCTCGCTTAGTTTCCCGCAGGGCACACACGTACACGTTAAATACGAGCCTCGATCGGCTCTCGAGTTGTCCCGTGAATCGGCTCGTGGAGCCGATTCACCCATGATTCGTCCAAGGTGGCCGAATATATGGTGGTCCTGCTTGATCAATGTAAAGCGTATGAGATCCACGACGATCTAGGGTTTTCACCGCATAATCGGATCATCCTACTCACGATTGGGCCTCGCGCTCACGCACGGTAAACGTAAGCCAGCCCTAGACAAGGCCTAAAAACCAACACTAGGTTGATCCTCGGAACGTCCCGTCTAGGGGCAGCAAACTACACCCCGCATGCCGCTGGATCCTCCAACCCTTTGTAAGGCCTAACTATTGCAGATATTAAACTAATCCTTGATGAATCAAGGATCGACCATAACGGATCAGATCTACTAAATAAAGACCAAGCGGGGTGCCGCCCCTGCACCCATGATGAGGCACAAGGACGGCTAGACGCGCAAGGGTTGCACTACGCGAGCATATGATGCTAAGAACGATGCTAACCCTAACGCGTCTATGATAACTACGTTGCTCGCCATCAAAAACGCTTCAAGACGAGCAACGCATGAACAACTAGGCAGGCTTAGTGCTGCCTAGATCGCGAGATGCGATCTAGGCAGCATGATGCTTACCGGAGGAACCCTCGAGACGAAGGAGTTGGCGATGCGCCGAGATTTGTTTGTGGTTGAACGTTGGTTGTTGTTTATTCCATAAACCCTAGATACATATTTATAGTCCAGGGGACTTTCTAATTGAGGCGTGCACCTAACCGTGCACGGGTAAAACTCTAACTTCTAAATTAAGATGCGATCTACTATAATACGTATACAGGGGCAATTTAGCCCAAACTTGGTACACAAGGCCGATTCACGTATTTCTTCCATGTATATTCTTCAAACCCATCTTGACCGCGGCCCACCTCTGATCCGGTCAAATTCTGGTGATAACACATGCCCCCCTGGTTTTGGAAATGACATTTCCAAAATCATTATGCTTTTCCTTCGTCGGGTCATGTCGTGGCAGAGCGTAAACCGCCGATTGTTAGCTGGATCGACGCCCAATGAGCCGATAGCAACGCATTGGTCTCTCATAATCTGTCCTTCATCTTCTTCGACCGATGACTCGAGACCCGGTGACACTCCTCTCGCAAAATTCACCATCCTCGAAGAAGGTTGCTACACGGACCAGCTCGATGATACTCCAATTGGCTTCTAGAAACAGTAACATTTACTGTGTCGGTTGCCCCTCGAGTCTCGCTCAAGGCGAAACGAGACGAGGATACACAAATTAGCCGAATGGACCTGGGCTTGATCATGTCCGAGGGCACTATCATGCGAGCCAGCCGATTTGAACGAAATCGGCTCTCCGGAGGAGAGGACCTTCGGGTGAGCTGCCCCCCGAGTTTCTTCAGTCCAAATGTCATGACTACATATTCAAACAAGCCCATTGAACCTGGTACTCTGAATGCAGTCTTGTGTATATCTTCTGGATATTGTCAACATAAAGTAATATAACAAGTGCAATATGCAAGTATGTAGGAATCAATGCACGGTTAACACAAGTGTTTGCTTTTTAGATAGAAGGAAATGGGTAAACTGACTCAACAATAAAAGTAGAAGAAAGGCCCTTCGCAGAGGGAAGCATGGATTGCTATATTTGTGCTAGAGCTTTTATTTGGAAAACATGAAACAATTTTGTCAACGGTAGTAATAAAGCATATGAGTTATGAAAGTTATATCTTACCAGTTGCAAGCCTCATGCATAGTATACTAATAGTGCCCGCACCTTGCCCTAATTAGCTTGGACTACCGGATCTTTGCAATGCACATGTTTTAACCAAGTGTCACAATGGGGTACCTCCATGCCGCTCGTACAAAGGTCTAAGGAGAAAGCTCGCATTTTAGATTTCTCGCTTTTGATTATTCTCAACTTAGACATCCATACCGGGACAACATGGACAACAGATAATGGACTCCTCTTTAATGCATAAGCATGTGGCAACAATTATTATTCTCATATGAGATTGAGGATATATGTCCAAAACTGAAACTTTCACCATGATTCATGGCTTTAGTTAGCGGCCCAATGTTCTTCTCTAACAAATGCATGCTCCAACCATTAAGGTGGTAGATCTCTCTTACTTCGTACAAGACGGACATGCATAGCAACTCACATGATATTCAACAAGGAATAGTTGATGGCGTCCCCGTGAAACATGGTTATCGCACAACAAGCAACTTAATAAGAGATAAAGTGCATAAGTACATATTCAATACCACAATAGTTTTTAAGCTATTTGTCCCATGAGCTATATATTGCAAAGGTGAATGATGGAATTTTAAAGGTAGCACTCAAGCAATTTACTTTGGAATGGCGGATAAATACCATGTAGTAGGTAGGTATGGTGGACACGAATGACATAGTGGTTGGCTCAAGGATTTTGGATGCATGAGAATTATTCCCTCTCGATACAAGGTTTAGGCTAGCAAGGTATTTAAAGCAAACACAAGTATGAACCGGATAAAGCAAAACTCACATAAAAGACATATTGAAAGCATTATAAGACTCTATACCGTCTTCATTGTTGTACCTTTATCATCATATCGAAGCCGATCGCTTGAAACGGCCTCCTCTTTGTCCTTGCCCATGGCGGTAAACAGAATGAGTTACCATGTAGTTAACTTCCTGGCGCAGAGCTCTGGTCCGTTCTTCTGAAGGGGTGGACAGATCTACTTGGTCGAGGGCACCCTCGGCTGTAAAGCCGCCCCACCTGATGCCATGAGAACGGGTCTTCGAGAAAGAGCCGATTAGATCGGCTTCAAAGAGAGCCTTGAGCTCGTCGTACTTCTTCTTGTGCTCATCGAGCAGCTTGCGTACGTGACTGAGTCGCCAGCCATCTCAGCTGTGGATGTCAACATGGTTGCTGAAGAGTGTCTTCCGCCATCTCAGATGTAAATGGCGATGCGGTGGATGTCGAAGATTGTCCCACCGAGCGTGCCAGAATGTGTTGGCGTCAGAAACCCACCGGCGGGCAGCGACTGGCCAACACGGTAGAGCCGGGAACGACTAGGGCTGCGGCTGGCCCCAGTCCCTCAGAGCGACGGCCCGCAAAGCCTCCCCGGTCGCGCGCCGATGCTGGGTCGCAAGGGCGTGCCACCCGACCTATACCCGGTCGTGGAAGGTGTGGATGATGCCTCGCTTAGTTTCCTGCAGGGCACACACGTACACGTTAAATACGAGCCTCGATCGGCTCTCGAGTTGTCCCGTGAATCGGCTCGTGGAGCCGATTCACCCATGATTCGTCCAAGGTGGCCGAATATATGGTGGTCCTGCTTGATCAATGTAAAGCGTATGAGATCCACGACGATCTAGGGTTTTCACCGCATAATCGGATCATCCTACTCACGATTGGGCCTCGCGCTCACGCACGGTAAACGTAAGCCAGCCCTAGACAAGGCCTAAAAACCAACACTAGGTTGATCCTCGGAACGTCCCTGTCTAGGGGCAGCAAACTACACCCCGCATGCCGCTGGATCCTCCAACCCTTTGTAAGGCCTAACTATTGCAGATATTAAACTAATCCTTGATGAATCAAGGATCGACCATAACGGATCAGATCTACTAAATAAAGACCAAGCGGGTGCCGCCCCTGCACCCATGATGAGGCACAAGGACGGCTAGACGCGCAAGGGTTGCACTACGCGAGCATATGATGCTAAGAACGATGCTAACCCTAACGCGTCTATGATAACTACGTTGCTCGCCATCAAAAACGCTTCGATACGAGCAACGCATGAACAACTAGGCGAGGCTTGTGCTGCCTAGATCGCGAGATGCGATCTAGGCAGCATGATGCTTACCGGAGGAACCCTCGAGACGAAGGAGTTGGCGATGCGCCGAGATTTGTTTGTGGTTGAACGTTGGTTGTTGTTTATTCCATAAACCCTAGATACATATTTATAGTCCAGGGGACTTTCTAATTGAGGCGTGCACCTAACCGTGCACGGGTAAAACTCTAACTTCTAAATTAAGATGCGATCTACTATAATACAGATACAGGGGCAATTTAGCCCAAACTTGGTACACAAGGCCGATTCACGTATTTCTTCCATGTATATTCTTCAAACCCATCTTGACCGCGGCCCACCTCTGATCCGGTCAAATTCTGGTGATAACAGAATGGCACTAATACTTGCACCAATGTCGCATAAACCATAATAACAATGATCACCAATTCTAACAGAGAGCACAGGAACACTGGCCTTCCGAGACTTATTAGGATGCGAAACAATATTAGAAGCATCTTCACAGAAAATGATATGACCATCTTCTACATTTTCAGTCACAAGATCTTTAACTATTGCTCCTCAGGTTCTATAGGTTTCTTTGCACTTTTATTAACTACACTAGTTATAACAGAATACTCCTTCATTTTAGCAGGGAAAGGAGTTTTTTCAATATAAGCTTCAGGAAGAACATGATCAACAGTTTTAATTTCAATACATTTACCTATAGGTGAATCAGTTTTACCTTTATAAGGTTCATGATACTTATCAAAATTCTTCCTAGACAATTCAAAATGAGAGGCAAAAGCTTTATAAAAATTTGCAACAACTTGAGACTCAAGACCATATGTAGCACTCATATTACGAAATTTATCAGTATCCATAAAAGTTTCAATGCATTCATAATCATAATTTATACCTGACACTCTACCTTTGTCATTCTCCCATCCTTCAGTATTTTCTTGGATTCGATCAAGAAGGTCCCATTTAAACTCTTCTTTATTGCGTGTGAATGATCCCAAGCAAGTAGTATCCAGCAAGGTTTTATCTTGAAAAGAAAGTCTTGCATAGAAATTATCAATGATAATATTACCAGGAAGCTCATGAATGGGGCATTTGAGCATTAAAGACTTCAACTCCCCCATGCTTGGGCAATACTCTCTCCATCATGAGGCCAGAAATTATATATGCGGTTTCGGTCTGTGTGAATTTCACTTGGAGGATAGAATTTAGAGTAAAATAGAGGCACAATATCCTTCCAATCAAGAGAATGCCCATCCTTCAGCAGTTTATACCAATGCGCCGCTTTACCAGACAGCGACATAGCAAATAATTTCTTCCTAACTTCATCCATTGAAATACCCACACACTTGAATAACCCGCATAATTAACGTAAAAACAGTAAATGATCTCCAGGATGAACAGTTCCATCCCCTTCATAGCGGTTATCCACAACACGTTCAATAATTTTCATAGGTATTTTATACGGAATTACTTCCTCACCTGGCGCCTCATCCACTACCGTTGCAGTAGTAGTAGATTTCCCAAATAGAAATTCAAGAGAGGATCTCTCCATAATGACATATAGCAGCAGGCAGAAACAAAATCAGCACGTACAGTAAAAGTTTTCCTTACCAATTCCACTTACTGATACGTCTCCAACGTATCTATAATTTCTGATGTTCCATGCTTGTTTTATGACAATACCTACATGTTTTGTTCACACTTTATATCGTTTTGATGCATTTTCCGGAACTAACCTATTGACGAGATGCCGAAGTGCCGGTTCTCGTTTTCTCGCTGTTTTTGGTTTCAGAAATCCTAGTAAGGAAATATTCTCGAAATTGGACGAAATCAACGCCCAGCATCTTAGAATTCAACGAAGCTTCCAGAACACCTGAGAGCCATCAGAGGGGAGGCCCAGGGGCCCCACACACTAAGGCGGCGCGGCCAGAGGGGGGGCGCGCCGGCCTGTTGTGTGGGCCCCCCGTAGCCCTTCTGACTCCGCCTCTTCGCCTATAAGAAGCCCCCTGACCTAAATCTTCGATACAGAAAAACCCCGATACGAAAAAAGTTCCAGAGCCGCCGTCATCGCGAAGTCAAGATTCGGGGGACAGAAGTCTCTGTTCCGGCACGCCGCCGAGACAGGGAATCGCCCCCGGAAGCCATCTCCACCGCCATCTTCACCGCCATCGCTGTTCCCATGATGAGGAGGGAGTAGTTCTCCCCTGGGGCTGAGGGCTCTACCGTAGCTATGTGGTTAATCTCTCTCTCTGTACTCCAATACAATGATCTCGTGAATTGCTTTGCATGATTGAGATCCATATGATGAGCTTTGTATCGCTACTAGTTTATGTGCTACTCATGTGATGTTATTAAAGTAGTCTATTCCTCCTGCATGGTGTAAAGGTGACAGTGTGTGCATCATGTGGTTCTTGTCGTAGATTATGATCATAATCTCTTGTAGGTTATGGAGTTAATTATCACTATGATAGTATTGATGTGATCTATCCCCCTTTCATAGTGTAATGGTGACAGTGTGTATGCTATGTTAGTACTCGGTTTATTTTGCAAAGATCTATTATGCTCTAAGGTTACTTAAATATGAATGCCGAATGTTGTGGCGCTTGTTAACTCCGGCTTGAGGGAGCTCTTGTAGCCCTACACAATGAATGGTGTTTGTCAACCAACAAAGAGTGTATGTAGCACAAATGAGAGAAGTTATTATTTATTATGCGATCAATGTTGAGAGTGTCCACTAGTGAAAGTATGATCCCTAGGCCTTGTTTCCAATACTTCAAACACCGCTTACTTACTGTTCTGTTGCATGTTTACTCGCTGCCATATTTTATTCAGATTGCTATTACCACTCATATACATCCATACTACTTGTATTTCAATATCTCTTCGCCGAACTAGTGCACCTATACATCTGACAAGTGTATTAGGTGTGTTGGGGACACAAGAGACTTCTTGTATCGTGATTGCAGGGTTGCTTGAGAGGGATATCTTTGACCTCTTCCTCCCTGAGTTCGATAAACCTTGGGTGATCCACTTAAGGGAAAACTTGCTGCTGTTCTACAAACCTCTGCTCTTGGAGGCCCAACACTGTCTACAGGAAAAGAAGCGTGAGTAGACATCAAGCTATTTTCTGGCACCGTTGCCGGGGAGGTAAGGTAAAAGGTACTCACACTCCGGTCCCAGGTAACTAAGTTATTTTCTGTTGCCGTTGTAAGTGCTCGAAGCTATTTCCTTTAGATCCTGCAATTGCATCTTTTTGTTTCTTGTTTTTATTTTCACTAGTTAGGCATAATGGAAAACAACAAAAAAATTAGTGAGCTTTTTAATCTTTTTCCTGATTTAGAATTGTTTGATGCGAAAATTAAAAAACCTATGGAACCTTATTTGCATGCTAGTAGCAATGTTATTAGTATGAATGCAATTACTCGCTAATGCTATGGAGAAGTCTAAGCTTGGGGAAGCTAGTTTTTGTGATCTTTTTAGCTTCCCATCTTTAGGGGAGAAAATTTGCTCTGATAATACTTTATCTCCCATATGCGATAACTCTAATGATGCTTGTGATATTTTAAATCCACCTACTGAAAGTATTCCGTATAAAATACCCATGAAAATTATTGAACGTGTTGTGGATAACCGCTATGAAGGGGATGGAACTGTCCATCCTGGAGATCATTTACTCTCTTTGCATGAATTATGCGGGTTATTTAAGTGTGCGGGTATCTCTATGGATGAAGTGAAGAAGAAATTATTTGTTATGTCGCTATCTGGTAAAGCGGCGCATTGGTATAAACTGCTGAAGGACGGGCGCTCTCTTGATTGGAAGGATATTGTGCCTCTATTTTATTCTAAATTCTATCCTCCAAGTGAAATTCACAAAGACCGAAACCGAATATATATTTTCTGGCCTCATGATGGAGAGAGTATTGCCCTAGCATGGGAGAGATTTAAGTCTTTTATGCTCAAATGCCCCAATCGTGAGCTTCCTGGTAATATTATCATTGATAATTTCTATGCAAGACTTTCTTTTCAGGATAAAACCTTGCTGGATACTGCTTGTTCTGGATCATTCACGCGCAATAAAGAAGAGTTTAAATGGGACCTTCTTAATCGGATTCAGGAGAACGCTGAAGATTGGGAGAATGACAAAGGTAGAGAGTCGGGTATAAATTATGATTATGAATGCATCGAAACTTTTATGGATACTGATAAATTTTGAAATATGAGTGCTACTTATGGTCTTGACTTTCAAGTTATTGCAAATCTTTATAAAGCTTTTGCCTCCCATTTCGAATTGCCTAGGAAGAATTTTGATAAGTATCATGAACCTTTCAAAGACACTTGCATGGAAAATGAAATTGTTGTTAATGATTGCGATAAACATGTTCAAACTTCTGAAAATGCTATTTCCTATAAGCATGTTAATTTTTGTGGAATACATAGAACTTGTGGAATTAATCAAATCGAAGAAGAATATTGTATCCATCATAGGAATGAAAAAACTAGAAAGTGGTCTAGGGCTCTAGATGATCTTGGAGAAAAAGTGTGTGCCCTCTATCCTTTTATTTGTGAACTTTGCCATAGAGTTGGTCATTTTAATTTTCAATGCTCCTCCAATGATAATTCGAACCCCATGAGTGCTGCAAATTTGTATTGTGATGATGAAATTATTCCTAATCAAGCAAGATGAACTTACCTTATTTTTGAAGTGTGAAGAGTTATCAAGAAAAATTTCTTTGTTAAATATTAACGATCTTGATATTGATGATGTCCTGCATGGGTGTCTTTCTTATTGCATTAATAATTGACATACAAATACTTACATACGTGAAAATTTTAGAAGATGACACTTTGCCAAAATATGATAGGACCGCTGTGTGTTTCAAACTTATTAATGAAAAGGGGGAATCCTCCCAAGTTTCTTCTATTGTTTCTGGAAATAAATCAGGTTATGTGGAGAAGCCTCCCTTCAAGCCTCTTCCTCCTAAAGAAGGGAACGAGGAGAAGGAAAAGAAGAAGAAGAAGAAGAAGAAGAAGAAGAAGAAGAAGAAGAAGAAGAAGAAGAAGAAGAGGGGGAATAAGAAGAAAGAGGCAACGACACATCCCCGCGTGTATGAGGTAACAATAGGTAACCGTAAGTATGTTGCTCCTAATGATTATTATGATAATGGATCTGAGTACGATGAGCTTCCTATACCCTTTACCCATATTAGTGATCATGATTTGGAAGAACACACTACCCTTGATATTGGAAATATCTTTGGTACTGATTATGAAAGTAATGATGATAGCATTATTCATGTCCCCTCAAACGATGATATTGAAAGCTCTAAGCTTGGGGATATTGTGCTTGAAGATCCTATATTTGAGACCTTTACTTTTAGTAAAAATGATGATATTACATATTGTGGTTTAGATAATCGCTATAGAGATGGATATGACACATGTTACAATTATCCTTATGAAACTTGTCATAGTTATGATGGGCTTGCGAAAAACCATTCCCTTAGTATGCAACTTGTTTACCATGTTCAAATTCTTGATAATGATCCTCGCTCCAATTACTATTGATGAGAAGAGTTTTTCTTATGTCAAAAATAATGATACTTTTATGCATATGAACCATGATAAGAATGTTTTAAGTGATGGTTATATTGTGGATTTCATCAATGATGCTACTGAAAGTTATTATGAGAGAGGGAAACACGGTTGTATGCATCTTAATAATATTCAGTTTCCCCTCTTTATGTTGAGAATCTTGAAGTTACTCGTGTCTTATCTTCTTATGCTTGTCACTTTGTGCTTCATGAATTTATTTGTGTACAAGACTCCTTTTCATAGGAAGAGGGTTAGGCTTAAATTTGTTTCATACTTGCTTTTTCATGCTCTTTTTGCAGCGACTCTCATCCTTATGAGAGCATCATCATTAAAATTACTGAGCCCATCTTAATGGCTCTAAAGAAAGAACTTCTTGGGAGATAACCCATGTGTTTATTTTACTACTGTATTGTTGAGTCTTGGAAGTTGTTTACTACTGTAGCAACCTATCCTTATCATGTTTTTGTGCCAAGTAAAGTCTCTATGGTAAAGTTGATACTAGATTTGGATTACTGCGCAGAAACAGAATTGCTGTCTGTCACGAATTCGCGCAGATCTCTCTGTAGAAGGGTCAAAAAAATCTGCAAATTTACGTGCGTGATCCTCAGATATGTACGCAACTTTCATTAGTTTTGAGTTTTTCCGTTTGAGCAAGTTAAGTGCCCCTGCAAAATTCGTCTTTACGGACTGTTCTGTTTTGACAGATTCTGCCTTTTATTTCGCATTGCCGCTTTTGTTATGTTGAATGAGTTTCTTTGTTCCATTAACTTTCAGAAGCTTTGTGCAATGTCCATAAGTGTTAAGAATGATTGTGTCACCTCTGAACATATGAATTTTTTATTATGCACTAACCCTCTAATGAGTTTGCTTTAAGTTTGGTGTGGAGGAAGTTTTCAAGGGTCAAGAGAAGAGGATGATATACTATGATCAAGAAGAGTGAAAGGTCTAAGCTTGGGGATGCCCCGGTGGTTCATCCCTGCATATTTTAAGAAGACTCAAGCATCTAAGCTTGGGGATGCCCATGGCATCCCCTTCTTCATCGACAAATTATCAGGTCACTTCTAGTGAAACTATATTTTTATTCTGTCACATCTTATGTACTTTACTTGGAGCGTTTGTGTGCTTTTATTTTCGTTTTTTGTTCATTCTCTAAATAAATTCATGCTCATGTGTGGGAGAGAGACACGCTTCGCTTTTTCATATGAACACTAGTGTTCTTCATTTTTGCTTTTAATGTTCAAGGGCGAAAGTTGATCGCTTCACTTGTTGCTATTTGGTTGGAATCAGAAAATGCTTCATATGGTCTTGAATAATTTGATACTTGGCAATTGTTTTGAGCTCTCATAGATCATGTTTAAGCTCTTGCATCATGTAGTTTAATCTATTAGTGGAGAACTACCGTAGAGCTTGTTAAATTTGGTTTGCATGATTGGTCTCTCTAAGTCTAGATATTTTCTAGTAAAGTGTTTGAGCAACAAGGAAGACAGTGTAGAGTCTTATAATGCTTGCAATATGTTCTTATGTAAGTTTTGTTGTACCGGTTCATACTTGTGTTTGCTTCAAATAACCTTGCTAGCCAAAGCCTTGTACTGAGAGGGAATACTTCTCGTGCATCCAAAACCTTGAGCCAAAACCTATGCCATTTGTGTCCACCATATCTACCTACTATGTGGTATTTCCTGCCATTCCAAGTAAATACTTCATGTGCTACCTTTAAACAATTCAAAAGCTATTATCTCTTATTTGTGTCAATGTTTTATAGCTCATGAGGAAGTATGTGGTGTTTTATCTTTCGATCTTGTCATTTACTTCTGACAGACTTTCACAATGAACTAGTGGCTCATCCGCTTATCCAATAATTTTGCAAAAAGAGCTGGCAACGGGGTTCCCAGCCCCAATTAATTACAACTTGCATTAATAATTATCTTCACGTGTTTTGCCCTGATCTATCAATAAGCAACTTAATTTTGCAAATAGACACTCCTCCATGGTATGTGAATGTTGGAAGGCACCCGAGGATTCGGTTAGCCATGGCTTGTGTAAGCAAAAGGCTGGGGGGAGTGTCATCTAATAAATAAAACTAAAGTACATGTGTAAACAAAAGAGAAGAAGGATGATCTACCTTGCTGGTAGAGATAACGTCCTTCATGGGAGCCGCTCTTGAAAGTCTGGTTGATAAGGTAGTTAGAGTACCCATTACCATTCGTTGACAACAACAAACACCTCTCAAAATTTTACTTTTATGCTCTCTATATGATTTCAAAACTTGAAAAGCTCTAGCACATGATTTAATCCCTGCTTCCTCTGCGAAGGGCCTATCTTTTACTTTATTGTTGAGTCAGTTTACCCATTTCCTTCCATCTTAGAAGCAAACACTTGTGTCAACTGTGCATTGATTCTTACATACTTGCTTATTTGCATTCATCATATTACTCTATGTTGACAATTATCCATGAGATATGCATGTTACAAGTTGAAAGCAACTGCTGAAACTTATATCTTCCTTTGTGTTGCTTCGATGCCTTTACCCTGAATTTATTGCTTATGAGTTAGCTCTTATGCAAGGCTTGTTGATGCTTGTCTTGAAAGTACTATTCATGAAAAGTTTTGCTATATGATTCATTTGTTTAGTCATTATCTTTTTGTTAGCAATCTGTTGCTTTGAATCACTCCATTCATCTCATATGCTTTACAATAATGTTGATCAAGATTATGTTGGTAGCATGTCACCTCAGAAATTATTCTTGTTATCGTTTACCTACTCGAGGGCGAGTAGGAACTAAGCTTGGGGATGCTGATACGTCTCCAACGTATCTATAATTTCTGATGTTCCATGCTTTATTTATGACAATACCTACATGTTTTGTTCACACTTTATATCGTTTTGATGCATTTTCCGGAACTAACCTATTGACGAGATGCCGAAGTGTCAGTTCCTGTTTTCTGCTGTTTTTGGTTTTAGAAATCCTAGTAAGGAAATATTCTCGGAATTGGACGAAATCAACGCCCAGCATCTTAGAATTCCACGAAGCTTCCAGAACACCCGAGAGCCATCAGAGGGGAGGCCCAGGGGCCCCACACACTAAGGCGGCGCGGCCAGAGGGGGGCGCGCCGGCCTGTTGTGTGGGCCCCCCGTAGCCCTTCCGACTCCGCCTCTTCGCCTATAAGAAGCCCCCTGACCTAAATCTTCGATACGGAAAAACCCCGATACGAAAAGTGTTCCAGAGCCGCCGTCATCGCGAAGTCAAGATTCGGGGGACAGAAGTCTCTGTTCCGGCACGCCGCCGGGACGGGGAATTGCCCCCGGAAGCCATCTCCACCGCCATCTTCACCGCCATCGCTGTTCCCATGATGAGGAGGGAGTAGTTCTCCCGTGGGGCTGAGGGCTCTACCGTAGCTATGTGGTTAATCTCTCTCTCTGTACTCCAATACAATGATCTCGTGAATTGCTTTGAATGATTGAGATCCATATGATGAGATTTGTATCGCTACTATTTTATGTGCTACTCATGTGATGTTATTAAAGTAGTCTATTCCTCCTGCATAGTGTAAAGGTGACAGTGTGTGCATCGTGTGGTTCTTGTCGTAGATTATGATCATAATCTCTTGTAGGTTATGGAGTTAATTATTGCTATGATAGTATTGATGTGATCTATCCCCCTTTCATAGTGTAATGGTGACAGTGTGTATGCTATGTTAGTACTCGGTTTATTTTGCAAAGATCTATTATGCTCTAAGGTTACTTAAATATGAATGCCGAATGTTGTGGCGCTTGTTAACTCCGGCTTGAGGGAGCTCTTGTGTCCCTACACAATGAATGATGTTTGTCATCCAACAAAGAGTGTATGTAGCACAAATGAGAGAAGTTATTATTTATTATGCGGTCAATGTTGAGAGTGTCCACTAGTGAAAGTATGATCCCTAGGCCTTGTTTCCAATACTGCAAACACCGCTTACTTACTGTTCTGTTGCATGTTTACTCACTGCCATATTTTATTCAGATTGCTATTACCACTCATATACATCCATACTACTTGTATTTCACTATCTCTTCGCCGAACTAGTGCACCTATACATCTGACAAGTGTATTAGGTGTGTTGGGGACACAAGAGACTTCTTGTATCGTGATTGCAGGGTTGCTTGAGAGGGATATCTTTGACCTCTTCCTCCCCGAGTTCGATAAACCTTGGGTGATCCACTTAAGGGAAAACTTGCTGCTGTTCTACAAACCTCTGCTCTTGGAGGCCCAACACTGTCTACAGGAAAAGAAGCGTGAGTAGACATCAAGCTATTTTCTGGTGCCGTTGCCGGGGAGGTAAGGTAAAAGGTACTCACACTCCGGTCCCAGGTAACTAAGTTATTTTCTGTTGCCATTGTAAGTGCTTGAAGCTATTTCCTTTAGATCCTGCAATTGCATCTTTTTGTTTCTTGTTTTTATTTTCACTAGTTAGGCATAATGGAAAACAACAAAAAATTTAGTGAGCTTTTTAATCTTTTTCCTGATTTAGAATTGTTTGATGCGAAAAAATAAAAAACCTATGGAACCTTATTTGCATGCTAGTAGCAATGTTATTAGTATGAATGCAATTACTGCTAATGCTATGGAGAAGTCTAATCTTGGGGAAGCTAGTTTTTGTGATCTTTTTAGCTTCCCATCTTTAGGGGAGAAAATTTGCTCTGATAATACTTTATCTCCCATATGCGATAACTCTAATGATGCTTGTGATATTTTAAATCCACCTACTGAAAGTATTCCGTATAAAATACCCATGAAAATTATTGAACGTGTTGTGGATAACCGCTATGAAGGGGATGGAACTGTCCATCCTGGAGATCATTTACTCTCTTTGCATGAATTATGCGGGTTATTTAAGTGTGCAGGTATCTCTATGGATGAAGTGAAGAAGAAATTATTTGTTATGTCGCTATCTGGTAAAGCGGCGCATTGGTATAAACTGCTGAAGGACGGGCGCTCTCTTGATTGGAAGGATATTGTGCCTCTATTTTATTCTACATTCTATCCTCCAAGTGAAATTCACAAAGACCGAAACCGAATATATAATTTCTGGCCTCGTGATGGAGAGAGTATTGCCCTAGCATGGGAGAGATTTAAGTCTTTTATGCTCAAATGCCCCAATCATGAGCTTCCTGGTAATATTATCATTGATAATTTCTATGCAAGACTTTCTTTTCAGGATAAAACCTTGTTGGATACTGCTTGTTCTGGATCATTCACGCGCAATAAAGAAGAGTTTAAATGGGACCTTCTTAATCGGATTCAGGAGAACGCTGAAGATTGGGAGAATGACAAAGGTAGAGAGTCAGGTATAAATTATGATTATGAATGCATCGAAACTTTTATGGATACTGATAAATTTCGAAATATGAGTGCTACTTATGGTCTTGACTTTCAAGTTATTGCAAATCTTTATAAAGCTTTTGCCTCCCATTTCGAATTGCCTAGGAAGAATTTTGATAAATATCATGAACCTTTCAAAGACACTTGCATGGAAAATGAAATTGTTGTTAATGATTGCGATAAACATGTTCAAACTTCTGAAAATGCTATTTCCTATAAGCATGTTAATTTTTGTGGAATACATAGACCTTGTGGAATTAATCAAATCGAAGAAGAATATTGTATCCATCATAGGAATGAAAAAACTAGAAAGTGGTCTAGGGCTCTAGATGATCTTGGAGAAAAAGTGTGTGCCCTCTATCCTTTTATTTGTGAACTTTGCCATAGAGTTGGTCATTTTAATTTTCAATGCTCCTCCAATGATAATTCGAACCCCATGAGTGCTGCAAATTTGTATTGTGATGATGAAATTATTCCTAATCAGCATGATGAACTTACCTTATTTTTCAAGTGCGAAGAGTTATCAAGAAAAATTTCTTTGTTAAATATTAACGATCTTTATATTGATGATGTCATGCTTGGGTGTCTTTCTTATTGCATTAATAATTGCCATACAAATACTTACATATAGAAAATTTTAGAAGATGACACTTTGCCAAAATATGATAGGACCGCTGTGTGTTTCAAACTTATTAATGAAAAGGGGGAATCCTCCCAAGTTTCTTCTATTGTTTCTGGAAATAAATCAGGTTCTGTGGAGAAGCCTCCCTTCAAGCCTCTTCCTCCTGAAGAAGGGAACGAGGAGAAGGAAAAGAAGAAGAAGGGAAAGAAGAAGATGAAGAAGAGGGGGAATAAGAAGAAAGAGGCAACGGCACATCCCCGCGTGTATGAGGTAACAATAGGTAACCGTAAGTATGTTGCTCCTAATGATTATTATGATAATGAATCTGAGTACGATGATCTTCCTATACCCTTTACCCATATTAGTGATCATGATTTGGAAGAACACACTACCCTTGATATTGGAAATCTCTTTGGTACTGATTATGAAAGTAATGATGATAGCATTATTCATGTCCCCTCAAACGATGATATTGAAAGCTCTAAGCTTGGGGATATTGTGCTTGAAGATCCTATATTTGAGACCTTTACTTTTAGTAAAAATGATGATATTACATATTCTGGTTTAGATAATCGCTATAGAGATGGATATGACACATGTTACAATTATCCTTATGAAACTTGTCATAGTTATGATGGGCTTGCGAAAAACCATTCCCTTAGTATGCAACTTGTTTACCATGTTCAAATTCTTGATAATGATCCTGCTCCAATTACTATTGATGAGAAGAGTTTTTCTTATGTCAAAAATAATGATACTTTTATACATATGAACCATGATAAGAATGTTTTAAGTGATGGTTATATTGTGGATTTCATCAATGATGCTACTGAAAGTTATTATGAGAGAGGGAAACACGGTTGTATGCATCTTAATAATATTCAGTTTCCCCTCTTTATGTTGAGAATCTTGAAGTTACTCGTGTCTTATCTTCTTATGCTTGTCACTTTGTTCTTCATGAATTTATTTGTGTACAAGACTCCTTTTCATAGGAAGAGGGTTAGGCTTAAATTTGTTTCATACTTGCTTTTTCATGCTCTTTTTGCTGCGACTCTCATCCTTATGAGAGCATCATCATTAAAATTACTGAGCCCATCTTAATGGCTCTAAAGAAAGAACTTCTTGGGAGATAACCCATGTGTTTATTTTACTACTGTATTGTTGAGTCTTGGAAGTTGTTTACTACTGTAGTAACCTCTCCTTATCATGTTTTTGTGCCAAGTAAAGTCTCTATGGTAAAGTTGATACTAGATTTGGATTACTGCGCAGAAACAGAATTGCTGTCTGTCACGAATTCGCGCAGATCTCTCTGTAGAAGAGTCAAAAAAATCTGCAAATTTACGTGCGTGATCCTCAGATATGTACGCAACTTTCATTAGTTTTGAGTTTTTCTGTTTGAGCAAGTTAAGTGCCCCTGCAAAATTTGTCTTTACGGACTGTTCTGTTTTGACAGATTCTGCCTTTTATTTCGCATTGCCGCTTTTGTTATGTTGAATGAGTTTCTTTGTTCCATTAACTTTCAGAAGCTTTGTGCAATGTCCAGAAGTGTTAAGAATGATTGTGTCACCTCTGAACATATGAACTTTTGATTATGCACTAACCCTCTAATGAGTTTGCTTTAAGTTTGGTGTGGAGGAAGTTTTCAAGGGTCAAGAGAAGAGGATGATATACTATGATCAAGAAGAGTGAAAGGTCTAAGCTTGGGGATGCCCCGGTGGTTCATCCCTGCATATTTTAAGAAGACTCAAGCATCTAAGCTTGGGGATGCCCAAGGCATCCCCTTCTTCATCGACAAATTATCAGGTCACTTCTAGTGAAACTATATTTTTATTCCGTCACATCTTATGTACTTTACTTGGAGTGTCTGTGTGCTTTTATTTTCGTTTTTTGTTCATTCTCTGAATAAATTCATGCTCATGTGTGGGAGAGAGACACACTCCGCTTTTTCATATGAACACTAGTGTTCTTCATTTTTTCTTTTAATGTTCAAGGGCGAAAGTTGATCGCTTCACTTGTTGCTATTTGGTTGGAATCAGAAAATGCTTCATATGGTCTTGAATAATTTGATACTTGGCAATTGTTTTGAGCTCTCATAGATCATGTTTAAGCTCTTGCATCATGTAGTTTAATCTATTAGTGGAGAACTACCGTAGAGCTTGTTAAATTTGGTTTGCATGATTGGTCTCTCTAAGTCTAGATATTTTCTAGTAAAGTGTTTGAGCAACAAGGAAGACAGTGTAGAGTCTTATAATGCTTGCAATATGTTCTTATGTAAGTTTTGCTGTACCGGTTCATACTTGTGTTTGCTTCAAATAACCTTGCTAGCCAAAGCCTTGTACAAATAACCTTGCTAGCCAAAGCCTTGTACTGAGAGGGAATACTTCTCGTGCATCCAAAACCTTGAGCCAAAACCTATGCCATTTGTGTCCACCATATCTACCTACTATGTGGTATTTCCTGCCATTCCAAGTAAATACTTTCATGTGCTACCTTTAAACAATTCAAAAGCTATTATCTCTTATTTGTGTCAATGTTTTATAGCTCATGAGGAAGTATGTGGTGTTTTATCTTTCGATCTTGTCATTTACTTCTGACAGACTTTCACAATGAACTAGTGGCTCATCCGCTTATCCAATAATTTTGCAAAAAGAGCTGGCAACGGGGTTCCTAGCCCCAATTAATTACAACTTGCACTAATAATTATCTTCACGTGTTTTGCCCTGATCTATCAATAAGCAACTTAATTTTGCAAATAGACACTCCTCCATGGTATGTGAATGTTGGAAGGCACCCGAGGATTCGGTTAGCCATGGCTTGTGTAAGCAAAAGGTTGGGGGGAGTGTCATCTAATAAATAAAACTAAAGTACATGTGTAAACAAAAGAGAAGAGGGATGATCTACCTTGCTTGGTAGAGATAACGTCCTTCATGGGAGCCGCTCTTGAAAGTCCGGTTGATAAGGTAGTTAGAGTACCCATTACCATTCGTTGACAACAACAAACACCTCTCAAAATTTTACTTTTATGCTCTCTATATGATTTCAAAACTTGAAAAGCTCTAGCACATGATTTAATCCCCGCTTCCCTCTGCGAAGGGCCTATCTTTTACTTTATTGTTGAGTCAGTTTACCCATTTCCTTCCATCTTAGAAGCAAACACTTGTGTCAACTGTGCATTGATTCTTACATACTTGCTTATTTGCATTCATCATATTACTCTATGTTGACAATTATCCATGAGATATGCATGTTACAAGTTGAAAGCAACTGCTGAAACTTATATCTTCCTTTGTGTTGCTTCGATGCCTTTACCCTGAATTTATTGCTTATGAGTTAGCTCTTATGCAAGGCTTGTTGATGCTTGTCTTGAAAGTACTATTCATGAAAATTTTTGCTATATGATTCATTTGTTTAGTCATTATCTTTTTGTTAGCAATCTATTGCTTTGAATCACTCCATTCATCTCATATGCTTTACAATAATGTTGATCAAGATTATGTTGGTAGCATGTCACCTCAGAAATTATTCTTGTTATCGTTTACCTACTAGAGGGTGAGTAGGAACTAAGCTTGGGGATGCTGATACGTCTCCAACGTATCTATAATTTCTGATGTTCCATGCTTTATTTATGACAATACCTACATGTTTTGTTCACACTTTATATTGTTTTGATGCATTTTAGGGAACTAACCTATTGACGAGATGCCGAAGTGCCAGTTCCTGTTTTCTGCTGTTTTTGGTTTCAGAAATCCTAGTAAGGAAATATTCTCGGAATTGGACGAAATCAACGCCCAGCATCTTAGAATTCCACGAAGCTTCCAGAACACCCGAGAGCCGTCAGAGGGGAGGCCCAGGGGCCCCAAACACTAAGGCGGCGCGGCCAGAGAGGGGGGGGGGCGCCGGCCTGTTGTGTGGGCCCCCGTAGCCCTTCCGACTCCGCCTCTTCGCCTATAAGAAGCCCCCTGACCTAAATCTTCGATACGGAAAAACCCCGATACGAAAAAAGTTCCAGAGCCGCCGTCATCGCGAAGTCAAGATTCGGGGGACAGAAGTCTCTGTTCCGGCACGCCGCCGGGACGGGGAATTGCCCCCGGAAGCCATCTCCACCGCCATCTTCACCGCCATCGCTGTTCCCATGATGAGGAGGGAGTAGTTCTCCCACGGGGGTGAGGGCTCTACCGTAGCTATGTGGTTAATCTCTCTTTCTGTACTCCAATACAATGATCTCGTGAATTGCATTGCATGATTGAGATCCATATGATGAGCTTTGTATCGCTACTAGTTTATGTGCTACTCATGTAATGTTATTAAAGTAGTCTATTCCTCCTGCATGGTGTAAAGGTGACAGTGTGTGCATCGTGTGGTTCTTGTCGTAGATTATGATCATAATCTCTTGTAGGTTATGGAGTTAATTATCGCTATGATAGTATTGATGTGATCTATCCCCCTTTCATAGTGTAATGGTGACAGTGTGTATGCTATGTTAGTACTCGGTTTATTTTGCAAAGATCTATTATGCTCTAAGGTTACTTAAATATGAATGCCGAATGTTGTGGCGCTTGTTAACTCCGGCTTGAGGGAGCTCTTGTAGCCCTACAAAATGAATGGTGTTTGTCATCCAACAAAGAGTGTATGTAGCACAAATGAGAGAAGTTATTATTTATTATGCGATCAATGTTGAGAGTGTCCACTAGTGAAAGTATGATCCCTAGGCCTTGTTTCCAATACTGCAAACACCGCTTACTTACTGTTCTGTTGCATGTTTACTCGCTGCCATATTTTATTCAGATTGCTATTACCACTCATATACATCCATACTACTTGTATTTCACTATCTCTTCGCCGAACTAGTGCACCTATACATCTGACAAATGTATTAGGTGTGTTGGGGACACAAGAGACTTCTTGTATCGTGATTGCAGGGTTGCTTGAGAGGGATATCTTTGACCTCTTCCTCCCTGAGTTCGATAAACCTTGGGTGATCCACTTAAGGGAAAACTTGCTGCTGTTCTACAAACCTCTGCTCTTGGAGGCCTAACACTGTTTACAGGAAAAGAAGCGTGAGTAGACATCACTTACCAATAGTGCTTCACTCCCCGGAAACGGCGTCAGAAAATAGTCTTGATGACCCACAAGTATAGGGGGTGTATCGTAGCACAAAGGACAAGCCGGTTTGTTTACTTATAATGACCAAACGTTCTTGAGGACACACGGGGATCTAGTCTAGTGCTTTCGCTTCATATAGTTGATTAATCTTCATTGTTTTGATAAGTGTTGTGTGGGTGAACCTATGCTAATGCACCACCCTTCCTAGGACTAATACATACTTGTGATTATACCCCTTACAAGCATCCGCAAATACAAGAAAGTAATTAAGATAAATCTAACCACGACCTTAAACTCGAGATCCTGCTATCCCTCCTGCATCGATATACCAACGGGGGTTCAGGTTGCTGTCACTCCGGCAACCCCACAATTAGCAAACGAATACAAGATGTACTCCCCTAGGCCCATAAAGGTGAAGTATCATGTAGTCGACGTTCACATGACACCACAACTTAAATATCAAACCATTAAATATTACTCAACATAGTTCACTACTAACATTTAGACTTCACCCATGTCCTCAAGAACTAAACGAACTACTCACGAGACATCATATGGAACATAATCAGAGGTGATATGATGATGGATAACAATCTGAACATAAACCTTGATCCAATGGTTTCACTCAATAGCATCAATAACAAGTAGTAATCAATACCGGGAGAGTTTCCCCGATGAAATACTCAAGATTCAACCCTAGATGTTACAGCGGAGACGAGGTGCAGCGGTGGAGATGGCGGTGTCGATGGTGGAGATGATGATGATGATCCCAATGAAGTCCAGCTCTATGACGGTGACGATGGCGTCGATTTCCCCCTCAGGGAGGGAATTTCCCCGGCGGATTCCTGCACGCCGGAGAGCTCTTTTCTCTCTGGTGTTTCTCCGCCCCGCAGAGGCGGCTGTGTCTATTCTCGCTTATCCCCCGTGCCTTATGTTTTCGGGATGATGAAGTACGCGAAAGAGAGGAGGCCGAGGGGGGTCGTGGGCCCCCTCCCCACATGGCGGCGCGGCCAGGGCTGGGCCCACGCCGGCCTATGGGGGGCCCATGGCGGCCCTCCTCGGCTCCTCCTTCTGGCTGGCTTATTCTTCTGGAAAAATAAGATCTTCGGTATAATTTCCGTCAATTGTTGATCTTCAGAAATATGGTATCCTGACGGTGCTTTTTCCAGCGAGAATTCGACTCCGGTGAATAATTCTCCAATAATCGTGAAACATGCAAAATAAGTGAAATAACATAAGTATCATCTCTAAATATGAAATATATCAATGAATAACAGTAAATTATGATATAAAATAGTGATGCAAAATGGACGTATCAATAGTTTATTTCAGTTGTTTAGTTTACTATACTTTAGTTACTACCTTGTTTACTTTTATTTACTCGAATCCTTGTGCTTCACAACCACAAGGTGGAGTTGGGGACACTGATGGCGTGTAACTCACACGTTCGTTGGGAAACCCCAAGAGGAAGGTATGATGCGCACAGTAGCAAGTTTTCCCTCAGAAAGAAACCAAGGTTTAATCGAACCAGTAGGAGCCAAGAAGCACGTTGAAGGTTGATGGTCGCGAAATGTGATGCGGCGCAACACCAGGGATTCCGGCGCCAACTAGGAACCTGCACAACACAACCAAAGTACTTTGCCCCAACGAAACAGGGAGGTTGTCAATCTCACCGGCTTGCTGTAACAAAGGATTAAACGTATCGAGTGGAAGATGTTTGCAAAGAAAACAAGTAAAACAAGTATTGCGATAGAATTGTATGCTATGTAAAGAATAGGACCGGGGTCCACAGTTCACTAGAGGTGTCTCTCCCATAAGATAAAAGCATGTTGGGTGAACAAATTACAGTCGGGCAATTAACAAATAGAGAAAGGCATAACAATGCATATACATGACATGGTAAATATAGTGAGATTTAATTGGGCATTACGACAAAGTACATAGACCGCCATCCAACTGCATCTATGCCTAAAAAGTCCACCTTCAGGTTATCGTCCGAACCCCTCCAGTATTAAGTTGCAAAGCAACGAGACAATTGCATTAAGTATAGTGCGTAATGTAATCAACAACTACATCCTTAGACATAGCATCAATGTTTTATCCCTAGTGGCAACAGCACAACACAACCTTAGAACTTTCCGTCATCTGTCCCGGTGTAAATGCGAGGCATGAACCCACTATCGAGCATAAATACTCCCTCTTGGAGTTAAGAGTAAAAACTTGGCCGAGCCTCTACTAGTAACGGAGAGCATGCAAGATCATAAACAACACATGAACAATAGATTGATAATCACCATAATCATAGTACTCTCTATCCATCGGATCCCGACAAACACAACATATAGAATTACATATAGATGATCTTGATCATGTTAGGCAGCTCACAAGATCTAACAATGAAGCACAACAAGGAGAAGACGACCATCTAGCTACGGCTATGGACCCATGGTCCAGGGGTGAACTACTCACTCATCACTCCGGAGGCGACCATGGCGGTGTAGAGTCCTCCGGGAGATGAATCCCCTCTCCGGCAGGGTGCCGGAGGCGATCTCCGAATCCCCCGAGATGGGATTCGCGGCGGCGGCGTCTCCGTAAGGTTTTCCGTATCGTGGCTCTCGGTACTGGGGGTTTCGCGACGAAAGCTTTAAGTAGGCGGAGGGTCAACGCGGGGGGCCACACGAGGGGCCCAGGGGGTAGGTCGGCGCGGCCAGGGCCTGGGCCGCGCCGGCCTCCCTCCTGGCCGCCTCGTGGCCCCACTTCGTTAGGTCTTCGGTCTTCTGGAAGCTTCGTGCAAAAATAGGACCCTGGGCGAAAGTTTCGTCCAATTCCGAGAATATTTCTTTACTAGGATTTCTGAAACCAAAAACAGCGTAGAAACAAGAATCGGCTCTTCGGCATCTTGTTAATAGGTTAGTTCCGGAAAATGCATAAATATGACATATAATGTGCATAAAACATGTAGGTATCATCAATAAAGTAGCATGGAACATAAGAAATTATCGATACGTTGGAGACGTATCAGCATCCCCAAGCTTAGTTCTGCTCGTCCCGAGCGGGTAAAACGATAACAAAGATAATTTACGAAGTGACATGCCATCATAATCTTGATCATACTATTTGTAAACATATGTAATGAATGCAGCGATCAAAGCAAAGGTAATGACATGAGTAAACAACTGAATCATAAAGCAAAGACTTTTCATGAATAGTACTTCAAGACAAGCATCAATAAGTCTTGCATAAGAGTTAACTCATAAAGCAATAAATCAAAGTAAAGGTGTTGAAGCAACACATAGGAAGATTAAGTTTCAGCGGTTGCTTTCAACTTATAACATGTATATCTCATGGATATTGTCAACATAAAGTAATATAACAAGTGCAATATGCAAGTATGTAGGAATCAATGCACGAGTTCACACAAGTGTTTGCTTCTTAGGTGGAAGGAGATAGGTAAACTGACTCAACAATAAAAGTAAAAGAAAGGTCCTTCAAGAGGAAAGCATCGATTGCTGTATTTGTGCTAGAGCTTTTATTTTGAAAACATGAAACAATTTTGTCAACGGTAGTAATAAAGCATATGAGTTATGAAAAATATATCTTACAAGTTGCAAGCCTCATGCATAGTATACTAATAGTGCCCGCACCTCGTCCTACTTAGCTTGGACTACCGGATCTTTGCATGCCATGTTTCAACCAAGTGTCACAAAGGGGTACCTCCATGCCGCTCTGTACAAAGGTCTAAGGAGAATGCTCGCATTTTGGATTTCTCGCTTTTGATTATTCTCAACTTAGACATCCATACCGGGACAACATGGACAACAGATAATGGACTCCTCTTAAATGCATAAGCATGTAGCAAAGTTATTATTCTCATATGAGATTGAGGATATATGTCCAAAACTGAAACTTCAACCATGGTTCATGGCTTTAGTTAGCGGCCCAATGTTCTTCTCTAACAATTTTGCATGCTCCAACCACTAAAATGATAGACCTTCGAGACAAGACGGACATGCATAGCAACTCACATGATATTCAACAATAGTTGATGGCGTTCCCCGAAGCATGGTTATCGCGCAACAAGCAACTTAATAAAATATAAAGTGCATAAGTACATATTCAATACTACGATAGTTTTTAAGGCTATTTTGTCCCATGAGCTATATATTGCAAAGGTGAATGATGGAATTTTAAAGGTAGCACTCAAGCAATTTACTTTGGAATGGCGGAGAAATACCATGTAGTAGGTAGGTATGGTGGACACAAATGGCATAGTAGTTGGCTCAAGGATTTTGGATGCATGAGAAGTATTCCCTCTCGATACAAGGTTTAGGCTAGCAAGGTTATTTGAAGCAAACTCAAGGATGAACAAGTGCAGCAAGACTCACATAAAAGACATATTGTAAACATTATAAGACTCTACAATTGTCTTCCTTGTTGTTCAAAACTCAATACTAGATATTATCTAGACCTTAGAGAAACCAAATATGCAAATCAAATTTTAGCAAGCTCTATGTATTTTTTCATTAATGGGTGCAAAGCATATGATGCAAGAGCTTAAAACATGAGCACAACAATTACCAAGTATCACATTATCCAAGACATTTTAGAATTACTACATGTAGCATTTTCCAATTCCAACCATATAACAATTTAACGAAGAAGAAACTTCGCCTTGAACATTATGAGTAAAGCCTAAGGACACATGTGTCCATACGCAACAGCGGAGCGTGTCTCTCTCCCACAAAGTGAATGCTAGGATCCATCTTATTCAAACAAAAACAAAAACGAAAACAAACCGACGCTCCAAGCAAAGAATACAAGATGTGATTGAATAAAAATATAGTTTCGGGGAGGAACTCGATGATGTTGTCGATGAAGAAGGGGATGCCTTGGGCATCCCCAAGCTTAGACGCTTGAGTCTTCTTAAAATATGCAGGGGTGAACCACGGGGGCATCCCCAAGCTTAGAGCTTTCACTCCTCTTGATCATAGTATATCATTCTCCTCTCTTGACCCTTGAAAACTTCCTTCACACCAAACTTCAAGCAAACTCATTAGAGGGTTAGTGCATGATTAATAATTCACTCATTCAGAGGTGACACAATCATTATTTTCACTTCTGGACATTGCATAATGCTACTGGACATTGGTGGATCAAAGAAATAAATCCAACATAGCAAAAGAGGCAATGCGAAATAAAAGGCAGAATCTGTCAAAAACAGAACAGTCTGTAAAGACGAATTTAAAGATGGCACCAGACTTGCTCAAATGGAAAAACTCAAAACTAATGAAAGTTGCGTACATATCTGAGGATCACGCTCGTAAATTGGCAGATTTTTTCGAATTTTCTACAGAGGACTGTGCCCAGATTCGTGACAGACAGCAATGCTGTTTCTGCGCAGCGATCCCAAATATAACATCAACTTTGACATAGAAACTTTACTTGGCACAAAAACATGATAAGGAGAGGTTGCTACAGTAGTAAACAACTTCCAAGACTCAACAAAACAAAAAATTGCTGTAGGTAAAAACATGGGTTGTCTCCCATAAGCGCTTTTCTTTAACGCCTTTCAGCTAGGCGCAGAAAGTGCAAATCAAGTAACATCAAGAGTAGAAGCATCAACATCATAACTTGTTCTAATAATAGAACCAAAAGGCAACTTCATTCTCTTTCTAGGGAAGTGTTCCATACCTTTCTTGAGGGGAAATTGATATTTAATATTACCTTCCCTCATATCAATAACAGCACCAACAGTTCGAAGAAAAGGTCTTCCCAACACAATTGGACAAGATGCATTGCATTCGATATCCAAGACAACAAAATCAACGGGGACAAGGTTATTGTTAACCGTAATATGCACATTATCAATCCTCCCCAAAGGTTTCTTTTTAACATTATCAGCAAGATTAACATCCAAATAACAATTCTTCAATGGTGGCAAGTCAAGCATATCATAAATCTTTTTAGGCATAACAGAAATACTTGCACCAAGATCACATAAAGCATTACATTCAAAGTCATTGAATTTCATTTTAATGATGGGCTCCCAACCATCCTCTAACTTTCTAGGAATAGAAGTTTCAAGTTTTAGTTTCTCTTCTCTAGCTTTTATGAGAGCATTTGTAATATGTTTTGTAAAGGCTAAATTTATAGCACTAGCATTAGGACTTTTAGCAAGTTTTTTGTAAGAACTTTATAACTTCAGAGATGTGGAAATCATCAAAATCTAAATCATTATGAGCTACAGCAATGGGATCATTGTTCCCAAGGTTGGAAAAAATTTCAGCAGTTTTATCACAAGCAGTTTCAGCAGTTTTAGCAATTTCAGGCGGTTTTGTTTGCTTTGCACTAGGAGTAGAAACATTGCCAACACCAATCATTTTACCATTGATAGTAGGAGGTGCAGCAACATGTGAAGAATTAGCATTACTAGTGGTGGTAATAGTCCAAACTTTAGCTACATTATTCTCTTTAGCTAGTTTTTCATTTTCTTCTCTATCCCACCTAGCTCGCAACTCAGCCATTAATCTTATATTCTCATTAATTCTAACTTGGATGGCGTTTGCTGTAGTAGTAATCTTATTATCAATATCATCATTAGGCATAACTTTCAATTTTAAAAGATTAACATCAGAAGCAAGCCTATCAACTCTAGAAGCAATAGTATCAATTTTATCAAGCTTTTCCTCAACAGATTTGTTAAAAGCAGTTTGTGTACTAATAAATTCTTTAAGCATGGCTTCAAGACCAGAGGGTACATTCCTATTATTATTGTAAGAATTCCCATAAGAATTACCATAACCATTACCATTAGCAGAAGGATATGGCCTATAGTTATTACCAGAGTTGTTCCTATAAGCATTGTTGTTGAAATTATTATTTTTAATGAAATTCACATCAACATTTTCTTTTTGAGCAACCAATGAAGCTAAAGGAACATTATTTGGATCTACATTAGATCTACCATTCACAAGCATAGACATAATCACATCAATCTTATCATTCAAGGAAGAGGTTTCCTCAACAGAATTTACCTTCTTACCTTGTGGAGCTCTTTCCGTGTGCCATTCAGAGTAATTTATCATCATATTATCAAGAAGTTTTGTAGCCGCCCCCAATGTGATGGACATAAAGGTACCTCCAGCAGCTGAATCCAATAAATTCCGCGAAGAAAAATTTAGTCCTGCATAGAAGGTTTGGATGATCATCCAAGTAGTCAGTCCATGGGTTGGGCAATTCTTTACCAAAGTTTTCATTCTCTCCCAAGCTTGAGCAACATGTTCAGTATCTAATTGTTTAAAATTCATTATGCTACTTCTCAAAGATATAATTTTAGCGGGAGGATAATATCTACCAATAAAAGCACCCTTGCATTTAGTCCATGAATCAATACTATTCTTAGGCAAAGATAGCAACCAATCTTTAGCTCTTCCTCTTAATGAGAAAGGAAACACTTTCAATTTAATAATATCACCATCTACATCTTTATACTTTTGCATTTCACAAAGTTCAACAAAATTATTGAGATGGGCAGCGAGGATCATCAGAACTAGCACCAGAAAATTGTTCTCTCATAACCAAATTCAGTAAAGCAGGTTTAATTTCAAAGAATTCTGCTGTAGTAGCAGGTGGAGCAATAGGTGTGCATAGGAAATCATTATTATTTGCATTTGTGAAGTCACACAATTTAGTATTTTCAGGGTTGGCCATTTTAGCAACAGTAAATAAAACAAACTAGATGAAGTAAATGCAAGTAACTAATTTTTTTGTGTTTTTGATATAGAGAGCAAGACAGTAAATATAGTAAAACTAGCAACTAATTTTTTTGTGTTTTGTTTAGGTGCAGCAAACAAAATAGTAAATAAAATAAAGCAAGACAAAAACAAAGTAAAGAGATTGAGAAGTGGAGACTCCCCTTGCAGCGTGTCTTGATCTCCCCGGCAACGGCGCCGGAAAATTATGCTTGATGGCGTGTAACTCACACGTTCGTTGGGAAACCCCAAGAGGAAGGTATGATGCGCACAGTAGCAAGTTTTCCCTCGAGAAAGAAACCAAGGTTTAATCGAACCGAGTAGGAGCCAAGAAGCACGTTGAAGGTTGATGGTCGCGAAATGTGATGCGGCGCAACACCAGGGATTCCGGCGCCAACTAGGAACCTGCACAACACAACCAAAGTACTTTGCCCCAACGAAACGAGTGAGGTTGTCAATCTCACCGGCTTGCTCGTAACAAAGGATTAAACGTATCGAGTGGAAGATGTTTGCAAAGAAAACAGTAAAACAAGTATTGCGAGTAAATTGTATGCTATGTAAAGAATAGGACCGGGGTCCACGAGTTCACTAGAGGTGTCTCTCCCATAAGATAAAAGCATGTTGGGTGAACAAATTACAGTCGGGCAATTAACAAATAGAGAAAGGCATAACAATGCATATACATGACATGGTAAATATAGTGAGATTTAATTGGGCATTACGACAAAGTACATAGACCGCCATCCAACTGCATCTATGCCTAAAAAGTCCACCTTCAGGGTTATCGTCCGAACCCCTCCAGTATTAAGTTGCAAAGCAACGAGACAATTGCATTAAGTATAGTGCGTAATGTAATCAACAACTACATCCTTAGACATAGCATCAATGTTTTATCCCTAGTGGCAACAAGCACAACACAACCTTAGAACTTTCCGTCACCGTCCCAGGTGTAAATGCGGGCATGAACCCACTATCGAGCATAAATACTCCCTCTTGGAGTTAAGAGTAAAAACTTGGCCAGAGCCTCTACTAGTAACGGAGAGCATGCAAGATCATAAACAACACATGAACAATAGATTGATAATCACCATAATCATAGTACTCTCTATCCATCGGATCCCGACAAACACAACATATAGAATTACATATAGATGATCTTGATCATGTTAGGCAGCTCACAAGATCTAACAATGAAGCACAACAAGGAGAAGACGACCATCTAGCTACTGCTATGGACCCATGGTCCAGGGGTGAACTACTCACTCATCACTCCGGAGGCGACCATGGCGGTGTAGAGTCCTCCGGGAGATGAATCCCCTCTCCGGCAGGGTGCCGGGAGGCGATCTCCTGAATCCCCCGAGATGGGATTCGCGGCGGCGGCGTCTCTGTAAGGTTTTCCGTATCGTGGCTCTCGGGACTGGGGGTTTCGCGTCGAAAGCTTTAAGTAGGCGGAGGGTCAACGCGGGGGGCCACACGAGGGGCCCGGGGGTAGGTCGGCGCGGCCGGGGCCCGGGCCGCGCCGGCCTCCCTCCCGGCCGCCTCGTGGCCCCACTTCGTTAGGTCTTCGGTCTTCTGGAAGCTTCGTGCAAAAATAGGACCCTGGGCGAAAGTTTCGTCCAATTCCGAGAATATTTCTTTACTAGGATTTCTGAAACCAAAAACAGCAGAAAACAGACAAGCGGCTCTTCGGCATCTTGTTAATAGGTTAGTTCCAGAAAATGCATAAATATGACATATAATGTGCATAAAACATGTAGGTATCATCAATAAAGTAGCATGGAACATAAGAAATTATCGATACGTTGGAGACGTATCAGACACAAGGCTTTATTTTATTTTGCGGGATTGCTAGAAGAAGAGAGGGAGAGATAACTACCTAGGCCATTCCCCGATAGTTTGATATACCTCTCGAGTCACCCTTGTGAGAAAAATACTATGCTGACACAACACTCTGCAATTGGAGTCCCAACGTCATCAGCCACTAGTGCTTCAATTAGTAGTGGCGCACCACGGCGTGTCACTGCTAAAAAAAATAGGTGAGCCACAGGTAAGAAAAATAGGTGCGCCACTGCTAAGGTTTTTCCTAGTAGTTATGCAGCGATAGCACCCCCCCCCCTCACTTGACCGCTCCCTCTCCCCGTGATCTTTGTCCGCCGTCACGGCGCGTGAGTTGGAAGGTTCTGCACTAGCTAGAGGAGGCCATTGGCGGCCCCATTGCCTGGATGTCCGAGCCTGAGCGAGTGTCCTTCTTGAACAGGACCTCATCACACTGCCCTAGCCCGCCGACGCCATCCTGAGCATCCTCGAGCTCGACACCCGCGGTAGAGGGATTCGGGTGCTACCGCCCGCAAATTCTCCGTCAACAAGGAGCAACTTCACATCTGCCCGCGGGTACCTAGCTCGGTACTTCATCGATTGTGAGAAATCCGAGATCCCTATTAAGATATCCTTAGATATATGATATTTCCAAAAATATTGTCTGTGTGCCCGTGTGGAAATTGGGAATGAATCATATAGTGTATTGGTGAGTGCTACCGACAAGATTCTAGAATGGGGATGATAGAAACTAGAGAGAGACGCTGAGGCATTGGACACAAAGGTGTACACATTAGACCATCTTCACTCGCGTCCTCTATAACCGCGTCTAGTAATAACACCACATTCAGCATTTGGGATCCGCCGCCGCGTGGTGCCGACTTTTTGACGCATCTATTTCTAGTTGTTTTCCCTAAATAGAAATTTCAATAAAATTAGATTTAACCGAAAACACTCGAATTCATTCAAGTGCTTTGGGGCGTGCGGCTAAGGGCGGATTTGGCGCGTCCCAATTTCCTTTAGAGATGGTGTGGGGAACGCGGCTGGATATGCTCTTATGTAGATCGAGATGAGCTTTGTTCGTTTTCTTTTGTTTTTTCATTTTTATATTGAGTTCATGCTACCGTAATCTTGTAAGAGTGGTACAATAAGATTTAATATGCAGGTTATAAGAATTTCAATATTATATTTATGCTTAGTTGAAGTAGAGAGAAGGCAAGTAAATTTTCATCCAAGAGCCGGCTCTTACATATTTTAGGCACTTTATGATAATGAAAGATAGATCATGTATTAATAAAGTTGTACTCATGGGTGCTCCCCGTCTCCATTGATCTACTATTCATTACTACTTTGAGATGGACCAATGGAAAAAAAAGGAAAATTCAGGGCTGAAAAATATCAAAGGATATCTGAAATTAAGCTATTTCGCCTCCCCCGTACAGACACTGCAGCGGTATAGCGGTGTATTTCCAATAATATTGCCGTGTCTGTGTGTGCCCGTGTGGAATACACCGCTATACCGCTCCCCCGCCTCCCTCCGGCCTATAAAAAGGCGCTCTCGCATCGTCCCTCACATATAAACCCTAGCGCCTCTCTCCCCAACCCTAGCTGCCACAATCTCAAGAGTCGACTTCATGGCTGGTAGAGGTAGAGGCCGAGGCTGAGGTCGCGACCGTGGTCGCGGCCGCGGCGGAGTTGCACGGTCGCCGTCGCCTGCGACGTCGTCGTCTTCATCGTCGTACATGTAGGAATATCACCAAGTGATGTTCGAGTTCGTCGTCATCCTCAATGGCGACCCACTCGGCATCCAGAAGTTGCCGGACAAGTTTGTCGAGTTCGTCGCTGGCAACGAGCCAGCCTTGCTACATCTGCGGGAGGCTGACTGCGACGGCTGTCGGTGGCCGGTGGACGTGCTCTTCGACGGACACGGCAAGATGTACCTTTACAACGGTTGGGAGAAGTCCACGCGCTACCACGACCTCCAAGACGGCTGCGTGCTCACATTCTCCTACCTAGGCGACGCGGATATGAGCGTCAAGGTGTTCGACAACACGTCCTGCCGCCAGCATTACCACGACGACGACGAAGAGGAGGACGATTGAACACGCCCAGTGTTCTTTCTTCGCAGCAAAAATGGTAATGGAGGTTTCTGGATGTTCTTCCTCGAAAGTACCAACTGAGCTATCATTACCAGCTGGGTTTTCCAGTTTGGGTGACTGAGAGTGTCTGAGAGTGTTCTTTTTTGGCAGCGAACCTACAAAATCTGCGATGCCAACACTAGTTAGGTTTCCTAATATTGTAATGTTTTAACTATGTATTAGGTTGTGGAAACCTTGTTCTAAACTATATCTTAGTTTGTGTAAAACCATATTTCCAATTATGTGTTAGTTTGTGGAATGTTCCTCCTCTCTATTGAAATAAAAATGCAAAAAAAAAGTATTTTAATGCTAAAATAAGTTAGGGGCGGCGTTTGGAGACGCGGCTGGGGAGCGACTGACAAGGGATTAACTTGTCAATGCCTACAGATTATAGACTTAAGGTTTTGTAAGTAGAGGGAAAGTAGATCTCGAAGGTTTCAGCCGACAAATATGTTCGACTAAAGTTATGGTGGTTCTGTTGACAATAGATTCGATCATTTGCTTTTCCCTCGGCTCCCCTTTATATAGAAGGTGGAGCCGAGGTTTTTCGTGTCGTATAAGTTACAACCTAAGAGAGACGTACCGGGCCTTTCCTATATTGCTACATCATTCATAATACAACTCTATCTTCCCTATTCGAAGTTCTCTGAGCTTCTGGGCCTCCAAAGTTTCGGATCGCGGGGCTCACGTCTTCTCTAGATAACCCGGGGATTCGGCATGGCTATTCGGCATACCTATGTCCCCCAAATGCATCACAAAAAAAACATATCTCCCAAACGCTTGATCCGGCACCGTTTGGATGACGCTCTAAGAAATGCGGCTGGAGATGCTCTGAAAACCATAGCGACCGACACTCTTATTTTCCACTGCCTCAGCGCTGTTTGGCCAAGCAACGCAACACCAAACGTGTCGTAGCAGCTGTATGTGGCAAGCACCCGCAGGCATGTTGCAGTCGTCGTCAACCTGTCGCATAATCTAGCCCTGTTTTCGCTATCTGAGCTTGATCTTTTTCTGCGCTAAGTTTGTTTTTCGTGATCATCAAGGTGCACGACAATTTTTGCATGGCTATTCATATATGGAACACCATTCTTAAGTATTGAATGTCGAGACAGGCCACATGAATGAGTAGTCCATGAGGGTCCCGTTTGGTAGCTTGAGTGGATTTTTCGTCTCACTGAATGAATGACGCAGTGTGATGTAATGCACATCTCGTTTCAAACCAAGTCAAAAAAAGCAATTTGTTTTATAGTCCGGATTGCATCAGTTGATACCCAAGTGCCAGTTGTTTGGTTGGTCGCATATTTTTTTTAATCTCACCTACATGGCAATATAGTGATCTTACCTCACCCATCACAAACATCAGCCGTGATCACGAAGCCAGACACCACCATGGCACCGCCGTTCACGCCGGTTACAAGTATCACAACGTCGGCGGCCACGAAGCTGAACACTACCATGACACCGCCGTTCACACCGGTCACAAGTATCACCATGTCGCCGACCACGAAGCTGAACACCACCATGACACCACCGGTCACGCCGGTCACAAGCATCACCACGTCGCCGACCATGAAGTTGAAAACCACCATGACATCGCTGGTCACGCCCGTCGTAAGCATCACCATATCTCCGACCACGAAGCTGAATACCACCATGACACCGCGGTCACGCCGGTCACAAGCATAACCACCACTAGTGGAAAAAGGGCTAACTGTGGCGCACCAAATTAGGATTCTGTGGCGCATATGGCCGTCGCCACAGATGCCACGCGACTAGTATTTAAATTCTGTGGCGCAGCAGTGGGTGCGCCACAGAAGTTTGGAATTCTGTGGCGCATGCGCACCAGTGCGCCACAGAAGTTTGGAATTCTGTGGCGCATTAGCCCGCATGCGCCACAGAATGTTTTTATGGCGCACCGATCGATACGTGCGCCACAGAATACTTACAATGTTTTATGGCGCACTGCCAACGCATGCGCCACAGAATGTTAATTTTTTGATTTTCGAATTTTTTTTCATTTCTGCAGTACATACAGGTATTTGACAGGAAATATACAGGTATATATACAGCAAATACATAGCACATTCCAGAAATAACAGAAATAGTCAGAAATGACACACAAATGACATGATACACACAAGTCTTCATCATTACATCATTTAGATCCAAATTACACAAGTAGAAATGTGTTTGATCGTCGCATACACATACATGTGTTCATCTCGTCTCATATGCACATGCATCGTCACCGGCCACCTAGAAGTAAAGTAGAGTACAATCGCGGTGGCGGTGAGTAAGAGGGGGACCAAGAACTTCAGCCGGTTCTTCTTCTTGCCCACGTGTGCCCTCCACTGTGCTACCGCCTCCTCTCTAGTCGCGTATCCCTTGTAGCTGTTCCCGCTGAACTTGTGCACCTGTTCGAGACAGTCCTGCCACTCCTCGTAGACACCTGGAACCCGACCCTTGTACACAACGTACGTCGGCATCTCTATTGACAAGGGCATATTAGTATATCATATTAGTACATCATGCATATATATATATGTTGATAAATATTAGACCAAAGTATATAGTAAAGTTGAGCACGGAAAAAATAAGTTTGCGACACGCACACACAAGACGACGTCCACCGATACACATAAACCGATGAACATAGTACTTAGAGTTTAATTACGACCCACACAAAAGACCACGTCCATCGATATATATACAAACTAACCGATGAAGATAGCTAGTTTATCACACACTAAGTCAAGGCTCGCAGGGCTCCGGGAACGGCTTGTACAGATCTTTTGTAATCCACGTCCTCGTGTCACCCTGCGCTTTGAGGCGGTGTTCGATGTCCCTCTTGCATAACGCTCTACCCTGGTGCAAGGGCCCTCCCCTGTGGTGACGTCTTGAATGATGATATGTGATAACTTGACCCTGGTATCCTGGAAGTCTTCTCCGAGGTCATCATCGTTGATCCGCGCCAACTTTTCGGCCCATCCTCGGAGAGCAGATGGTAAACGCAAGTTCCGGCTATCCCGGACAAACCCTTTTAGGTGATGCATGACATAGAAGGCGTCCCGGAGTGCTGTTTTCCGGCTGGTTGACACAGAGGAACTCGAACACGTGCTTGAACTTGTGTTTACCATCATCCCTGAAACATTCCGCCTTTTCTTTGAAGGCGCCTCCCTTTTTGAAGTAGCCCTCGAGAGCATCATCTAGCACACCCCTTATTCCGGCGTAGTTCTTCTTTTCGCACTCCCGAGTCGAAATAGGTGGCAAGAGAAAACTTCGGGGCAATGGAGATGAGTACGCAAGTGCGTGTCTCGCGCAACACAAATGTGGAACAAGTTCGAGGTTGGAAATGAGCAATGGAAAAGAAATTTATTACAGGGCTAGCGGATGTGTACTTACTCGGGAAAGTAAGCCAAGAGGATGTTGTCCTTCCTCTTGTTGTCCAAGAAGCACTTCTGTAGGTACAACGAAGCCCGTACCCGCACCGCTGATAAGTTCAACTGGCTTTCACGCATGTAGTAGGGATCCGCTATCGCGACGTCCGGGGTACTCTCTCTCTTGATCTTCATCGCCAGATTGAGCGCGAATAGGCGGACCAAGTTATAGTCCAGCCTTCTCGCGTGGAATAGCTTGAAGATGTCCTCGTACGCTATAAAGAATATATCCGCGGGGGCATCAGTGACGAAGCCCACATCTCTTGGCACCTTGACCGTGAAGACCGGGTAATTTGGATCTTTGTCCTTAAGAAGGATACTCTCTAGGACCAGGATACTGTCCTGCAGAGGCAGCATATCTCCGGAAGCAAGGTGTTGCAGCTCCGGACCCAGTATTGGTTTGCCAGATTCATGCATTCTTGTCAAGCCATCCTTGCTGGGAGGTACCATGGAGTCCCGATGACGGATCGTCGGAGGTGGCTGGCTCGCAGACTTCTCCTTGTTCTTACTAGGTCTTTTACGGGGCTTCTTCGGAGCAACGGCCCATGAAGCTTCAAACTGCTCGTTGACCTTGTTGATCAGCGTATTGGGGCTGAAGATGTTTGCGGCGGTTGGCTCTTGTGTATCGGCTGCCGGAGGCGTCTCTTGAGAGAAGCCGCGGAACACCAGGCACTGTTTGGTTGCCTTGGGTGGGCCAGCTGGTTCGTCGTGAGCGCGGTATGCTTCTTCATCCGCGCCCGCCATGTACAAATCATCTATGTCGGCGCCGGTGTTGAGGTAGGCATCGACGTCTACCAGCCCATCATCATCGATGTCATCTTCGTTGGGTGATGGGATGGGCGATAGCGGTGCAGCGGCCTTGCTCTTTAGGCTCGCCGGTGGCGGTTGAGGCGAGAGACTCTCCCAGCCAGTTTCTTGTGGCGGCTTGTTGTGGCGGTGACGATGGGAGGAGCTGCCCTCCGAGCAGGCGGCCGGACGATCGGCTGCCGGATGATCGAGGAGGCGCCGGTGGAGCGACCCCCAAGACGGATCTGGGTCTTTGGCCATACCATGGAATAGCCATGGCAGTTCTCAAGCGTCAGGTGCTCGTCGGCTCCCTCGGGCTGTATTGGGGGGTCCATGTCTTCGCACCCCGGCAACACTCGACCCAAAGTGACCTTCAGGACGTTGGCGTCCATAGCCACGGTGTGCAACGTGGTGCTCTTCGGTTGTATGATCATTACCGTGGCAACATCCTTCAACTCGCCGCCGGGCGCGCAGTGAAGGAGCACGCAAGGAGTGTCCTGAGTAATGTTGGGCATCATTAATTAGATAGCCGGGTATTAAAACGCATGAAGGAGATGGCATGGAATAACTAATTAGTTAAGTACCTTGGTGATGGCGTTGAGCTGTGCTAATGTGGAGACAAGTGGCGGCCGGCCTATCAATCTTCTGCGGCTCGGGTGCATTATGAAGCACCACCGCCGCCGGCTGCGCCTTGGTAGCCTCGGCAGGATCAGCGGGGGGCACCGGTTCATCCAACTCCATCGGCTTCCCCGCGGCGATGGTGGGTGGCGGGGTAACCAGATCCGGAGATGGCGACGCGTTGAAGATCGAGTTGCTGGCCCCGGCGCTAGGCACTTTTATCGACCCCACCTAACCGGCCGCATTCCACGCAGCTATCCCCTCGATGACCTGAGGGGGCAGGAAATCGCGGAGCTTCTTCTCGAAAAGCTTGTCCACCTCATCTTTGTCCATCGAGTTTGCCTGTTTTTCCTCGAGCATGGAGACCTTCTTCCTCAGCTCTTCCACCTCGGCTTTATCCTCTTCTGACATCGCGCTCCTCCTTCTCTTCTTGCTGCTTTCCTCTTTGTAGTACTCACGAAACTTCATGCTTGTACCAAAGCCGCAGACACGTCCAGCCGACGTCGGCGGCTTGGATACTGGCCTCTCCTTGAGGATATTCAACGCCCTGTTGAAAGGCGTGTCCCACGGCTCCGTCGAGCCCTGGGACGACGATTCGGCCTCGGGGAGATCGGCCGCCGCCAACTGCTCGTTCTGCAGACAAGGATAGGGTGAACACATTTAGGGCATTGCATTCACGTCATATATGTAATATGTGCAGCAATGGACCGCGCGAGTAAATTCCCTTACCAGCTTTTCCTCGAACTTCCTCACGTCGTCATGCTCGGTAACGAATTCCATTGTATTCCTGTCCAGAGTGTAGCGGGCCCGGACAAAGTACCTCACCTGCAGGTCCGTCATTTTCAACCATGGGTTCGGTTTCCCAGCACGTGCAAGTTCTTCGTCCTCCTTTTCCCAAATGGGAATCTTTCCTCTATAACCGCCGCTTCCAAGGTGATGTGCTCCTAAGTTGAGCTCATGCATTTGTCTACCCCACTCCGTCCATGCTTTCGCATCCTCGCTATCCAGCCGCTCCTTGAATATCCGGAACTCGCTTCATCGAGCATCGGCTCACCCTTCTTAATACTCTCAAAGCTTTCACCTTTGTCGATCTTGGCCTTCACCCGGCTTTTCCAGCTGCTCAGTGGCGTTGCTCATCTTCGTGATGGCCAATTTATTCATCGGGTTGGATCTTTCCAAGTTATTGTATGGCGCCGGGAACGTGTACCGTCGGTGAAGCTTCCGAAGGCGAGCTCGACCAAATGCTCATTGCCTTCACCTCGGATATTCACCGTGTTGATCGACATGCTTTCCCGGACAATGCACCCGAGTTGCATGCCGTACCCAGCGGCAACATCCAAAGGCTCCCGTGGTTGCCCACTTTCGGAGACCAATGTGATCTCGCTGGTGGTGTTGGCGAGCACCGTCGGCTTCCGATCCTTCCGCGGCTTCTTCTTCTTCTTAGCGGCCGGGTTGCCGCCGCCGTCAGCCTCCCCGACGCCGTCACCCCCGTGTGGTCGCCGTCGTCGGTGGTGGGTTCATACTCCTCCTCCTCCCCGGCTTCAGGTCATCCGACGGTCAGCTCCGACTTCCTCCGCCGCCAAGTCCACCTCCTCCTCCTCTTGTCGCCGGGAGGGGCCGAATCCCTGCAACTCGACGTTCGCCGCTCCGGCTTCCTCTTCGAGGGTCATGGCGGCCTTAGAAGTGCCGGCCACGTTGTCGTCGGCCGACATATTTGCAATTTCTATAAAGAAGAGGATGAAATCTATTAGTACAATTGTCGGCCGGAAAATTCGGCATGACCTTTGCTAATTTTTGGACATAGGAGCCCCATTTCTCAACCGAAACGGAAGTGAATCAACGTTTCGGGAGAAATGGGCAGCTCATTTGAAGTCCCTGCAACAATTCACATAATATAATGCACCATCATACACCAGCATACCACCAGGTCCATCACCAACAACACCACCCACCAGCATACACCATACCACCAGGTCCATTACCAACAACACCACACATCAGCATACTACACCATACCACCAGGTCCATCACCAACAACACCACACCAGCATACACCAGCATATATACCACCAGGTCATCACCAACAACACCACACCAGCATGCATACACCAGCATGCATACACCAGCATACACCAACAACATTGTAAATAAAGTAAATAACCATCAAATTATTTATTTTTTGCAGCACTTAAACACTTCATTTAGACATAATTTAAACACTTCCTGTATGAGCCTTGCAACAGCTGCAGCCAAACAACAGCTGCAGTCCTGGAAATGACTTGCTTCTCTGAGCAATTGATAGAATTTAGACCCAATTTTTATATAACCAGTATACCAATTGACAGAATTTAGCACTACTGCCACTACTGCCTTCTTGAATGAAGAACCAAGGCAGTATAAAAAACAACACCTACCGCTTTACTCATTGTATTTCTTCTCTGACTGAAATATATAGAAAAATCCTAGCTACATAAAACCATTTTTGCACAAGTCAACACTTCTCTGTGTAGCATATCCATTTCAGTGTACTGTAGCATATCTTATAGGATGACTAACAGTAGTAATTCTTCATGCTTAATTAAGACTGTACATTTAAAATAAGCAAAGTCTATACATTTCATGCTTAGCCTATACATTTAAAATGAAGTGACCATAACATAAAATGAATTATATCCCTGGTAGCATACCCACACTCTACCTTGCTACTGCTACACTGTACATCAATTTACTACTACTTGCTTACTACCAACAACTTCTTCTGTAAAGAATGGCTATTTTCTTGAATGTTGTGAATGCTCCAGTATTATGCCACTACTGCCACTACTGCATGCTTGCTTCAAGAGACAATAGCATGTGGTGCAAGTGTAGTGGTATCTCTAAAATGAACTTAACTGACAATGTTGTGGGCTACATGAATAATAGCATCAGCTTAGTATTTTTAATTAAACCAGCATACAAATATATATAATTTACCTAGCTACTGCTACTACTGCCAATATTCATCAAGCATAATTAAGACTATTGCATGCCAACTGTCTAGCTAGCTACTGCATGCCACTACTGCCAATATAATGCACCCAAAAAAAATGTGTGTACTGTAGCATATTAGAAATACTGTAGCCTATCAGAAAATGGCTAGCAATTTTGGTTGCTCATTTTATTTGCTCATTTTATTTTGTAAGCTGGATCAACTTCCTAAAGGGTCTACTGCTAATGCCAACAGTAGCAATTTTTCTTCTCTGACTTGAATTTATCTACATCATTTTAGTGAGATAAATCCCTCTGACTTGAATTTATCTACATCAATTGTAGGGATAAATCTCTCTTCATAATTTACTACATCAATTTAGTATTTCAAACATTGCCAGAGTATTAACCAGGGTATCACTAATTGCTTATATAGGAGAGCAACATTTTGTAGTATTTCCAACATTGCCAGATTATTTAAGCATCACTTCAATTAAATGACAGTAAGAAACAACTAAGTAATTGATCATTTTTCAGTCAAGAATACCTGGTAAGTAATTAATAAAGGTGTCACTAACATCCCTGGTAATAAAACTACCTCATTTTCAGTCAAGAATCCATTAGTCAATTAAATCACATGCCATTTTACCACTTGCTACTCTAGGAGAAGCTACTCATGAAATAATTTTACCACTTGCATTAACCCTAACTACCTCAATTTATCTTGCAATTTATCTTCAGACTACAGTTTTTCTTGATATTTATCTTCAGACTACAGTTTTTCTTGCAATTCCTCTATAGTTCTTTCCAATTCCCCTTCTGTAGCCTGACAGACATGTACTCAAAAATCTGGCAGGCCACCTTCATGGAGGGGGAGAGGGGAGGGGGAGAAGAAGCTTACCAGGGAGGGGTGCGGGTGGTCGTCGACGAGAGCGCGGGCGTGGGTGAGCAGCGGTGGCGTCCTCTGCTCCTCCTAGTCCTGCAGGCGGGCGGGCAACGCTCCTCCTCCTGCGATGGTCCTCCTGGTCGGCGAGGTTGGTGCGCGTGGCGAGGAGAGCGCGGCGAGGCGGCGAGCAGGGGTGCGGGGTTGAGCAGGGGGCGCGGCGAGGCGGTTGAGCAGGGGGCGCGGCGAGGCGGTTGAGCAGGGCGGCGCGGCGATGAGTTGGGCGCGGCGAGGGGAAGAAGAGAGATGTGTGCTAGGGTTGGGGGAGAAGAAGGCCGAACCGTTCGTATATGGCTAAGTCATGGAATTCTGTGGCGCACCAAAGCCAACATGCGCCACAGAATCTTGAAATTCTGTGGCGCATGTTGGCTCTGGTGCGCCACAGAATTCCATGACTTAGCAATATAGTACGTATACCCCTGTGTGGCCAATTGGGGAATATGCCTAAGTGTCAAATTTTTGTGGCGCACGCAACGCAACATGCGCCACAGAATCTCAAGATTCTGTGGCGCATGGGTCGTTTGGTGCGCCACAGAAATTCGACACTTAGGCATATTTCTAAATCCCTGCATCATATGCCCAAGTGTTTTATTAATTTTTAAAAGTATTTCATTTAATACATTACTAGTGTTTTATTCAAGAAATAAATGTTATGCAAGCTAGTTAATTAATATAGATAATTAAAAAAATACACACATGCATGCATGGATGCTTATGTCATACACACACATATACACACATGCATGGATGCTTGTGTGTCATACACACACATATACACACATGTGTTTTTGCCAAAGTACATAGTACACAAAAAAAAGCCACAATTGAACTTCTCGGTTCCGATCGGTGGCTAGCTAGCGTTTCTTGACAATGTTCTTGCCCTTCTTCATCGCGGTTGTTGAATACTTTAGCCCGGCCACCTTGAGATTTCTTCTCGTGTAGGGGCAACCTTTAGCCGGTAGGGTGGTCTTCCTTCTTACTTTCGAATAAGTAGTAGGCTTGTCGAAGTACTTGTCAAATTCCTCTTCGATCTTCGGATCGCCGTTCTTGTCGATGTCTTGCTTGTCGGCTTCTCCTTCCATTCCGATGATGCTCCTCTTGCCCCTCCTCACGACCACACGGCTGGGCTTTGACGGGTCGGTAATGAAGAAGCATTGGTCAACTTGGCTAGCGAGCACCCACGGCTCATTTTTCGCGGAGGGGGTCTTCGATTTGGCATCGGGTATAACCATGGTGGTGAAATATAGTCCATCTTTTTCGACGCTCTTGGCCCATCTCACACGGAACATCGGCATCGTCACTCCAACGTAGTCGAGTTCCCAAATCTCCTCGATCCTTCCGTAGAATCTTTCCTTGACATCGAGTCTTATCATCGGTGTAGGATAGCATAGTTACTCCTGAGTTTTGATATTCGCTATTCTTGTCCTTTTCCTCGGTGTAGAATCTATAGCCGTTGATGTCGTACGACCGATAGGTCCTTACGTTGTGCCCGGGTCCCCGTGACGGGGAGAATATGAGTTTCGCTCTTCGAGTAGAAGGCAACGGTGCGGGACTTTCCAGTAGCCTTTTCTTGAACCACCCCGTGAAGGTGGAGTTGTGATCTTTCGTAACGTCCCCTGTTTTCCTCGACCGTCCTAGGTCGATGAACTTCTGCTCGATTAAGCTTTTGTGCTTATCCACCCAAGGGCTGACCAATTCTATGTGTTGTAGCGCGACTCGGTGTGCCCTGTCAAAGTCGGCGTGTCGACCAGCGATGCCGACATGCATTGCGCGGTAGCCCTCGCGGTGACCAAACCCTGCTAGCCTGCCGACGTGCTTCCTGGTGGGCAGACCGACATCCTCGTTCTCGGTGCTTAGGTAGTTCTGGCAGAAGGAGATGCACTCGTAGGTGAGAAAGCCCTTGGCTATGCTTCCATCCGGACGGGCCTCGTTGCGAACGAATCCTTTGATGACACCGTTCAACCTTTCGAATGGCATCATGTTGTGCAGGAATGTCGGCCCGAGGTGGATGATGTCATCCACTACATGGACAAGCAGATGCACCATGATGTCGAAGAACGCTGGCGGGAAGTAAATCTCGAGCTCGCATAGTATCTCGACGATCTCTTCTTGTAGCCTGTTGAGCTGCTTAACGCCGATGGACTTCCTAGAGATGACGTCGAAGAAGTTGCAGAGGCCAAACAGCGTCTCGCGGACGTGGTCGTCCATTATCCCTCGCATCGCAACGGGAAGTATCTGTGTCATCAGCACGTGACAGTCGTGAGACTTCATCCCGCTAAACCTCTTCTTCGCTACGTCCAGATATCTGCTTATCTTCCCCGAGTAACCGTGAGGAACTTTTACTCCTAGGAGGCACTCGAAAAACCTCTGCCACAGCGTGGCTAACTCCTCTTTCAACAGACCGAGATACAGATGCATGTCCACGCCCGGTTGTTTTGGCCCCTGAATAAGAATACTCATGTGTACGTACCGCTGCTTTGTGCACAGCCAGGGGGGAGGTTGTATGGCCATACAAACACGGGCCAGGTGCTATGCGTGCTACTCTGGTTTCCAAAGGGATTGAGTCCGTCGGTGCTCATGCCCATACGAATGTTCCTCGGTTCGCTCCCGAACTCATCTGCGAACTCAATGTCCAACGCATTCCACTGGCTAGCGTCTGTAGGGTGTGTCAGGATCTTGCCCTTCTCCGGATCATCTGCGGGCTTCTCCCTTTCCGCGTGCCATTGCATGAGCTTTGCTTCCTTAGGATCTACGAAATACCGCTGCAGACGGGGAGTGATAGGAAAGTACCAGACAACTTTCAGAGGAACTTTCTTGTTCCCTCTCTTGTACCGTCCTTGGCCGCACACCGGACATGTGGTTCTATCCTTGTACTCATTCCGAAAAAGTGCACAATCATTGATGCATGCGTGGTACTTTACGTGCGGTAGGTCGAGTGGGCAAACTACTTTCTTGGCCTCGTCGATACTTGTCGGCAATGTGTTGTCCTTGGGAAGACGAGCATGCCAGGATTTCATGTTATCGCTGAAGCTGCTGTCGGTCCATTTGTGTTCCGCCTTCATCTCCAGACACTCGAGCGTTACACTCAAGCGTGTATCCTCGGGCCGGCACCCTAGATACAATGGAGTCATCCCGTCTACCTCCATTTGCGCCAGCTTGGCTTCAGGTTTGGCGTTGCCCGTGTCCTTCAGGAGAAGCTCTTGAACATGAGGGTCCCGCAGGGCCGACGTTAGCGGCGTCTGCTTTCTCTCGGCATCTCCACCACCATCTCCTCCGACATCATCATCTCCTTCATCGCCCTCTCCTTCCTCATGATGAACACCATGTTCGGGAGACTCTTCGTCTTCTCGCCCGATGTCGGCCTCTTCTTCATGACCAACATTTGCCGCCGGCTCCTCGTTGAAGCCGAGCATGAAACCGCGCCTGAGCAGGTGTTCCTCCAGTTGTCCAGAATCAGGGTCGATCCACTGCCGGAGTCCGCATTTTCGACACGGACATCTTATCAGGGTCATGTTGTTCCTAACCATGTCGGCCTTCGCGTTCACCTTGTATCTAACCACTTGTCCTTCCCTCATATGGACGACCATGGTTGACTGCATCATACATATATAGAGCAAAAGAGAGTTAATTAGAACCACACACACCATGCACAAACACACATGCATGCATGATCGCCGGAAAATTTCGACATGACCTATCCTAAAAGTGGGACATATGGCTAGTGCAAGAATTTGCCGAAATGGAAATGAATCAACATTTCGGCAAACATCCATGCACCACACGCCGGCACAAACCAACAACACAAATAAGCTTCTTCGCAAGCAAACATTCAACCACAACACAAAGCTCAACACATATAAACATCATCGTCTCGCCACCGCAAACCGTCCGGGAGCGCGATAATAATCTTCACCTACAAAACATCCATACACACAAAACATGCATCCAATAGTACTCAACCTCTCACAAATCTACCAAGATCATGGTGGAGCAAGAGGATGGGGTGGTGGAGAAAAAACAATGGACCATGCAAGAGGGAAAGTGGAGGAGGAGGGAAAGAGAATTGTGGTTTTTAGTACCCCTCTACAAGTTGGAGTGGCTTCCCCTCACAAATATGCCCACAAAATAGGCTTAGAGCTATCAACAATGGAGAAAAGTATGACCAAAATGGAGTGGGAGAGAGGAGGAACACGAGCTGGTTGGAGAAGACAAGAATGGAAAGGGTGGTGGGTGGAAGAAAAGAGGGGGAAAGCTGTCTCCAAAAGTGAGATCTACTATTCACTTTTTGTGGCGCATATGCTGATATGCGCCACAGAAACATGAACTTCTGTGGCGCATATGAGCTCATGCGCCACAGAATCATGGTGGCGTGAGCCGGGGGGTGGTCCCCGCAGGAAATTCTGTGGCGCATGGACCAACGTGCGCACGCTGGACCATGCGCCACAGAATTTCCTTCGGCCATGTGCAGTGGTGGACCCAGCGTGGGTCCCACGAACTTTCTGTGGCGCACTACCCACCGTGCGCCACAGAATCTCCATCTTCTGTGGCGCATATGCTTGCACGTGCGCCACAGAAACATTAAATTTTTTATGGCGCATTTTGGTGCTGCGCCACAAAAATATTTTTGTGGCGCATGAGCCATTTTGTGCGCCACAGAGGTGGTTTCCACCTATAATGGTTTTCCTACTAGTGCACATCACCGACCACGAAGATGAACATCACCATGCCGCCTACACCATGGATTATCACCTCTCACTTCTCACCTATGATCACCACGTCACCGTTCATGAAGATGGCAAGTGAGAAGTTGACCAAAAGTACTCCAAAATATACTCACACATACGTACGAATTACAGTATACTAGCGAGTCATTTATCTATATGTCTATGTTCACCGAAACAAAAATCTTTCAACACGAAAATCATGCGGAATGGTGAGGTCAACCTACTTCTCAAAATAAATTTCAAACAACTGAGCCTGTGCCACGACTTTGGCAAAATTCGCTCAAAACTTTATACACAAAATTGACTCAAAACCGATTGTCGGTATTGATTCATATCATCGACACACATATTTTTCATGTACAACTTATTTTAATTCGGGGTATGGTTGTGTTGATTTGAAATGATGGTGTGTAGAGTAGTTTAAGGAAGAGTGAGCGTAACTGAATCCACAAAGGTTGCATTCATCGAGGGGAAAAGTAAAGACAACTGGGACAGATCCGGTAGAAACGACCATTTTCGGCGTTCCTCCGGAGCCTTACACGAGGGTATTTTAAAACCCGGTTTGTGCAACAACGTGGAGAAACCCAGCCAACCAAACAACCCATTTTGTTTCCCAGCCTATGCGGGCGGATGCTAGGGCTGATATTTTGCCCGAAACCGGTTGTCCTTCCGGCCGTCCGATGGACATCCAACGTCCTTAACAAATACACCACATTTTTACAGTTTGACCTCATTGGTTCTTGCAAAATGAACCCACAGTCCTTCTAGATATTTACAACAAATATGTCACCGTGCTCATTTATCCTCGACAGAGAGTATTAGAATGAAAAAAGTCATCCATGTATAAAAAAAATTTCACAACAAAACGTCCAAGTAATTTTATAAAGTAATTTTTACAATAAAGTGGTTAAGACAATAACTTTTTTCTGCAGATCGATTTACAACAAAAGTCGCAAACATTATCCATGAAAACCATGGACTATTACAACAAAAATCTATACATTTGCAAAAAAAAATGCAAAAGTGGTTAAGAAATAATTAATTTGCTACAAATTCAATTACAGCAAAAATCATCACGTATTTTTACAAAAAGTTGCAAATGATTACTACCAAAAGTCATATGTTTCCAAAAAATAAAAAATGGTCACGCAATAATTAATTCACTACATATTGAATTACAACAAAAATCGTCAACTTATTTTTACGAAAGTCGCAAATGATTACAACAACAAAAATTGATGCACAGATAAGCGAGTCTTTAGTTGGTCTTTGGGTCAACCGCCGTGATAGAAAAATGTCCGGCATCCAATTAATCTAGGCCATGATGAAAAAAAAAACCTTGAGTTATAGCCTAACGAGCCTTTAAACCTAGCTGGATCATGACGGAGAGAGCTCGCACGATTCCTCGCTCGTATGACCGATTGCTCGCCAGTGATTTGTCAGCTGATCGTAACATTTTCTTGTTACAACTGAACGCACGCAACATTGAAATACTAATCGGCAGACCATGTCTCCCGGATTAGCCATGGTCGGCCATACTGCAAACGCATGCATGCACCAACGCAACGAGAAGCTAGCTAGCTAGCTATGCGGGCGCGCGTGTGTATGCACGAAGCTTGTAGCAGAGCGCGCGTGCATATGCACCAACCTAAGCCTAGCTACTACGACGCGGAGAGAAGCTAGCAGGTGGGTGCGCGCGCGTGCACGACCGAATTTTGCCCCGCATCAGTCGGCCGGCCGCAAGCATTTTCTAAAAAAAAAAGGTCCGCAGGCAACAAATAGGCCGGAGGTTCTGCGAGATGTGCAGCCCTGTCGGGAGAGAGTCCCATGACCGGGACCGGTACGTGCACAGTAGCAAACACGATTCATGAATGGGGACGAGAGCAACAGGAGAGAGACGTGGAGGCATTGAACGCCAAGGTGTCGAGGTGAGATTTTATGTTTTGTTTCTTCCCAAAATCTCTCCTTTCTTTTGATTTTCCCATTCCTATCGAGTTCTCGCCAGTCCAGTACTATACCACTGTAAACGGCAAGAGAACAGGGGCCAATCACATCATGCACCTGAAGCCCCAGATCCTGTTTCTTCCAATCAAGTAAACTTTGTAGGCTGGCACGTCGAGACATGACAGCTGGTTGTCCGCTGTTCGTTATGGATCGGAAACCCTATGTCAGTTTTCTGGAAGAAGATCCCACAGTTTACTCTTCCCAGAAAATCCCATGTGAAAATACTTTCCCTCATGCCTCTCATCCTTATGCAAACATACATAACCGAGGACAACAGAAATATCACATGATCGTGATCTCCATCCTCTAGTTGCGATCATTGATCTTTTTCAGCTGTGTTTCTCTTGTGTATTCATTTTCTAATCGGGCTTCTTGTTTGGACCCTTTATATATATAGCAAAGATAGGAGGTTAAAGTAAAAAAAAAAGGTGTAGTATTGTATTGATTGTTATCAAAACGTAGTTGGTACTGCGTGATATTATTGCTTAGCTATGAGTTAACTACTACTTATAACAAATACTATGATGAGAAATCCAATGGTATATTTTTTGTGTCATATAAATCATCTTACTTAAATTTATGATTAAGTTTTACTTAAAAATAAAGGGGGCTTATAAACCTACAAAGTTAGGTGTCAAAATATTGGTTTATTGGGCCGACGCATAGTTCAAGATAAAAGTTTGATCATAAATTTGGTTTAAAAATACTAAAGTATATTTTAAAACATTATACCATTAAAAACACATATAATTGAGTAAAAGGAGACCCATGCCATGATTTTAAAATCTTTTCTATTTAGTAGTCTAAGTTTCACGATGTGGATAATCAATTCGGTCGTTGTGGTCAGACTAAATTATGGATTTATGACCACATACTCCATAGGGTCCTCTTAGATATTCTTTCTCCAATCTTGGATTTGGGAAAAAGTATTTTGTTGACTAAATTTATGATTAAACTTTTTTACTTAAATTAGACATCGGGCTAATAAACCGATATGTAGGGAGAACTTGCATTGATGGTAATCAAAACGTAGTAGGTCATTTGTCCTATGATTTCTTAGACATGGATTACTGTCAAGATTATACATATGAAGTTATGTACTACCTCCGTCCCATGAAATGTGTCTTAACTTTTTCTAAATTTGAATGTATTAGATGCTAAATTAGATATATCCAAATTTAGATAAAGTTAAGAAAAGTTTTATAGGATGGAGGGAGTAGATAGCTTGAAAATGCTTTGTTCACATGTACATTTATAATGCTAGTATCTTATAGAGCCATGGGCTTTTCAACATAAAAATAAATAAGCATATACCATGAAAATCATAAACGTGCTCTTGACATCCCTATCCATCTAATGCACAACACTTGGTCCTTGGGATGCAGGTAAATAGGAGAAACTCTAAGAGATGATGTATAATAGGTCACCGAAAACAAGTGATGTAAGAATTATACATAAAAAGGGGTTTTACATTACCTGTGTAGTCCCTACTTTTCTAGATGATGTATTTTAGGGCACATGTACCACACTAGTTGCTCAACAATTGCATCAACACACACTATGAAACTCAACTAAAATAAATCTAAAAAAATGAAAACAAATAGTACTTAATTATTACATCACAATACATATAGTTCATCATGCAGCACACGGATCAACACACAAACAACATAGAGTTCATCACATCTAACAACATGACATAGAGACAAATCTAGCGGTTTTGTTCACCATTCTACATTCCATCACTCCTTGATTATATCCTTCTGAAGATGTTCGTGTCCATCTAAATGTTGGATTTCATGGTACGCCTCGACAAAGCAATGCACTCAATCTCTACCTCTACGTGGCTGCACTGGTTGACACCATACACCATACACCACATACACCATACACCATACACCATACACCATACACCCCATTTTTGCCAAGCTCATTCTTCCCAAGCTCATTCTCAATGATTATGACATAGACACCATACACCCCATACACCATATACCATACACACTATTTTTCCCAAGCTCATTCTTGCAAAGTCATAGACACCATACACCCCATTTTTGCCAAGCTCATTCTCAATGATCATGTTATGCATGATCATGCAAGCATTCAAGATGTACCATTTCTTGATCCCAAAACCTTGCTAGTCTTCTCACAATAGCAAATTGGGCTTCCAGAATCTCAAATGCTCGCTCCACATCTTTCCTAGCCGTCGCTTGAGCTTTATAGAATTGGATTTTTTTCTTACCTTGGGGGACTAGAAGTGGATTTAGAAATGTTGACCTCTTCGGATAGATGTCATCCATAAGGTAACATCCCATGTTATAGGTACATCCTTTTGAAACATCACCGGTGGAGATTCGACATTGGCAAGCTTCGCAAAATGATGTGGTTGTTGGAGAAGATTGATGTCATTGCACGAACCATGCATCCCTAAAGAAGCCTGCCATATCCATGTCTCCTTACCATCCACGGCCACAAGAATGATGGTGGTATCCTTCTCATGTCCTCGGAACTTTCCATGCCTTGTTGCAAGACAGTTCTTTCACCCCAAATGCATGCAATATATGGAGCCCAGAATACCTGGGAACCCACATGCTGCTTTTATCTCTAGCAGCTGAGCCGTGTCTTGAACAATGGGTGCTCTGGAGAACTCAGACCCGAACACCTCAACTATCGCCATTTCAAAGAGCTTGACATACTTGATGCTCTGGCTCTCACTCATTTCCAAGCGATCATCGATAAAATCTTTCAGAATACAATATGTCATCATGCGCAATACGACAGTCACCTTCTGGAAGGTGTTGTGCCCAAGCTCTCCCGCACAGTTACTCCGGTTCTCGAAGAACTGATCGTGCAGCTTGAAACACTCTGCAATATTTGTAAAAATAGAGAGGCATCCTAAACCGGGGGCAAAAATAGATGTGGCGAAACACCGGTTTGTCTGTGAAGTAGTGTATCATGAGCTTCAGGTCTACATAAATTTGGAGTCTTAATATACCCACGTCCAAAGACGGAACCGACATGATTCAGGCTCTTTTTCTTGTGCATGAATAAGAGCATACCAATATCCTCCTCCATGTCAAACTCTTTATGGGAAGAGGTGTAGTCGAACGAAACCATCTTCAATAAACAATAATCTAGATTACAAACTTCTTATACATGGCAAAAACATTTTTCAGAAAATAAAAAGTACAAGAAATTACCTTTGAGGTTTCGTGTCGAACACTACGTGCCCACGCATGTGGGAATCTTTCGGTGGTGGGCGACATCTTCTCCTCCCTTGCTGAACCTCGGCGAAGAGCGGTGGGCACTCAATCAAGGATTGGTCACACGACGGTCGCCTTCAACCTCGGCGGATGGAGGTAGGCCTCAGGAGAGTTGACTGCTCCTCCACAGCCATCCGAACGGATGATGAATACGCGGATGTCATCAGTCGACCGTTCGTCGCACGGCGGCCCTCTGGAATTTACTGGTGGTCACGTCGTGCGCCGCGTAATTCAGAATTCTGTATTGGACAATGGACATGCCATAGAGCAGAACCAGAGTTATTTACGGTTCAAATTTGACAGAGGCCAGCAAATAACGTTTTTGTATTCTTACTTCAAATAAATTGGATACACTCAACGGAGATGAACTGTGTGTGCAGACGTGCAGTAAGCAGGCAGGATCAAATACTTGAAATCTCTAGCGGGTAATACAATATTTGGTTATCAAGCGAGCTGGCCGCTGCCGTGGGAAGATAGCGGGGCGCTGCACGGAAGCCAGTCAGACAAAGCGTGGGGCGCCGCGGCATGCCCTGTGATTTGGCTGCCTACGCGGGCCAAGCAATATAGGCGGCGCACTTAATTTCGGTAGACTGTCGATCAAGTCGTGAAACTGATTTGCGTGGCACAGACTGAAGCCACACGAAAGATTGCGGCGTCCTCCTCCACCCCGTATTAACCTCAATCACTAACAGCCGTGGAACTCATTTTTCTGACACCTCCCACTCTTAGTACATACTAGCATGAATCAAAAAGGCCATGGTGGACAGCTCTCCCATCTCGACGATGTTTTCCCATGTGTTTCTTTCCTGCTTTATTTTGTCTTTCCTGTTCCACATTTGGATGATTTTTATATAACAAAGATTGGAAACAAACGAGAGGGGGGTAGCGAATTGCATGTGCAAAACAGGTATTGTTGTTTTGATGACAGTCGTACATAGTAGGTGATGAATTATGGTGTACTGGAGGGATGCTCCGGTGCTCCCCCCTAAGTGAAGTTGAGGGGTCAAATAGAGTTTTTTTTTTTAAGCGTTGGGCTCGCCCGAACCCATATCCAGCCCGTGTATACCCATATGTATGGATACGGTATATGTACGTCACGTTAAAAAAAAATGGAGATCACGTGAGCAGTTAATTAAGATCTAATCCGCGTAAAACTCGCCGATCGTCGTGCATGTGTCTTCTGTTGCCGCGATCGTCGTGAGGAGGAGGAAGTTGTACTCCTCCGTCGTCGGAAACCCTAGCGCGAGCACGAGCTGGTGGGGGTAGGGTTGATCTTCCTCTCGTGAGGGATCTGCCGCTGGCGCGTCGGCCGTCTCCGCCGTCGCCGTTGATCGCTCCAACCAGATAAAGTCTCCGCCGTCGTGCACGTCCCCTTGTGTTGCCGCGATCGCCGTGAGCATTTTACTCCTCGTTGGAACCCTAGCGCGAGCACGAGCTGGTGGGGGTAGGGTTCCTCTTCCTCTCGGGTGGGATGTGCCGCTGGCCCGCCGGCCGTCTCCGCCGTCGCCCTTGATCGCTCCAACCAGATAAGTTTGGGCGAGCGCGGCTAGGGTTAGGGCCGGCTCCTCTTTCCCTTGAGCGTGGCCTTAGCGGCTTCTTCCTCCTCGGACGCATCGATCGACCCCTGTGGTGGGGGTAGGCTTACTCCTCCGGCGCATCGACTGGTAGGTACGCACATGATAACTCACCTCTTGTTGGATCATGGTAACTTCTGAAAAAATTGATGCGGATGCACTGAATTTGTGATTTCTTTTGTAGCTACGAAATGGATGAGACGAGGTCTGGTGTTTGTGAGGTAGAGAGGGTTCCTGGAATTGGAGTTCATGGAGATGAGTCAGATAATTCTAGAACGGGGCTTGGTGATGAATCTTTTTTAGCGAGTGAGAATATTTTTGTTGGTTCAAGGTCAGATAATTCCATGAGCTCAGAGCATGGGAGGGAAGCAATTATTAATGTAAGTGTCTTTGATATATTCAATTTTTTCATGGAAATCAAATGCAGAACAATAAATGTTTTAACATTGTCATGTTATCATTGAATATGTAGATGGACATTGACAATGATTATGAGAGAGATATTACTGAGGTTGCGTTGGACGATAACAGCAATGAGGTACATGGAGTGTAATTGTTATTTGATATGCAACGAAATGAGATTACAATTAAAAAGTGGGAAATAGTAATGAGGTACATTTACTTGTTGTCTTTAATTTTTGCAGGAAATATATGGACTTGAAAATGTGTATGACTATTATGGTGAATCCGACGTGGAGAATTGTTTTTATGATGAGTCAGTAGGTGGCAACCATTATATGGAGCCAAAGCCGTCGAACAGCATGCAAGCATGCAGGTATGTATTGGTTAATTACTTGTGGAAGCCAAAAAAATTAATAGACACATAATAAAATTAGAGTTTGATTGCTATGTTTTTCATGTGACAGTCCCATGTTGACGATGGTGATGATGCGAACCTCAGTTTAGCTTGTCAGGCAGAGGATACAATAGAGCTGTACATGATGATAAAGGAAATGACTTTTCCTAGTGAAGAGGCTGCATTCGAATTCTACAACAGCTATGCCAAAGATAATGGATTCAGCATCAGACTCGGATAAGGTCAGATATAGCAAAAAAATTACTAGACATAGGCGTTACAGGCGTTTTTGTGTTCGAGGGAAGGTGAGCGTGATCCAAAGTTGATGACCGAAGAGGGACATAGCCGGAGGCTCAGACCTCTGTCTCGATGCAACTGTGAGGCGCACATGACTGTGAAGCTGAATGAAAAACTTGGTATCTGGTATGTTGATAGTTTTAATGACAAGCACAGTCATACGCCCGCAAGACCGGATGAAACACCTTTTTTTTGGTCGCATAGAAAAATCAGAGAGCATCAGAAGGCTGAGATCTTAGCTATGGGAGCTGCAGGTATTAGGAAGCACACCATAATGGATTCCATGATTAGCAGAAGTGGATGGTATGGCGGCGTTGGATATGTCCGACGGGATCCGTACAACCTTTGCAGCAAGGAAAAGAGGAAACTACTTGCGAAGGGTGATGCTGCCACGACCATAGGAATTATGCTGAGCAGAAAGGAGAAGGACCCAAGTTTTTATTTCGACTACGACTTAGATAAAGAAGGACGGCTGAAGAGAATGTTCTGGTGTGACTCGCAGTCTGTACAGGACTATGAGGACTATGGAGATGTCCTTGTGTTTGACAGCACGTACAAGATGAATCGCTATCGTATGCCATTCATACCTTTTGTTGGTCTGAACAATCACCGTAGGACTACGGTTTTTGGTTGTGCCATAGTTTCAAATGAGACAGAAGAAACTTATGTGTGGTTGCTGCAAACATTTCTGAAGGCAATGTGTCAGAAGAAGCCTCTGAGTGTAATTACGGACGCCGACTCAGCGATGATTAGGGAAATCCGCACTGTATTTCCCGATGTCTGGCACCGCATATGTTCATGGCATGTTGAAAAGAATATGAAGATCCATCTCAGTCACAAGTCGTTGGGCGAGTTCCGGTCTATGTTGTACTATAGCACGTCCATAGCCGAATTTGAGCAGAGATGGAAGGCTTTTTTAAAAAGATGGAAGACGGAGAACACCGAAATTTGGTTGAAGAGGATGTACAGGAAGAGGCACCTGTGGGCTGCAGCTTTTCTGACAGAGGGTTTTTGGCTTGGTATGAAGAGCAACCAGCGGAGTGAAAGTCTGAATTCCTGCCTTCACCTGCACCTTGATGGAGAAATGAATTTAGTGGACATGATACTGCACTATGAGAATTGCATTACACGCATCCGTGAGAACGAGGCGCATGATGACTGCACGGCCTCACGGACATTACCCGTGCCCGTAACAAGCTGCGAGGATCTGGAGGTATTTGCTTCCCACGAGTTTACCCCGGCAAACTTCTATATATTGCAGCTAGATTTGAGGTCAGTTGGCGGCATAGTGACTTTGGAAAGAAAGCTGGGATGTGGGTCTGAAACTTTTGTCGTGGCATGGCATAATAAACCAAATAGGCAGTTCACCGTGGAATATACACCGGAAATCCTAAAGAAACTATAAAGTGCAGCTGCAGGAGAATGATTCGAAAAGGACTCCCTTGCAAACATATATTCCATGTTCTATGTGTTCTGCAAATATCTGAAATTCCAAAGTGTTGTGTTCTTCGTCGGTTATCAAAAGATGCAAGAAATGGACTGCCTGCTAGGCGAACGAGTGATATGTTTGGAGTAGGTTGGTCGAGTACAGCGGATAGAATTGAATATAGCAAGGTTAGTGTGTTATCCTCGCAAGCTATGCATGCAGCATGCAAACACCCAACACTTTGGGCTCAGTTACAGGACAGTTTAAAGGACGTGATAGCAAAGACGATTGAGTACGACAAGGAGGGTACGGTGGGTGCTGTTCCGATTTGTCTAAGCTCATTAGCATTTGAACATGTGGAGGACCGAGAAGGAAACATAGTTAAGGTCCAGGATCCTATTAAAGTATCAAGCAAAGGTACACATAATAAAGACGATGACAACCGCCCCAAGTCTAAAAATGGAAGACCTCTATCGTACGACGAGCACAAAATTAAGTGCGGGGCTTGCAAAGAGCCAGGTCACAACCGACGCAGCAAGAAATGTAAACTTAACAACAAGTGAGTGCCCATAAGCTGTCCTTTTTACATAATTGAACATATGAACATTTTATAATTAGCATGTAATTTACAATCCAGGTAGTGGTCTCGTGCAGCATCTTCTGTTGAATGGCAACTCCATTACCTTGTACAAGCTTCTCCATATTAAGATGCATGTAATGGTGGCCTAAGTAGTGAGCATGCATATCTGTACACTGTGATCAAATCAATAGCTTTTCACGTCTATGTGTAAGTACAGTCAGAACTTGTGTTAAACAGTAGGTAAATTGTGATCACGCATATAAGCTGTGAGGAATATTCGGTTGTCGTAGTAATTAATTATGCACCTAAACAGTTAACGTGGCCAGCTGAAGTTTCTGTAGAATTTTGAAGATTTATATTCAGCAAGTAAAACAGAAATGACAAATAAACAGTTAATCAGCTAATGTTTCATCATTACCGCGCGGGTTGGGCTCCGGGGACAGGCTTTTGGGTTGGGTTTGTTTTTTCTCACTACGCGTTTACTGGGCTTTTTTCGGGCCTTGTCTTTCGTTTTGTTGGGCCGTTCGTATTTAACTCCGGTTGAAGCCTTGAACCCTCGACCGGTCCGTCGTTTCTTCTCCATCCCCTGTCGACTGTTCTTCTCCTCTCGTTGTCAACGTCGGAGCTTGTGGAGGTGGCCGTCTGAACCGGCCGTTGCAGAGAAGGGAAGAAGGTAAATCCAAACAGATCTGTTGGTTTTAGTACTCGATCTAGTCACTGTGAGGCTTTTCATCAATTCTCTGTCAGTGCATGTCCTCTTTTTTCTTTCCGTTTCTATCCACCACCCAGATCTGGAAGTCCTTTTTTTGTATGTGCACGTGTTGTGCGGTCCTACTGCGGTGGTCCTTTTCTTGTACTTGTTTTTTTGTCTTTGTCTATGTATTACTTTCCCCTACTTTTCTATCCCTATTATTTATGCTGGGTCCTAATGGAGCTTTTATTTGTATGCAGCATGTATGTTTTAGATGAGAGAAATCCTAAAACTTCTCCCCTTAATTTTTCCCTTTCTCTGAATGGGATTAATTTTTCCCTTTCTCTTAATGCCGATACTAGGCTTTTCTTTCTAGTAATTATGGTCTGCATGAATTCTTAATAAGATTGTTTCTTTAGGCTTTGAGTCTAATTGATCTGTTTTGCACTTCTTAATGGTTTAGGATTTCTTTTCAGTAGCAATATGAACAATGTAGTAAACTAAGCATTCTCAGATGTACCTAAATAGAGTTTAGTTGTTTCTGTATGGAGTGCAGTAATGATAAAACTTTTATAATTCGTGTAGTATTTATTACTTGTGCACCTTTTTTTGGTATGCAGAGAAATTATCCTGTTTCATTTTTTTCAGTGTACTTAAGAGTGTTTGTTCATTTAATGAATATGGTTTCTTGTATGAATTTAGATATGCACATTTGTATCCATTATAATAATTTTGTATTCATATATTAGATGAAGTGCCCAATCTGTGGAAACCGTGATGGTGGTTGCCAACCAGCGTTCTTCTGCATTAATCTGCGTACAAACTTTGTAGAATACTCTGTAAGTTATTTTGATTTGCATTTTTTTCTAGTATCTACAATGTTAATTTGCCATGCAGCTAAATATGATATGTAGGGAAAATAGGTTTGTAAGATTACTAATGTAAAATTTTTTGCAGAACATCCCTTGCTATGTTAGGAAGTATATCAACAAGTCTGCTAGTAATACCTTGACTGTTGAGTCTGGGGACAGGGGTGTTTACCATTTTCTTCTGAACAAGATGGAAAAGAAGACTCGTATTTTCGGTCCTGACTACAACAAATTCCTCACTGATTATGATATGCATCTGAATGAGAAGATAAGATTTGATATCATAGAGGAAGAAGAAAATCTGTTTGTTACTGCACTAGACATTGAAGATAACTCCAAGGAATTATTGAAAGGTAATTTGCAGTGACTTTTTGTTCATCTGTTATTTGATTTTGACAAACTGCTCTTTTTCTGATGAATTTTTCTCTCATTGTTTTTTCCTGCAGAAGTTTTTCATTTTGAAGGAGATGCTAAATCCATCTTTATCTCAAAAACTGTTGAACTTAAAAATTCTGAGATCATCAATATCAACAGCCGTGTTAACGACCGTGGTCTGGGCCTTGGCGGTGTTTTTGTACATCGCTTATCTACATATGATGTTGCTTCCAATGCACTGGTAATTTTGTTGACATATGATTTTTTCGTGTCATTTTTTTATGATTGTCATTTTGAAGTGTTTTTTTTACTTATATCACAGCGTATCCCGAAGACTATTGTATCTGTTCTTGACGTTCGTCCTAGTGGTGATATCTACTTTCTGAGGGGCGAGGATGATGATGACAGCCCTGCTGTGTACTACACATCCGTTGATGGCAGAATCAGGTTTAAGTCGGGTTGGACTGACTTCTGTGTTAAGAATAACTTGGTGGCTGGCCAGTTAGTCATGTGTTTGTTCTTCAAGATGGAGGGCATGCTTTTTATGTCTGTTGATGTGATCGAGTGATTACTTCCAGTAAGATGTAGGGGTTTAAGTTTCAGACGATGAACCTACTGTTTGTAAACTGGTGGATAATTTCACTCGGTGTCTTTTGTGCAAATCTATGTAATCGTCGCGACTACTTGAACTACCTCTCTCTTTTATGTGAAATTGTATGTTATTTTGCTGAACTTCGAGTAATCATGGAAGGATTACTGTGTTTATTATGTTTTTATGAGTGATTTGTACTGTACTATGTTCTCTTTATATTAGTCAATTAACTCAATTCTTGTAAAGCTGATTTGTAGTGGGTCGCTTCTCTTTTATGTATCCTGTTATTTTTCTTCAATTTTTTCTATATTATTGCCTGCTTTCATGTTGGTTCTGTGTACTATAGTTTTATTCTTTCCTATAATGTTTCACAATAACTCGTTATATTGAAAAATTCCATTACAAATTTCTGAGAACACAAAGAATTTCTTTCGTAAATGATGTTAAAATAATAAACTAATATTCTTTTTTGCATGTTCGAGTTAGGTTCTTGGGTATAGCATGTCTTGGACCGATAGAGTTGGCGGCCCAATTAAATATAAAGCCTAACTCGATGGGCCGTTTCTATTTAACAACGTGTTCCCTAACTCGCCGTTAGGGTTTGTCTGTGTTGCCTATGTCTCGCCGCGGGGGTGATCGGCGGCTGCACGCGGATCCGATGGACGGCGACCACGGATGGGCGAAGCTTACATCCGTTGTGCATTACAACATAGGGAAGATGAAGACTGCGGCAGCACATACCCTAGATGAGCCGGTTAGTACGTGATTATTTGCTGTTTTTTCAAAGAATTCTTCCTTAACCCATGATCTCATATGATGAAATATAGGATGATGACGAAGGCATGGTTCAGTTTGTTGATGTTTTGCCGCAGTATGAGTTTGATCCATTGTACTACGGTATTGAGCAGAACACAAAGAACAGGTGTGGCCACTCGGTGTTCCCTGCTCGGCGTGTTTGCAACGATGGTTACGACACTGGCAGAAGGTTTTTGGGTTGTCCATATGAGGTATATTTTCAAACCATATAATTTCATGTGTGAACATTATTTCAAATGCTATGTTTTCATATGAAATTTTTTCTTTCAGGGAATACATACATGCGCGTATGTAGAGTGGGTTGACAGTGAATGGAAAGGAAGAGAAAGATATGTGATAGGCCAACTATCCGAGAAGATCAACAAGGTGCAGAAAGAAAATGAAGACAAAGAAAATACCTTCAAGATACAATTGAAAATGCAGAGAAAAGTGTTGAAGTCTAAGGACAATATTATTTGCTTCCTAGCAACTATGTGTGTTGCAATGTTTGGGTTAGTAGTAGGAATAATATGCAAGCATTTCAAATAGTTGTTTTATTTGCAACATATTTGAAATAAGTCAGGTGTGTAATTGGAAATGTCGAGATGAAAAAATGGTTCTGTGTTTGCAGCTGAAAAAAAACATCAAACAACTATAGTTTTTTTATTTCCAACGATGTGGTCATGTCAAAATATCATGCAAGTGTGTTTGTGTGTGTGGACGAAAAATTAAATGTGGTTTCAAATGTCCTCAAAATTTTCACACATGGTATGTAACACAAATAAACATGGAATGTGATGATATTTTTATCATTATGAATATTTTTGAATTAGTAGTGGACGCTCCATTGTTGGGAGGTGTCGAAAAGGGTTTTAGGGTGAATATGGGTCTAACTTGCACTAAAATAGATTCAAACACCTTGGATGGGGCCAATATTCTTGTAGATGGAATGGCTAGCACTGTGGGGCATGCAATGGTGCAGGCATGTGCAAGTGTGGCCTCACCTAGCATGCCCATCTACCTGATTTGCCCAAAATCATGCATGTTTTCGTCTAAAACCCTATGTTTCGGGTGTCTGCGTGCAACTAACCATGGTGTACCTCACATTATTCTTGTAAACTTTTTTTTAATGTTTTTTTAATAATAATTGATATACATCAGAGCCTGTAAAAAAATTTGAGGTGATTTAGAGATGGTCGAAAAAATCACTTGCTCTACGACGGACCGTTTGGTATAACTTTAGCCCCATTTTTTAAGCAAGTGATTTTTTCGACCTCCTCCAAATCACCTCAAATTTTATAGACATGGTATGTAGCACAAACAATCATGGAATGTGAAGATATTTTTCATTTTAAGATATTTTGGAATAACTAGTGGATGCTCCATGGTTGGGAGGTGCAGATACCAGGGTTTTAGGGTCAAAATGGGTCTACCTTGGCCTAAAAAATAGGCAACCACCTTGGATGGGCCCAATATTTGGCACACTTGTGCATGGTGGTGTGCCCCACCCTTTTTGGCTTGGTCTTTCCAGGTTGGCTTTTACATTCAGGGTGATCCCATGGTTGGGAGGTGCCGATACCAGGGTTTTAGGGTCAAAATGGGTCTACCGTGGCCTAAAACATAGCCAACCACCTTGGATGGGCCCAATATTTGGCACACTTGTGCATGGTGGTGTGCCCCACCCTATTTGGCTTGGTATTTCTAGGTTGGTTTTTACATTCAGGGTGATCCCATGGTTGGCAGCTGGCGATACCAAGGTTTTAGGGTCAGAATGGGTCTACCTTGGCCAAAAACATATCCAACCACCTTGGATGGGGCCAATATTTGGCTCACTTGTGCATGGTGGTGTGCCCCACCCTTTTTCGCTTGGTCTTTGTAGGTTGGTTTTTACATTCATGGTGATCCCATGGTTGGGAGGTGCCGATACCAGGGTTTTAGGGTCAGAATGGGTCTACCTTGGCCAAAACATATCCAACCACCTTGGATGGGGCCAATATTTGGCTCACTTGTGCATGGTGGTGTGCCCCACCCTTTTTGTTTTGGTCTTTGTAGGTTGGTTTTTACATTCAGGGTCATCCCATGGTTGGGAGGTGCCGATACCAGGGTTTTAGGGTCAAAATGGGTCTACCTTGGCCTAAAACATATCCAACCACCTTGGATGGGCCCAATATTTGGCACACTTGTGCATGGTGGTGTTCCCCACCATATTTGGCTTGGTATTTCTAGGTTGGTTTTTACATTCAGGGTGATCCCATGGTTGGGAGGTGCCGATACCAGGGTTTTAGGGTCAAAATGGGTCTACCTTGGCCTAAAACATATCCAACCACCTTGTATGGGGCCAATATTTGGCACACTTGTGCATGGTGGTGTGCCCCACCCTTTTTGGCTTGGTCTTTCCAGGTTGGTTTTTACATTCAGGGTGATCCCATGGTTGGGAGGTGCCGATACCGTGGTTTTAGGGTCAAAATGGGTCTACCTTGGCCTAAAACATAGCCAACCACCTTGGATGGGCCCAATATTTGGCACACTTGTGCATGGTGGTGTGCCCCACCCTATTTGGCTTGGTATTTCTAGGTTGGTTTTTACATTCAGGGTGATCCCATGGTTGGGAGGTGCCGATACCAGGGTTTTAGGGTCAGAATGGGTCTACCTTGGCCAAAAACATATCCAACCACCTTGGATGGGGCCAATATTTGGCTCACTTGTGCATGGTGGTGTGCCCCACCCTATTTGGCTTGGTATTTCTAGGTTGCTTTTTACATTCATGGCGATCCCATGGTTGGGAGGTGCCGATACCAGGGTTTTAGGGTCAAAATGGGTCTACCTTGGCCTAAAAAATATCCAACCACCTTGTATGAGGCCAATATTTGGCACACTTGTGCATGGTGGTGTGCCCCACCCTTTTTGTCTTGGTCTTTCCAGGTTGGTTTTTACATTCAGGGTGATCCCATGGTTGGGAGGTGCCGATACCAGGGTTTTAGGGTCAGAATGGGTCTACCTTGGCCAAAAACATATCCAACCACCTTGGATGGGGCCAATATTTGGCTCACTTGTTCATGGTGGTGTGCCCCACCATTTTTGGCTTGGTCTTTGTAGGTTGGTTTTTACATTCATGGTGATCCCATGGTTGGGAGGTGCCGATACCAGGGTTTTAGGGTCAAAATGGGTCTACCTTGGCCTAAAAAATAGCCAACCTCCTTGGATGGGCCCAATATTTGGCACACTTGTGCATGGTGGTGTGCCCCACCCTATTTGGCTTGGTCTTTGTAGGTTGGTTTTTACATTCATGGTGATCCCATGGTTGGGAGGTGCCGATACCAGGGTTTTAGGGTCAGAATGGGTCTACCTTGGCCAAAAACATATCCAACCACCTTGGATGGGGCCAATATTTGGCTCACTTGTGCATGGTGGTGTGCCCCACCCTTTTTGGCTTGGTCTTTGTAGGTTGGTTTTTACATTCATGGTGATCCCATGGTTGGGAGGTGCCGATACCAGGGTTTTAGGGTCAAAATGGGTCTACCTTGGCCTAAAAAATAGCCAACCTCCATGGATGGGCCCAATATTTGGCACACTTGTGCATGGTGGTGTGCCCCACCCTATTTGGCTTGGTATTTCGAGGTTGCTTTTTACATTCATGGTGATCCCATGGTTGGGAGGTGCCGATACCAGGGTTTTAGGGTCAAAATGGGTCTACCTTGGCCTAAAACATATCCAACCACCTTGTATGAGGCCAATATTTGGCACACTTGTGCATGGTGGTGTGCCCCACCCTTTTTGTCTTGGTCTTTCCAGGTTGGTTTTTACATGCATGGTGATCCCATGGTTGGGAGGTGCCGATACCAGGGTTTTAGGGTCAAAATGTGTCTACCTTGGCCTAAAAAATAGCCAACCACCTTGGATGGGCCCAATATTTGGCACACTTGTGCATGGTGGTGTTCCCCACCCTTTTTGGCTTGGTGTTTCCAGGTTGGTTTTTACATTCAGGGTGATCCCATGGTTGGCAGGTGCCGATACCAGGGTTTTAGGGTCAAAATGGGTCTACCTTGGCCTAAAAAATAGCCAACCACCTTGGATGGGCCCAATATTTGGCACACTTGTGCATGGTGGTGTTCCCCACCATATTTGGCTTGGTCTTTGTAGGTTGGTTTTTACATTCAGGGTGATCCCATGGTTGGGAGGTGCCGATACCAGGGTTTTAGGGTCAAAATGGGTCTACCTTGGCCTAAAACATAGCCAACCACCTTGTATGGGGCCAATATTTGGCACACTTGTGCATGCTGGTGTGCCCCACCCTTTTTGTCTTGGTCTTTCCAGGTTGGTTTTTACATGCATGGTGATCCCATGGTTGGGAGGTGCCGATACCAGGGTTTTAGGGTCAAAATATGGGTCTACCGTGCAATTCTTAAACTTGTGTACAAATCTATGGACGAAATAATTTAATATTTTATTAATGTTGTCCAAATTTTCATATCAACATTGTTCATGATAAGTATAGATTATAATTTTGTTGTTTAATTTCGTTGGCCCAACATGGACCAACCCAAAATGCCAAATGCAACCATGAAAGTGAAAAAATCTAATTACGATCTTCACGCGCGCCACATATAGATTCATGCATTTGAGTAATTTTTCTTGTGTGCAATTGCCATGATGAGTGTTAGCATGTTAATCAATTACTACATGAACCCTAATCAAGATCACAAAACCCTAAAATAAGGAGAAATAAAGAAAATGGGAAAAACCCATATTCACTCACATACATCATATGCCAAAATGCAAAATCATCACCAAGGCCATAATTGCTTGCTTCCTTGCTTCTAAAATGTTTTAATATGATAAACTAACACAATTGCATCATTGGATCATGAATCAAATCAAGAAAAATAAAGATTTCAACATGCATGTGATAATGGTCACTTGGGTGAAAAATATTTTCTTCACCACTTGGCACCCCTGTATTTCTTAAAACCTAAACTAAACTTTGTCAACCAAAGCCATGTCATCCAAGACCAGGTCAAGGTGAGTACTTTTCATGTTGACCACCATGGCCAGAGTTGACTAGGTTGACCAGAATTTAATTGCCAAAACAGGATTTGAGAAGAAAAACTAGATCACCTCCAATTTGAAACTTTGCAATTCTTTTCCAAATTGAGTGCCACCACCACCAATACATCACTATAATTATATAAAAGAGATTCATCAAAAAGAATTTCAGAATTTAAATATTTTTTCTCTTGCGGGCATTATGTCGAACACTTGGCAGACATAGAATCAAATTTGTGTTACACACATATGTCCACTGGTTTCTTCCCTAAACCACTTTGCAATGGTGATCATTTGCTAGTTCTAGCTCCCCTGCATCACCCTTGTACCTGCCCTGGTCGATTAAAGTGAGAGGAAGGAGAGAATCATCTTAAAACAATTCATGCCGTGGCCATGCCGGCCAACTTGGTGCAACTTTCTCCCTGGCCACTCCCATGTCGTTTCTCCATGTCCATGAGCATCACTGCAACACAAGGACTCAGCCAGTACCCTCCACTTGATCGCCAACGCACGACAGAGGCTGGAACGAGCGTGCCAAGTTGATGCCAGTACCGTGCCCATGCCGCGGTGAGCGCGCTCTGGAGCGCGCCAGGACACCGTGCACTCGAGCGTGAGCGTCCTCGCCCTGCATCCCTACCCTGGCGTCGAGCATCCACTCCAAGCACTCTACGCCCTAGACACGCTCAAGCACCGCCCAGAGCCCTGTCGCCGTCGTCCTCGTCGTCGACGTACCGCGGTACCGTAATGATCACTGGAAAAACTCGAGCGATTCCGTAGCCCTTTTCTCTGCGCCAATGCGAGTTGAGCATCGCCAGGACACCGCCTATCGATAGCCGTCCTCGCCTTGCCCTTTCGTGCACCACAGGAGCCGCGCCATGGCCGTGCCCTTGCAGCACGCTCGGCCTCCTCCCTCCCTCTATAAATAGCGACGATCGGCACCTTCACTCTTCACACAATCCACTCCCCTCACCTCACTGAGACTCCTCCACCCGTCAATTTCACCAGAGCTCGCCGGAGCTGCTCGAATTGCAAGCTCGAGTCCGCCGGAGCCCGCGAAAGCTCTGCTTCAATTGACGCCTCCCCGAGCGCCACAACTGCGCCAGTAGCTTCCTCATCGACGACAGCTTCACCGCGCACCCTGCCAGAGTCCTGCAACGGCCTGGTAAGCCCTCCGACCCCCTACTGGCGCTGTGAGTTCGCCGGAATCCCGCCGGGGACGACGACGCACACACACCGTAGATCGACGATCTGATCCAACGGCCTATCTCACTCGTACCGCTTCGGCGTGTGACGAGGCACTGACTGGTGGCCCCCACCCTGTCAGCGCAGCCCACCCGCACCCGTTGCTTGCTGGGCCGCGCTGTTTAGTTTAAATCGTTTGGGCCCAGTAGCTTTCCCGCCCAAGCCCAGAATTCAAATAAATGTTTAAACTTAATTTGATTTATGCTGCAGATGGTTTAGTAAAAATTGAATAGTTTGAAATCTGCCAAACCAAATCTAGCAAACTTTATATCGTTGGAAAGCTCATGAAATTATCTAACTAATGCCACTGGCCTCATGTCCAAATTCGTATTAAATTTTAAATGACAAAAATAACAAGGCAGGGCCTTTTCTAACTTCAAATAATTATTAAAAATAATCTATAAATGATTTTAAGTTGATTCCAATTCTAATAAATCACAAATGATGTACTCTAATTAATTATGCAATAATATAGCCATGTTATGTGTATGATCATGGACTAGATCAAATAAGATAGCTATGTAGTTAATTCTAGAACAATTAAACTTGGAATTTAAATCTAATGAATAGTATGAGAGCTACTCTCTCATTTAAATTTTGATCCTAAGTAATATAACCAGGGGAAATGACCTAGGCTAAAGAACCCCTGATAAGTATTACTTAGAGATTTTAATGCATTTAAAATAATAATATGATAAAATGTGTAGTGTAGCACTTTAATTAAATTAGACTCACATATAATAGATATGAAATGTTGACTTGGGTCAACCTATATTTCATACCTGATTATTATATGAAGAGATTAAATCTGATTATGAAGTAATGAGAAGAAATGAATTTCTCTAAGGATCTACCTATCTAAATTTAAGAAATAGGAATAATGAGAGGAAATTATTTTTCTAATAAATAAGAAATCATCAAATAACTCACCATGCCATGTTTGATTGATAATAGGACTAGAGTGTGAACTCTTTGAGTGTTCCTAGTTTAGCATATGAGTTTGGTTTAGTATTTATACCTCGTATTCGTATATAGACGCTAGTAACGAGGATTATCAAGAGGAGGAGGCCTACTCCCAAGAAGAGGAAGAGCACTTTGATCACTACTCAGCTCAAGGCAAGCTAACCCTTGCTAAATACAAATGCTTAGCTCTACAAGAGCAAATGCATCATCCCACTTTACTTTTATGTATTACCTATCCCATGTTTTTATTTAAATTTTACTTTGGTTTATTTATTTCAAAGTACTTTTGATTTATGAGTCACCATGTATAGAATAGAACAATACTTGGTTTAGATGAGCACTACTCAAGCTAGATAGCACCCCTCATATAGTTGCTATTGCTAAGTTATTAAAATTTGACTACTCTAGATGGGAACAAGTGGATTTGGTATGAAATTGAAATCTTGGAATATGACCAAGAGAAGATGGTGATTTTTGATATAAACCTGATATGGTTTTGAATGCGATACCTTTCCAATTATACAAGTACCCCCACAATACCTGATTATGGGTAGGGCTTAACTAGAAACTTGTGTATTTTAGTATGGGTTCCCTCTAAACAAGCATCATAGGGGTTACGCCGAGGCTGCCTCCGTATGTGAAAATGATGTGAATATGAGGTGAATGTACGACCCAAGCCCTGTGCAGTTCCCGGGTTAACAGTTGGTTCACACCGGGAGGCCAAGCTCATGGGGAGAGGTGCCTATACTAGGACATATAAGTGAAAGGTTATGATTGATGATCCGCGTACTGAGTTACGATGATTCGGGGTTATCCTCGACGGATGAAATCAATAGTTGTGGCACAAGAGTACAGCCTCTGCAGAGTGTTAAACCTATTCGAATAGCCGTGTCCACGGTTACGGACGGTTGGAAAGGCCATACTACTTCCGTTATCAGAATTTATGTTGGAAATAATAACGGTGATTGATGAATTGTCTTGAATCCCAAATGAATTGTGGGAATGACACTAATGTTCCCACTTGAGTTAGTCTATTAAATAATGAGGATGTTATTACATGTTTATCAAAAGAAAACTTGGCTTTATGCAAATAAACTTAGAGCTTAGTACCTCTTCAATACAATATATTATGCTTTACCCTAGTATTAGTTTGCGAGTACTTTAAAAGTACTCATGGCTTTGCCCTGGCTATTCAAATGCCAGACTATGAAGAGGAGCCACAGTATCAGGATGACGGACAGCAGGACATCTACGATAACTAGGATCGTCTTCTAACGTCAAGCGTTGCCTGTGGAATTATGAGTCCACTACTACTACGCTTCCGCTACTTATGTGTGATGTTGAACAATCTATTGGTGTAATATTGGATCATGTGATCCCTTGATGTAAGACCTTATGTGTTGTAATAAATGATGACTCTGAACGACTTACTATTATGTCTCGCAAAAACAATCTTCCTGGGATTGCGATGTATGATATAATAGGGCATCCGGACTTAAAAACCCGGGTGTTGACAAAAAGCAACCTGGAAAGACCAAGCCAAATAGGGTGGGGCACACCACCATGCACAAGTGTGCCAAATATTGTGCCCATCCAAGGAGGTTGGCTATTTTTTAGGCCATGGTAGACCCATTTTTGACCCTAAAACCCTGGTATCTGCACCTCCCAACCATGGGATCACCATGAATGTAAAAACCAACCTGGAAAGACCAAGCCAAATAGGGTGGGGCACACCACCATGCACAAGTGTGCCAAATATTGGGCCCATCCAAGGTGGTTGGCTATTTTTTAGGCCATGGTAGACCCATTTTTGACCCTAAAACCCTGCGATCGGCACCTCCCAACCATGGGATCACCATGCATGTAAAAACCAACCTGGAAAGACCAAGACAAAAAGGGTGGGGCACACCACCATGCACAAGTGTGCCAAATATTGGGCCCATCAAAGGTGGTTGGCTATGTTTTAGGCCAAGGTAGACCCATTTTGACCCTAAAACCCTGGTATCGGCACCTCCCAACCATGGGATCACCCTGAATGTAAAAACCAACCTGGAAACACCAAGCCAAAAAGGGTGGGGAACACCACCATGCACAAGTGTGCCAAATATTGGGCCCATCCAAGGTGGTTGGATATGTTTTAGGCCAAGGTAGACCCATTTTGACCCTAAAACCCTGGTATCGGCACCTCCCAACCATGGGATCACCATGAATGTAAAAAGCAACCTAAAAATACCAAGCCAAATAGGGTGGGGCACACCACCATGCACAAGTGTGCCAAATATTGGGCCCATCCAAGGAGGTTGGCTATTTTTTAGGCCAAGGTAGACCCATTTTGACCCTAAAACCCTGGTATCGGCACCTCCCAACCATGGGATCACCATGCATGTAAAAACCAACCTGGAAAGACCAAGCCAAAAAGGGTGGGGTACACCACCATGCACAAGTGTGCCAAATATTGGCCCCATACAAGGTGGTTGGCTATGTTTTAGGCCAAGGTAGACCCATTTTGACCCTAAAACCCTGGTATCGGCACCTGCCAACCATGGGATCACCCTGAATGTAAAAACCAACCTACAAAGACCAAGCCAAATATGGTGGGGAACACCACCATGCACAAGTGTGCCAAATATTGGGCCCATCCAAGGTGGTTGGCTATGTTTTAGGCCAAGGTAGACCCATTTTGACCCTAAAACCCTGGTATCGGCACCTCCCAACCATGGGATCACCCTGAATGTAAAAACCAACCTGGAAAGACCAAGACAAAAAGGGTGGGGCACACCACCATGCACAAGTGTGCCAAATATTGGCCTCATACAAGGTGGTTGGATATTTTTTAGGCCAAGGTAGACCCATTTTGACCCTAAAACCCTGGTATCGGCACCTCCCAACCATGGGATCACCATGAATGTAAAAAGCAACCTAGAAATACCAAGCCAAATAGGGTGGGGCACACCACCATGCACAAGTGTGCCAAATATTGGGCCCATCCATGGAGGTTGGCTATTTTTTAGGCCAAGGTAGACCCATTTTGACCCTAAAACCCTAGTATCGGCACCTCCCAACCATGGGATCACCATGAATGTAAAAACCAACCTACAAAGACCAAGCCAAAAAGGGTGGGGCACACCACCATGCACAAGTGTGCCAAATATTGGCCCCATCCAAGGTGGTTGGATATGTTTTTGGCCAAGGTAGACCCATTCTGACCCTAAAACCCTGGTATCGGCACCTCCCAACCATGGGATCACCATGAATGTAAAAACCAACCTACAAAGACCAAGCCAAAAAGGGTGGGGCACACCACCATGCACAAGTGTGCCAAATATTGGGCCCATCCAAGGTGGTTTCCTATTTTTTAGGCCAAGGTAGACCCATTTTGACCCTAAAACCCTGGTATCGGCACCTCCCAACCATGGGATCACCCTGAATGTAAAAACCAACCTAGAAAGACCAAGCCAAATAGGGTGGGGCACACCACCATGCACAAGTGTGCCAAATATTGGGCCCATCCAAGGTGGTTGGCTATTTTTTAGGCCATGGTAGACCTATTTTTGACCCTAAAACCCTGCGATCTGCACCTCCCAACCATGGAGCATCCACTAGTTATACTAAAATATCTAAAAATGAAAAATATCTTCACATTCCATGATTGTTTGTGTTACATACCATGTCTATAAAATTTGAGGTGATTTGGAGGAGGTCGAAAAAATCACTTGCTTAAAAATGGGGCTAAAGTTATACCAAACGGTCCGTCGTAGAGCAAGTGATTTTTTCGACCATCTCTAAATCACCTCAAATTTTTTTTATAGGCTCCCATGTGTGTAATATCAACTATTATTTAAAAAATAAAAAATAAAACTTAGAATTTTATTTCAATCAGTATACTTTGAAGTATATATTTTGATAAAGGACAATTCGAAAACAAATTAATGAAAACATACAAGGTTGGGTTGATCTGCCAACCTTCAATGCATGTTTTGTACTTTTTATGAACTTTTTATAAATTCGATTTTTTAAATTTACATATGAAATATCAGATACAAATAACATATGAAATTGCTACTCTGTTTTATTCTCATGACATTGGTGGTTGCTATTCTCATCACATAGCGGCTTGTTATTCATTCATGTAACTTATGTACTATGTTTTTTAAACTATTGAAAATATTATGACACAGATCAAATTGGTACATAAGTCATTATTACTGAACTAGCAATTTTTCAAACAAGCAAAATTTTAGAAGTACCATTTCCTCTCAAACAAGATAATATTTATGGACTACCATTTTTCCAACAAAACATGGATGGTTGATAAAAAGGCTGACAATACTTCTCTAGCCATCCATAACTTCACTTATCTTATAACAAAGTGAAGAACCATCAAAAGCAAACACAGTGTGCTACATACCATGTAGCACACTGCTACAGTGCATAGATAGCTACCATATCTAAAGTTCACATGCCTACAAGTCCATACATAGTTACCGCACCATAACAGAAGGTGCACACATAAACTAGCAGTTCTTAATAACATACAGTACTTAACATCATCATAACTACAGATGATGTACTTCTTCACAAACTATTTGAGACATTCTGTCAATCCTGACCATAGTACTCCAGTACTTTGGTCAGGGCAGCATGGTTCGCCTTGTCGCGGAGGTCCTTCGGGTGCACAGTCTTCGCATGGCGAACAAGTCCTTCACGCAAACCATCCCTAGGAACCTGCCTGGAGGGATGGAACTTGCAGTAGTACGTCCCATCGTTTTTCATGTAAGCACTGATTCCCTCAGCCCAGATCTTCTCCTCCACCTTCTTCTCATATGACAGCACATTGTACTTGCTCACTTCATTATCAGATGAAGCATCTGAGTTGTACTGCAAAACAACAATGTCACAATCATATGTCACAACTATTGTACAGCAATGAGTTCAATAAACTTGTCAACCATGCACAATCAATATTGAGAATGCTATCTTACCGACACGGCGTCCTCGGACTCGACCTCGGAGGAAATGTAGGAGTGGCCAGAGTCCTCCGAGTCATCAAAGTCCTCAAACTTCCTCTTGAGGACAGAGGAGGTCTCACCAAGCTGATGGAATATATACAGATTATTATGTCAATCTAAATTGCAATCATAGCAGCATAACACATATACTACAAATCCTTATTGCAATCATTACAATAACAGGCCAGTAGTTAACATTATATTTCTCCTACTATGTTAAGGTGAAACATAGATCTGTCAACCTATCATTAATACTGATCTTAATATCATAAAGTAAACATAGTCATAACAGCAAAACACATATACTACAAATCATTATTGCAATCATAGTAGCCCTGTCACATTATATGTATCCTTCTATGTTAAGGTGAAACATAATTATGTCAACCTATCATTAATACTGACCTTAATATCATTGAGTAAACATAGATAATATTATATTTCACCTTGACATAATATTGCTCTTATTATTAAATTTCATAGAGTAAACAGATTCATAATTCTATTGCAATCATTACTACATTGTAGAGAGCACATTCAAAATAACAACAGTAAGTTCAAAACATGACAACTATATCTTACTATACAAAGCATGTTAAATATTACTACATAAAGCTTGTTTTGTACAGGTGGAATTAATAGATTTCAACACAATCTGAAAAAGGAAATATCTTATGGACATGTGGGAAATGCCCCTGGAGCATCAATACCATAAATATTGTCAAGTAAAATAGGCACCTGAGCACCAGAAGATGTTAGGATGAAAAGCAATTGCTAGACATTACCAATGGGTGGCTATCTAAAAGGCAAAGTTACTGCAAACACATGTTGGCAAATGGAAATGAAATAATTAGCAGTTGCAGCATTGTTGTTCTGTTGAGACGATTATGAATCAGAATCAAAAAAATAAACTTAATGTTCATGCGGCTGACCATCATTTAAACATCCATTTCAAAGGTTCCAACACATAATATTTGCAGCAAATTTATCCATGTAAAATGAAATAAAATCCGTCACAAACCCTAGGCCAATCTAGTACTACCTCCAACCGAAATTACTGCCTAGGTCTGCGCCAACCTTATCCGAAAAGAGATACTACATCCATCTGTTCCATTCAAATCGAACCCTAATAACGAACCCTAGGGTTCATCGCCTTCTTTTTTTCATCTAACCAGTGCCACAGAAGGGGATAGAAGATGGAGAATCGAGCGAGCGAGATATACCACAGTGTCGTCCGCCGGCACCACGTTCAGATCTGGCACGCTTCCGCCGCCAAATCCTTGCTCCTCCTGGTCCACCGCCGCCGCCACCATGCCGCCCGACGCGGCCGCACCACGACGGCTCCCTCCACCCGGTACCACATCTGCCTCCGCCACGCCGGTGTTCTTGACCAAGGCAGCGGCGGACGCCCGCGCAGTCGAGCTGCTACCCTCCATCGGCCTCCGATTCGATGGAAATGCGCGGAGAAGAAGGGATTACAGAAGAGAACTGGCAGTGGAGAGGGAGTGGAGAAGACGAAGTGGCCGAGGGAGAGGGTTTTCTCCGTTCCTGATTTGGGGGGAAATGGTGGGGCGAGGGAGGCGGAGCAGCCGACGAAGGTTTTATATGTCCCTTCCGCTTCGGTACACGCACGTGACTACGCCACGTACACGACGGTTCACAGAATACGTACAGCACAGTCGCGGGCCATACGGGCCTCTACCGGGTCTATACGTATCTGTCAGAAACGTGAAATTACAAAACTAACCCTCAATCCGAACAGGTATCGCGCGATCTCAACCGTTCATGTGTTTTGACGATTCCACTTTTCCTCTGGGGGGAGCACCGGAGCAGAAGCGGGTGTACTGCTGTTTATAGATGAGTTGGCGTGGTGCATATATCAAGAAAATAGATGAAAATGAATGACCTACTCCTAGAAGGCTGGAATTGGTTTCTTGACTTGCGTCATATATACATGCTGATAGTACCGTATTAGTTAGCACTATAAATACCGAGGAGTGGTTTTGCCATCACCTCGCGCGCTGCTGGGTGCAGAGACGGCACGGGAACCAGCAACCTCGCCGTGCCCAATCTTGATGACTAGCACAGGAACGACGAACCGGACCAGCAGAGTAGGCTGGGCGAATTCCCCAATCTCCTTGCTTGCAACGAGCTGGAGGACGAGAGGGTCGCAGAGGCTGAGGAAAGGATGGGGATGGTGGAGCAGTGGGACTCCCTTCGACAGGGAGCGGATGGACATGCCGGCCATCAAGTCGCCGGAGGACGCCAATAAGTACCTTGCAGCAGCCACTTTCTCGGGATAGGCCGGCATGCGCGTCCAGGAGGCGTAGCAAGTCGCGGTGGAGGAGTTCCGCCAACTGCTGAGTGCTGCAGATCCGGCTCTCCCTGACGGCCTGCACAGGATACACAATTTCGGCTGCCGGTTCTGGTTCCCGTTCTTGTGCAAATCGGGCGCGCAAGAGATGGAGATGTGGTTGGCAAATGGGCGACCAGAGGAACAGAAGCGCGTGCAGGGGTGAGACCTCGACGACGGCCGCAAGAATGCGGACGGAGCAGGCCGCAATCGCTCTGGCTCTGCTCTGTTTCAACTCTTCTGAATACGAATTTTTTCACTCCCCTGTGGTGGCGCAGCTCCTCCTGCTCTCGCTCCCCGGGAGCAAGGGGCCGACCAGAAGAATTCATAGGCGGAGAAATCTACATAATTCAGTCGCAATAGCCTTGCTCTTGTATAGTTCTCCAACTCAGGCCATGCCACTGTATACAAAAAGCAGCAATGGAAATAACAAGGAAAAAAAAGCGGCACAAATCAGTACCCACGCAGCTGCCGACTGAAAAAACAATTCAGGTTCAGCTCCACCATTGTATTACTACACTACTGTTCTTCAAATTCAGTCTCTATCAATCGGTGTTGCTATGTTCGAATAATACAACAACAATCGGGCATGCTCTCATGGTAGCACATACTTCATCAGTGACAATAACCCGACCGACTTAGCCAAATCAATATTTGACGTGGTTACAAAGGACCAAAACTAAGGGTAAGTTGATGTTTTTTTCAATAAAAGTATTACTGTTTTTCAGTTTCTTTAATGTAAAGATGGGCTTCTGAAAATGTTTGTGGTCAGTAAAGACCAATGCCATGTCCTCTCGATCGGAAAACATTGATTCTTAGGAAAACAATAGATCAATGCGGTGATGCCTCTTGTTTCTGATGGCGTCTTCCGTCCGCAGCAATGACGTCAAGCTATACCCAATAGCAAGTTCATCTATGGAAATGGCAGAACCAAGATAGTTAAATATACACATTTTGGAACATAGAAATCAAGAACTAGTGTGATTAAGCTTCAGGAAATATTTTGACATGAAAATATAAGAAAAACGTGTTTGCACTGATCATTTAAATCCAGTAATAACAAAATCGAATTATTATATAGGCTGGACATGTGGTCTATCTGTAGCAATGCATTGGTAGCATTTGAATTCATTAATAACAAAATCCATTTTAGAAACGCTTAGTGAAGTTTCAAAGCTGCTGGTTAGTCTTCTTTCATTGCCACGTCGATTCTTTCCAACCATCTGTAGTTCTAACTTTTTTTGTTCCGTTGCAACGCACGGATATTTGTGCTAGTCTACACTACTTAAAAAGGAGGAACATGTTCCCTGTTCTGCCCAGCCCTCACTACGACAAAATCTTCGTCGTACGCTTCGTCCAGCGTTCCTTTTCTGCACGGGCTCAACTGGGCCGAAGCCCAGATACCTCGTCTTGATGGAACATGAACACAACACCCGAAACCCTCGCTCCTCAGCTCGTCATCCCCCCTGCTCCACGACCCGAGCCGCCGCGCTGCACGACCTTGCCCGTCGCCGGCGCGCGAGTCTCCCGGCGTAGCCGCCTCAATCCTGCACGCCGGTGGCCAGCACGCGAGGCCGCTACTCGAGCCTGCCCATCGCACAACGTCACGAGAGTCTCCCGCCGCCGCCGCCGTCGCGTGAGTCTCCCCGGCGCCGCCATGAGCCAGCACGCGAGGCCGCCACGCAAGCCTGCCTTTCGCCGTCGTGCGAGTCTCCACGGCGCCGCGGACCTTGCGCGAGTCTCCCCGCTGCCGCCGCCTCGATCCTGCACGCCAACGGCCTCCACAAACCAGCACTCGACGCCGCCACGCGAGTCTGCCCGCTGCTATGTACCGCAATCCGCTCCGTTGACGAGCTCCACCGGCTCTATCAGCTGACGAAGGAGCTTGGGCGTGTTCGGCACCCGTGCGTGCTGGCGCTCTGAGCTGCTTCTCCTTGGCCTGGAAGAAGGCTCTTCTCCTCTTCCACGGTTAGTCAGTATCAAATCCCCATGGCCATCTTGTTTCCACTACTGCATACTGAAACTTGGTGATCATGAATAGGCAATGGTTGGTCATCTATCGTATTGTGCATTCATTAAATTAGTATCAACTTGCAGTACTAGGATGGTAAGATTAGTATTTCAGTTTTATTCTGTTCTAGAAGAATGGATATTTTTATTTTTGTTGGATTTTATATGGAATCTCATATCTATCTGAAAGCGTATTTGCACATGTACAACGATTATTTACAGTAGCTGAAACACCATGGTTTAATTATTTATGGTCAATTCATAGCACTGACCACTTCTTACTGCCATCCTTTCTCGAGTCTAGGAAAAAGAGTTCACTGTAATTTGTTCCCTCTGTACAATCGTTCCTGAATCTGCAGCCCATCTCCTTGCAAACTGTTCTTTCATTGTGTCGCTATGGCTGTTTGTTCTCAAACTGTGTTATCTGCTGCAGCCGACTATACCCCAATCCCCCAATACCATTATGCTGGAGCAATGGTTGGTCTCTGCTAGGAGGATCTGGACCCCTATGCTGAGGATAATTAATATCTCTGGTTAGGAACAAATATTATTTTCTCTTTCTAAACTTTGTTATTCTATCTGAAATGGTCTGGAAAAATTAAAGTGTTGCTTAATAATAAATTATAATACAAGTTTTACAGTGATTGGCATTTTTAATAACCGTCCATTCACCATGATCTGACGGTGGTAAGAAGACGGAACCAAATTGACGGAACCAAAATTGTGGGACCGGAACCAAAATCCGTGGGACCGGAACCTCTCATATATTTTACAAACATTATAGAAAACAAACGTCCTTTTGATCGGCTAAAACATCCAATAAAACTGCACAAATCTTAAAGCAACAAACAATTAACATATGCTCATATCTTAAATCAATAAGAAATTTGAGCATGTCATAATCACCGAAATATCTCTCTCCTTGTATCTCTCTCGTCTCTCACCATTCATCCTCTCTTTGCTCTCTATCTCTCTCTGATCTGATGATCTCCCCCGGCGATCCCTTGGCGGCGGCGGCTGGAGCACCGAGGGTAGCGGAGACGGATGTGATCGAGAGTGGCGAGGAGGAGACGTGGTGGCGTCTCTCTCCAACGATGCCTTGGAAGCGGCGGCTGGAGCTTCAAGGGCAATGGTGGCTGGAGCGCACCGAGGGCGGCCTAGGCGGATGGAATCGAAGACGACAAGGGGGAGATGGGGCGGCGTCTCTCCCCGGTGATCTCTAGGCGACGGCGGCTGGAGCACCGAGGGCAGCGGATGCGGACGGGATCGAGAGCGGCGAGGAGGAGACTGTTCGGCGACGGAGTTACGCGAGGCAGGAGCGGGCGGGACGGCATGATGATGCATTATCAGGACATACTTCTGGCAGAACAGAGAGAACGAACAGAAGCCAGCGGGCGCCCAGGTTCAGACAGACTTATTTATTACATCCTCTTTAGAACTCCTATCCAAAAATGAACTATTTAGAACACACATGGTGACTTATTTATTTAAAAAGAAGGGATGCCCATTTGTTTCACATTCAATCGCAGGTTGTTGTACCTAGTGAAATGGTGAATCCTGAAACCCTCTATGTTGTGGGTATACTTTATGGGTATATCAATGACATGGCCTAGATCCGGCAAGCCCGAGTGGCCCACAGATGGTGATGGTGGCATGTGGCCCATCAGGCGTCCAGCCCAGAAGCAAGGAGCCTATATAAAGATAAGTCAAAACCAATTTGATAGTCGGAACATGGACTAATGGCATGATAGGACGGAAACCAACCTTGGTCTTCCGCTAGCTGTTTCTTCAGTTCTGCATTCTCTAACTTAACAGTCCGGATTTGCTCCGCCTGACCCAAGGTTACGCGGCATTGCAGGGCGATATTCTTATGTAGCTCATAATGCGACGCCTGCTGTTCCTGTAAATAGAAACAGAGCAGGAGTAAAATTCCGGTTACGCTATGCAACAGTGGATCCTTTCGAAGCATTATTGCCGGAAAATTTGTCCGCCATAACGCTTGGGGGCTACTAAGACACTTTAAAATCTTCTCCAGTCTGAGTTTCTCTCTAAGTATTTAGGTGCTAACTATTGACTAGTTTCCGCCTACATACTTGGGGGCTACTGGGAAGTACCTTGTGCCTGCAGAGGAGTTGGTCGCAGAACTGGCCGACCTCCTTTTTGAAGTCCTGAATCTCCGACGATTCAGCATCAGGCTTTCCCCAGGCAGCTCCATGGTAACAACACAAACTTTAAATTCCAATTTTTTTGGTACCTTAGCTAATAACTGAATTAACATATAATTCTCAAGACATATTTGTAGAAAATGAATTTAGCGCCATGACTTTTTTTCATTTTAAATGTTCGTTGACTAGAAAATATACCTCTTACTCTGTAGATATACCTACAATACCACCACCACCTCTAGTAATATGGTTTTCTCAAGTTGCCATAGGTCCTATCCTATCAAATATTATGTAGGATATAATCCTTAGCGGGCAGTATTCTGATATCATGAAACTGTAATAAGTTGTAATTATGGATGAGTAGTATACATAAGATATTATGTCAACAGACATATATCCACATTTTCCTCCAATTTTTTGTACTGAATATATTCTTACCTATTTTTTTCAAATAACAGTGATCACTCCCTGGCTCCCTTTTCATTGAAAACGAAACCATACATTCTTTCTTACTTTTTTAGTTTCTTATAACTGGATACAATTGTTTTATCTCTCGGCAGATAAAACTGACTGAAGGATGGCATTGCCTCATGAATTTTGTAAGTCTAGGACGTCTTTAAAGTGTGTGAATGATTGAATGGTTCTATAGTTAATTAGCAAGGATGTAATAATTCAGACTAAGTATTACTAGTTAAAAGTTACAATGTATGAAATGGCACAACATATCTTTCTAAACATTTCATGGAGGATAATACGATGCTCTAGTCATTCTGCAACATTTTACCTTGTTCAAAGGATGGATTGATATCTTGGCTCTCATAATTAAAATTTGGTTGTCCTATCCAGGTCCCAATAACTTCCGTCGACGCGGTCTTCGGATTTCAAAGCTCGATGGATTCGTAATTGTAGATATTTGAAAGGCCTCGTGTATCGGTTGCTCACAACATAGTGGAAAGGACAAGACACGTATATGTATGAGAGCTATAGGACGAACTCTGTTATAGTGACTTTTCTCAAGTTTTTTCACTTTAAGTTGCATAAAATGTGCCAACGTTTCTGGATTTACAGTTCAAGTATGTAATATGAGCATCTTGATGAACCGTGGCTGCTGCAACATGTATGTTGGCATACAACAATATTTTGTTGCAATAGTTTTATCGTATGTTCTTTTAATCTCTGCTTCAGCTACTTTGTCCAAGTAAATTATATTGCGTGGGACAGTGTACAACATTTTCAACAGATCCAGAACAAATAGTAAATAAAATGGTTCAAGTGAAGAGACGCCCATGACACCCTTATGTTGGTCCAAGGTAGAAATTTAGAGAAGTAGGACAAACAAAGGATGATCGATCTTGCAAATCCCTCAACCAATATTACATCGAAGTGTAACTTGCAGCAAGCATAACCACACATGATCAGGTCATCACGAAAATGTGAGATTTGTTGGAGGTCCAAATCCCTTGATCTATATCACATCAACTGACAGAGCAAATCTTGTTAGGAACCTAACACGAGTACAGAAATAACAACTATAGATTATCTTTTGGTGAAACGAAACCAAAAAGAAAAGAAACTGCAATAACTTTTGCGCCATCATCTTCAAAGGACCGATGCACATCGATCAGGCCTCGTTCGTCTTGTTCTCCCAGACCGGTGATATAGCTGCACAGTGCAGCCGTTGAGCTGCTGTGTCGGGCTGTTGTTGCGCATGTAGCCTTCGTCCAGGGCGGCGGCCTGCTCCATCGTCATCTCCCTCACCTCCAACAGGTTCCAGACATGGATGTTGAATTCAGAGAACATGTTTTGATTCGGTAGTGAGTACTATTTCCTTGTGGTCAAGGAACTGACAGAGATACCTGTCTGAGGATGTTTCAGATGATGTTCTCGATGCACGGTGGTGTGGTCAGCGATCCAACGTATCGGTATTACACGTGTGTGTACCGCTGCAACGACTACGTGCTCACCACTACAGCGGGAATTAGGAACCTTTCTCTGCACGGCAGGCCTCCACATAGAGCTTGGATAGCTTGTCATGTCTCTGCCATCCATGAACAGAGGAAACAATTACACACAAAAATCAAAAATATAAGTAGTAGATATTCAGTTCCTAATTCTACTTAGGAATCAAAGTCTTTATAAAGAAGTAGAAAAATAAAAGTGGGTACTAAAAGCATCAGGTTCAGTCCAGTTCGGTATACTAAAATATCTGAATATGGATCACAAATTAGATGTATAAGTCCATATTATCAATTAGCCTACAAAGAATTTCACCAATCAAACACTGATATATTCAACTTGTCAATCGCAGAGAAAACATGCACCTTTCAGGCTAATATAACTGTTACTAAAGACAGCAATACACAGATATTATTACAAAAGAGGCTCAAGAAAAGATGTCATGTGGTACACTTTCTGTAATATGTGAGTCATTCGTGCTAAACTAAGCAACATTCACAGTTCACAATGATAACGGTAATGATAATTAAATGATGAGCAAATCTGGTTATGCTCATGGTATATATGATTAGCATAGTCTGTAGATTGTAAGAGAGTTCAGATAAAAACCTGACGGATGATGCATGACTCATGGCATAAACCAGTTTTACACGCCTGATGGATGACGCTGTCTCCGATCCCGATGTGGTGGCTGGCGGCTCCGATCCAGGCGGTGAAGAGAGCGATGGCGCAGCAGACTTGGCCGAGGAGGAGAATTCCTCGGTTAGGCGTCGTCGCGTCGACCGAGATCTGGCACATGAGGAGGGGGCGGCGTCTGAGCTGGCTGCACTGGGAGGATCGAAGAACTCCGGCTGCTGGGAGGCATGGGGTGGTCTTCATGAGGCAGGCCTTCGAAGGGGAGGGCCACGCCGCGGTGGCTGCCGGTTGCGACGGAGGGAGGGGCGGCGGTGGTGCCGGCTGCGACGGAGGGAGGGGGCGGCCGCGGCTCGCGTCTGCGATTGGGAGAGCAGAACACGATTGATGATTTTTTTTTCCTGATTTTTTTTCCTGACTATGATTTCATGAGTTGACCTTCAAAACGTCCATTTAGAGTTGTTGAAGTATTATAGAAGGTACACACCGATTTAATCAACGGCTACGAAAAATTACTTTAGACGGAACCCAGATTCAATTAGACGGAGCTAAAGTTCCGTGCCAATCACCGTAAAAGAGCTCAAATTATAATTGTCATCTTGATGCTGCTTTGTTCCATGGGAAAATGATTTTGGTGTTAATTTGTTATGGGAAATATTTTCTAGGTACGGGAAATATTTTCTAAGTAAATCGGAAATATGATATAGTCGAAAGAGCAATAGCAGATTGGTTTTGGGAGCTTTGAAACAACAAGGACTTGTGCTACTCGTAAGTCGTAACCATGTACCATGGTGGTACATGGTGAATAGTTACACAGGTACAACCTTGTACTGTATACATTCTACTGAATGGGAAGACATCTGGAATTCAAATACTGTCAGCTTACAATTTGCTGGCGGAATCCAATTGTATTTACATTTGTTGGCTTGATCTATGTATTAGCTATATTACTATATTTCTACCTAAAGGGGAAAATGACTATATGTTATATTCAGACTTTTCATGGTATAGATCCGTACATGGATGCTGCATTTTTTCTATGACTCTTCACCTTGGTTAAGAACAGATGTGTTACTAATTTGTAACGGTGAATTTACCATCATGTGTTTGTAGTTTTAATCTACCCCATATGAACCTCTTCCATGGTTGAAGCTGATTGTTCTTGAAAAAAAAAAATACATAAGTTACATGTGTATGGATTAGATATCTCGTCGTGTTAAAAGAGCTTCCCAGAAAATAAAACCATGCTACAATGCTAGGTGTTAATCTTCTTTTTCTTTGACTCATATAGAGAGAGATACTAAGATGATCATTACTTGTACAGATCCATGGCCAAAGAACAGACCGACAATTTGTGGTGCTTTGTCAGAAGCCTTACTATCGAGGATAGGACTGATGGTATATTTCTCTGTTTTAGCCGCATTATGTTGCTATAGCATGTTTGTTGATTACTAACTCCTGTGGCATTCTACTTTTTGGGTACATCTAAACTTAACCGTGGGATCTATTTCATTGCAGGGTGATGTGGATGAAGGAAAAGAGCCGAAGAGCAGTTTTGGAGTTGGCATCTTCGGAAATCATAGCAAAGGTAAGTTAAGAGCGTTTCACTCCAACTTCATATTCTTATTGGCTGGATTAATTTTCTAATATTTCGGAAATGAATACTGTCAAGGTTTAGCTATGTTATTGAGTTAAATCTCAGTCAAGGTCTCTAAATATATGTTTGTGATAAGCCTTATCAAAATAGGTTCATCTGTAGATGCGCGATTATGAAGCTTTCTGGCCGTCTTTGGCTGATGATGGCCCATGTTTTATTCCATTACAAGGTCTAAAATAAGTCAATGGTTAGTCTTAATGCTACAGTATTTTATATTATTCAAAAAGATCTGATGTGTTCTAACTTCCAGTATGGAAGCCATTTCACAACAAATATATATTTCAACATATAGAATGAAGGTTTGCCTAATGTCACACTGATATCTCACCAAGATGCTAACATATCTTATCATGCTCACGGTAAAGTATTTCAGCAGGTATACTTAATAGTAGTGGAAGCCAAAATAAAAGCGGTTTAGATAAGAAAGCCTACTCAGCTCATTCCTCAGTTGAAACTGGTGATTTAGAGCAGCAACATCATTAGCCTGGGGAATCACTGTCATTGGAAAACCAGTAATATTCTCATGGTACTTCATTCCATGGTTTGACCTTTCTATGTACATCTCATGGATTGATGGACTCATTACATATGCATTATAGGCTTCTCGCATTCTTCTAGATCCAACTCATTACCCTCTTCATTCTCTCTAGAAGCATGAACATGTAACTCTGAATTCGGTATATTTTATCCACTGCATTTTAAATAATTGATTATTTGGAATTTTACATTCTTATAATACAATAGATGGATCTACTTAAATACTGTGATTGCATTATGTTTTGCCAAGAGCTTTGAATGTGAATGTTCACATTATGGTTCCTAGGTTATATGGAAGGCATGAACGGTATCCGGGGATGATGCCTTGTTCACCGGTTTTTGCCCTGTAGTAGCTCTCTTTCCTAATTTAATGATATTGCAATAGTTTTCAGGTGGTGAAGCCCAAACTGAATACCACGCCGTACATGCAGAACGGCTTCATGATGAGCTTCAGGAAGAGGGAGCAATAATACATGCTGAGTTGGAAAAATAGAGGTAACAATGCATTCCATTTGAAGTTGGAAAAGATCATCCATAGTTCAAGAACATGAATGAGAATATGAGGAGTCTCATTCTGTGAATGAGGGAAATCAAAATGGCAGGATAATCCTCTTTCATAGCTCTAGATATATTGAAACTTAGGAAGGGATTAGACACATGCTCTCACTTTATAACGCAAGCTTTTACATATAGAAATGCCAAAAACAACCTCTCTACTCAAAGCAATCCTGGGGTAGGGCAAGTTTGGCATGTGAACACAGTTACATGATTATGCTTTGGTTAATATGTCCCTAATCTCGCACATAGCATTTCACGACAAAAGGGGTTATAAGTGTAACAATTTTGTCTGAAGCGTGTAGTCAGCATGTATATTCATAAAGACTGTAGCATGAACTCTGCTTTCTCTCTGTTGTTAGGTGTTATCAATGGTGTTGAGATGTTTGGCTAAACTTAGATGGTTTGAATTTTGTTAAAACGTATTTATATCAGCTTCTCTTAAATTTTAATGATATACTTGATATACTCAAATTAAAACATCTCAGTTAAGTAAATTCAGCATTTTCCTATTTGTAGGTTAGAATTATTTGAATCTGTTGCTGTAAGGATGAATGGAGGATCCATGGACCAGGCTGAGATAAGGGAGATTATGCCTCAAATTCATTCATCAGATGATTGCAATCTTCTGCAACATTTTCTACTGTATTTCACCAAATCGATTCACGTGTAGAAATATATGCTCAACTTAACTTTATAAACCATCACGTGATGCATGTGCAGAAGTCTACTTTGATTTAATTAGGTGCAGAAATATATATATGATAAGTTTAGTTTAAGAATGTGTTAAGTTTTATGCTTGAACAGTAACACTGCAATGATGGTTGATTATTTACCTACTCAATTTCTAGAGGCATTTGTGTATGTTCCTTGTGGATTGTTTTGCATGTACTTAAATCATAAAAATAAAAATGGTTTCCTTTTTGATGGAGTGAAAATACATTATTTTCTTCTGAACACGATTATTTTAACTTTGGGGTCATTTACATGCTTTTAGGCGGCAATGCAAGACATGGTAAATTATCATATGAGAGAGATGGGTCCTGGTTAGAAATAGGTGCGCTTTTGTAGCTGGTCGATTTGAAATGTTTAAGGGTTCGGTCACTATAATACTAAATATTACACTGGGTAGAGATCATTTTCATGATATATACGTTTTCACTATCTTCCTATTCATTTCATGCAATGTATCACATGAAGCATTTAAAAAATTAGAAGACAAGGATTCTTCTGTTGGATTTCGCTCCGTCACATCATCTTATCATTTATAATTTCTTGTATTCGTTATCTGTGGATGTGATTTCAGTTTGTAGCTTATAAAGTTATTATTCTTAGTCGGCCTTACTTTGGTTATTTTTGCATTTTGTCACTAGAAATATTTGTATTCTTATAATTTCTATTTGATGCACACGGTAATAAGTGTATTATTTAATCATGCTCATTTTCTGAAGACTATTATTAGTATGCTTGTTTCAATGCCCCTTTAACTTTGGTGAATGTTAGATATTTCTTGGAAAATGCATGTATCACTATCAGGGTCTTGCATATATAGTATTAGTATGGTGAAGGAAACATATTGTTCTACGAGTTCAAAGTGAAACATATTATCCCACCAGGTGTTTGGAATTGATCGTTGATCAACAATGGCACTACTATCAAGGGAGTATCAAGGGAGTAGTTGTAGACAAAGTCAACCGTAAAGGTTGCAAAACTAACAATTTGGATTGTGTTAATGAAGTTTAATATCATTTTGATTGCATCTTTGTACTTATTTGTAGTATTTTAGTATTGTAGCAACACAAAGATGTGGAGGCATTTTAGATGTTTTTTGTAAACACGTCGAGACAATTGTGGAGACAATCACATGGAGTTGTCTCGAGACAATTGTGAAAGACATTTCTGTAGTATGAGCAAAGTTGTTTGGCGAAGTAGTATTAAAGACTTGAGTAGCCTGTCACCCGTGGCAACGCACGGGCATTTTAACTAGTAATAAATAAAAGTAAAAAGACCCTACGTCGAGATTTTGTCAATCGCCATCCTCGTCAACTGGAGAATGTGGAAAGAAAGGAATTCTCAATCTTTTTCAGCGGGAACACAGCTCTCCTTCCGTTAATTAGTTCCCTGTACACCTGGGGTCTCCTGGTTGTACGTAACGTAGTCTCTCAGTACCAGCATGTTTGCTTCTGGTTGCTGCCATGTCTCATGTCTGTGGTCTTCCCCCTCGGGTTTGCTTGTACACCTTGTAGTATCCTACAAACACGCCTTGTACGACTTCTCTTCTGATCTAATAAATAGTTTGGCCTCGGCCCTTCGAGCACTGCAAATAACAACCGAACACGCATGGTTCTCCTGCTTCAGATATATGCTGAATGCCGTCGACCTAGCTTTAGAAGTATTTTCCTTTATACTAGAACATATGCAATAATGCAATGCTAAGGGCTAACTTAAATGTTTTATATGCAACAAGTAGGATATATTCGAGCATTTTTCCAGGGAGGAGTGCTATATACATATTATGTTTTTTTTTGTTCGGAGCTCGTCGGACTACTGTGTATCCTCATTAGATCAAATTCTGAAATTAATAGGGAACACACGATGAAGATATACGGGAGGCGGATACAAAATGTCAGACGCGAGATAAATCCAGGTTGGCTAAATAAATGTCTCATTAGTATCTAATTGCATCTAATTGACAGAATTTTCAAAAATTCATTAGGAGACAAATAAACATGAATGGAGAGAGTACTTAAAGAGGTGTTCCTTATCTTTCTAAAAAAAATAAACGGCACTCCATATTGTTCTTGATATGTACTAGATGCACTTTAATTTTTTTTCTTGTTCTAATAATGTCGAACGGAGGGAGTACATACTAAGCCGTGATCGCTACCCTAGTGTAAAACCAGCTTGAGCTAGGCTGAAAATGAACTAATTTTTGTTATTCTCTGTTTCTTTATCTTCATTTACTTACTTCCCTTTTTTACTTCTTCTTATCACATGTTTCATTTTATTGTGTTTTATTTTATCACCGGTCGATGTTTTTCTACTTTTAACTTATTTCATGTACTTTGACTATTTAGTTTTCATCTGTTTTGTCCATTGCTTGAGAAAAGATATTTTCTAAGATTGCATTTTGTGATACCTTTTGGAATTAATTATTTTCTCATCGGCATGTCTATTAATATTTCTTGCTTTTTATAAATGAATAATTATAGTTGTAGACTTTTCATATTTGTCTGAGCAATGTGGAGAATGTGGACACTATTTTCTGAACACATGTACCCTTTCTTAAAGAATACAAAAATTCCACCCAAAAATATGAATAGTATGAAAAGGCACTATTATAAGAAGATGGTTGGTAAGAAATATATGAATTGTAGTAATTATTTTTAACTAGTTGTTTGAACATTTCATTTGATATGAAGAAGATCTCCCAGAAAATATGAACATATTACAAAAATGGGTGAAACACCTAAGCTAAAAAATGTGAACATTTATTACACATATATTTCATTAAGTTGTGGCATGAATGCTTTTGTGTTTCTTGTTCACTCGTGTTGTCAGTCAACATGAACTTCACTATCCGTATACAAAACGTAAATTCAAATTTAATGACTTAAAAAAACAATTGGTGCAAAATGACATACATTGTGCCCTAGGTGTTGAATAGAATGTCTATTATTTACATTAATATTATATGGTTAATTTCGGAATAAACCATGAAGAAGAAATCACAACCATGTCAAGATTACCACTAGCTTCACCCATGGTAAACATGACATCTTTCGGTTGGCTTACGAAGGAAATTCGCGCATGACCAACTGGGTTGAGGGTGTCGATGTTGGGGAGGGGAGAAAAGGGACTAGCATGAAGAAGATGGCAACGTCAAAGGTAACTAGGATTGGCATCCCAATGATGATCATGTACTCGAAATGGGTAAAATCCAGACCCCTCGAGTTTTATTTGGTGGCCGATGAAGACGTTGCTGACGTTAGACGACCGGATTTGGCACTTAACCATGTAGGAAGAGAAAGAAGGAAAGAGAGATGTGCCAGATTGACAAGGTTCCAAATGCACAAATCAGTGTGGTTCAAACATCAGTGCCCAGCATTTTCAGCCATGGACCGAATATTCTCCAATTCCAGTTTTCTTCAATATGCTCCGCAAACCACAATGACCATGAGAAGCAATTTTTGATGCTCGCTTAGGCAGTCAGGGAGATCCTATCAAACCATTACTAAAGGAAGTAATTGGAGTTGTAGGCTACAAATTACGGTGTCGACCTCGTGTCGTGCAGGCGACGTGGTTGCCATCAATGCTGATCATTGGAGTTTCTTTGCCGCGGCTCCTCGGAGGGATTGTTTCTTCATTTGCGTTCAAGTCTCGCATGTCTACTCCTACGATAGAAGCATGTCAAGGAAAGCGCACGCTCTTTTACTCGATCGAAAGCCATATATTCTTCTGGTGAGAGATTTCCTCAATCTGTCCATGCGTTGATTCCATCAACAATGGAAATGGCACTATTGTTTCCTAGCGAGAAAGCCCGACAAGGAAAGGGGATGCCAATTGAAAGATAGAAAGAAGCTGATAGGAGAAGGAAGCCATTTCGTCTTATCTTTGCGGTGGTTAATGCCATATGTTCGTGATGGAGTGGCGTTTCGAGATTCTGGGCATGGCCCCATGGGTATTGGCTTTGTTGTACGGTTTCTCCTGGGTTTTTGCTAATTAACTAGGCATCTTCTTATTAATTAATGGATAAAGCAAAGCTTCTGCCTCCATTTTTATTTAACCTACTCGTTCACATAGCTTTCTCGTGAACTCAGCGCAGGCGTCACAGCGTGGGTCTGGGAGGCTGACTCATCACCAGCAAGTTGCCAAATGTCAGTTGATGAAACTCTTATTTTCAACCAATCATTTGAGGCCCGTGCTGATTAAACCATAAAACTGAGACCCTTGTAGGTAGAGATCACCATGTACAAGTTGTTATTTATTCAAATTAAGAGAAGACAGTCACAAACATTAAAGCTTCCACAAACATATCTCACTAAAATAACAAAATAGGTGTGTCATTCGTAGCAGTTGATTACTAGTACTTCCATGTCGTGTTCTTCGTCATTCGTGTTATTTGTTACAAGTGTTGATCCATGGTCTTTCTTTATGATCAACCAAAGCATTTGGTAAAAGGACGTGCCATAGAGCAGAACCAGATTATTTATGGATCGTGTATTTCGCAGAGGCCTGCATACTACATCAAAAGTTTTTGGATAAAATCAGGTAAACGGAACTAAAATGTGTGTTTAAAGTAATGTAAGCTGGATGAAAAAATATTGGGATGTCAAGCGAGCCTGTTCGCTGCCATCGACCGACCACGAGAGTACAAAGTTTGCCTGCGTGGAATAGATGGTTGCCAGCTAGACGAACAGGGATTGTGGCCGAACACGCGGTGGCCAGCTAAAGGTTGCATACATTTCGGCTGACTACGCGGGCCGAGCAGGATACACGGAACGAGTCTACGAGGCCCACTTAATTTTGGAAGTCTGTTTACCATGTCGCGAAGCTTGTTTATGTGGCGCCGGCTAAACCAGTGCTGTGAGCTCAAGCATCCCCTTGCATGATGTACTGAGTTTGGACCTTGATCCATGTGGAAACCATTTTGCTGACACATCCCAGTCTCACGTAAACAATTGAATAAAGACAGTCAAATGACACCTCGAGGGCATGTCCCAATACATTACTACAAGATATAATGCTGTTGCAATCCCTGGCTTCTCAGCGCTTTGACGGTGCGGTATCGCCGTGTGGGGTCGTCACCGACCACTTCTCGACTCATTTCCCCTCTATCCCTCCTCCTTCCTCGGCTCCCTCGACGACGGAGGCAAGGCGCCGGTCGTGCGCGGCTCCGTCGATCCCGCCCGTCTGCGTTGAGCCCGTGTCCGAGGGTGGCTGCCGCTGCACTCCGGCGATCCGGCCACCACCACGCGCCGGTGGGCGACGCAGGCCATGGTGGGTAACGGCTGCCGTCGTCCTCCATGTGCAGCTCTCTCCATGGGAAGCCATCCTTCCTGGTGTCCTCCATGGGCCGCTCCGCAGCCTCAGGCCTCCGACGACTTTGCGGGGAACAACTCCACCCCTGCGCAGCCGGTGAGGCGCCTCTCCTCTTACCTCTCTCACTAGAACGGTCAAGATGGGGGCTTGGAGGCAGAGGGTCAGGGGCTGCGGAATATTGTTAGGTCGCGGGATCATGCGGCCAGGTCGCGAGCACCAGCAGGCGCCGCGGCGGGCGAGATCGCGGGCGGAGGTCCTGGGCGAGGCCATGACGGATGGAGGTCCTTGGCGGAGCCATTCGCAGCTGCGGTGTAGGCGGCGTTGTATGTCGAGATCGATGCCGCCTCCAGGACAAGGAAGGGCAGCAACTACCATTCTCCTGCCATCATTCAGATGGAACATGGAAGGGACACAGGTAAAGATTTGATTCACTTCATTTTCATCCCGTTGTGTATCTAACCCGAGGGGAGGTAGGAGAGGAAGTAGGTCTAGGCAGCATGGTTGCAGTTGCATCCGACAAAATCGATTGTTGGTTACAATAGTCCGTCAGTGCAAAAGCAAAATGGCTGGGTTCTTCTTAGTCATTACTAATTTTATTTGTTGTATCTCCTCCTGTTGTCTTGCATCATATATGGAATGTTAAGCACGTGTGACGGATGCAGATCATCAGGCCTAGGAGTGGCCTTTCTCCACTTTCCAGTTGCAAGGTAAAAGATGGATTTATTGACTGGTTTGCGTTCAGATCATGTATAAGTATATCGAGCAGGCTTTCTATTGTTAATGTGCATTAGCCATGTTCAAATCGTAATTGAACACTCAACATGTACACTGCCCATGTGCCTTCTTGCTACAAGAACTTTCCAACTATAGGATGTCACTATAACAATATGTGATTCAATTGGAGGTTCTGCATTTGCTGCACAATATGAATGAGCCGTGGTTTATGAAATTTCATGTTAATTATTCATTTCCAGGCACTTTGGGAACACCACTTTTCATGTTTAGCGAAGCAAGAAACTATATGCATGGTACATTATGTGAGAAAATTTAGAGAAATATTTTGTGGAACTTGCAATCAATAGTTAATCGATCAACGCGATGCCTCACTAACACCGCAAACTGCACCATTCTTTGTGGAGCTATTCTCTACAACATAAGATTTGCTCAATGATATTCACTATATGCCGAAGTTTTACCTGAATTGGTTACTTTTATTGGTATCTGTTTCAAGGAAAAAGATGTGGAGAATTGAACGGATACTCCAAGAAGTATTGTTTTAGTCACTGCAGCTACCATACTGATCTATAGAAATTATATGTTATAGAAATAATAGATTAGGGCTGAGTGGATGCAAGTTTTATTGTTTCCCCCTATTTCATTTTAGCCACTGTCAGCTTCAACAAGAATGCCATGAAGTCTCTTTCATTTTTCTCACTGCATGGTCTGATCTTTGTTCATATTTTCTTTGGCCGTCGTTGGAAATTGGAATAAGATGATGGACAAAGTTATGTGGTTACATTGCATAATTGTGGCTCACAAGAAATTTTAGTGAACCTGCATTTGCCCTGCTCAATAAACTACTGTGTTGTGGAGTTTCTTATCTGCATGCATAGTTCTTTTTTTTTTTGAAACAAGTACTAACATTTACCGTCATTTACCCCAAACCCAAATATTCAAATATGAGTAGCTTGGATATATATATGTTGAAAACACTAAGAAATCGTGAACTGATAGTGAAATTGTTGTTGGTTTTATCAGGAATTAGATAACATAACTCCACAAAGGCAACAACCCATGACAAAAGTTTATCTGAAGGTATATGCCACATGCCACGCTTAATTTCTAATTAGATCATAAGTTGTGCATTCTGTAGATCGATTTGAAAGGCTTATGCAATTAAAGACACTGGTGTCAAACTGTTCATTGTTCAAATGTAAATTGTCATGCTATATAAAGCAGCGGAGGAAAATCCCACAAAAAATACGCTCTCTAAAAATTATCTAGCCCGTTGCTTTATGCAATGCTATGCATTTTCAATGTTACTCTTCTGCTTGCTCATTTTGTTACTGATGATGTACAAAGAGCACAATTTTATCACGTCCTATTGTGCTTCATTCCCACTGTAAGTCAACTAGCAGGATTACCTTTTTCTTTCATCATGGTACTAGGTTGACACATGTTAAACTGAGTCTAAGGTCACCGTAAGAAAGATTGTTCATGTTAGTTTTGGGTATTCAAAATGTCAATGCAAGAGTATATGAGACTTTATACATGATCGCTTAATGCATGGTCTACTAGGTTTAGCCTGGAATCCTAGATCTTCATGGAGACAATATCAGTAAGTTCATTTCATACTGCATACTGTAAGTTTTCTGAAACTCAGTTCCTTATAGTGTCCATTTGTGTGTTTAGCTTTCACCATTATAAAAGAGCATGTACGTAACTAGAAGTGTTCTGTTTTCATGAAACCAAACGGTGGACGGTAGGGCTCATGCACTAGATGTTTCCAAAGGAACCGAACATATCCTAACCGGGAGAGGCATGCCAAAATCAGAAGGAAGGAGGTCTTGGAACCAGTTACCGGTTGTCCATTTATACATAAAAAAAGCAAACGAAAATTATCTATGGACTGAATAGGTAAGAAACGGAAGAGGAGGGTATGTGTTGCTAGCTGTTTGGACGAACGTGAGAGAAAATAGGCTATCTAGAGCAACCAAATCAAGGAGGGATTGGCTAAAGTTTTCAGCTTTTATATAGGCTATTATGAGCTTGTTCTTATGCATGGTAAGAGAAAAAGAGATAGAAAGCATACTGAATTATATAGGGAAGAGATCGATCTGCTAATGTTGCGGGCTTGTGGTATAGTATCATGCTTGTGTCCGTTCAATTTGTGTTCACTGCGCATTTGGAAAAGTAGGAGGCAAAACTACATTACTAACATGAGTCTGTCTGAAGGTCACGAGTTGAACATTGTAGATACCAAGATTGATCTGGGGATAGAGTTTGAGGAAAAGATCGACAACTCAAATGCTAACAAAATTTAAAAATTAGCATGTCCAGTTAGAAGTTTGCTACAGTATCATGATCTACAACTTAGAAGGAATTAGTAGTCTGGACATTGGATGTATTTGTGAAACCTTGAATCTTTTGTACTTATATAAAAGTCAAGTGCACAAAAGTAAGACATGGATCCTCTAATTGAGTGCCTTATAACTGTGTCGCTGGTGTGCAGATATGTAGTTCTTGACGTGAGAACATTACGTGTGATGGCTAGATATAAAGTTCTAGCATTATAGGAGTCAGCTTAATTTGGGGTCTTCACAAAATTAAAGTGTCCTAAAATGTCTTGATTTACCACAGTAACTTTTGTGCCAGCTTCAGCGCAAAGAATTTCAAAACCAGCTTTGCCTAAAAAATATGCTTAACAATGCCATGCATGAAAAGTGAGGTTCAGAAGTAATTAGTTATACAAGAGGTTCAGAAATTTCAGTAAAATGATATGCTTCTTAGTTAGGTTCACTGCTCAAGTGGTTGTATGTTTTAGCGTGCTGGCTTAATTAAGAAAGATGGCTACAATTGGCCTCACGAGTATTTTATAACTCTTACGTGGCTCTCAATCTTCACCGTAAGTCAAACATAGTAGCATGATAGCTTCCAAACTTTTATTACACCCAATGAATTCTATGGATCATTAAAAACCTATATATGGATAGAAGACAACTTACCATTATCGAAAATAAATGAGGTTAATACCAGCTATTAGTCATTCAGCTACACCCTTCTGTATCTTCTAATTCTACTTACTAGGGTCATCTTTTGGTACAAGTCTTTTCCTTCTCTTCTTGCTGGATACATTTTAACTTCTACTTCAAACAAAAAGATGCATTGCCACACTTTTGAAGCTTAGAGATTTTAATCAGGAAGATGAGGCTAGCTGGCATTACAGGTCCAAATCTCTTAATCTGTATTATCTATAATAACTTCAGATCTATATGTATTATTGCTTCTTTCAAACAATTTCAGTATATATGTGTTATATGTTAAGTTACATTTCAGAACACTGGCCAACTATCTCACATTACTCGGGCCTTCTTGGAGAGATACAAGCAAATATGGTGGTTTTATTGGTCGACTGAAAATTACCTTCAATTTTTTTATCAGACCAATGGAGCTTCCGATTCAAAGAATAATGAGCCGGATAATGGAAAATTTATTGTTAACTAACATCTCAAATGTTTGATTTGAACCTGCAAAAGAATACTAATAGTTTTCTCCATCATGATTTCGCATATACCATGAACTTCAATGCATTGAAATATTAGGATTTCGTTATGTTGCAAAGTAGCAAGGTGAGTTATGGCATAGAAGTTGTAGACATTATAACACTAAGGGGAACTAACCTTGGATTCTTTAGTGCAGTGGTTTGGAGATTTGAGTGTCTCTGGTACATTTAAAGCGAATTTGTCTTCGTATTGGCAGTTATATACATTTATTTCATGTACACAAAACATGAAACAGTCAGGGTTGTTTTGTCCCCATGGTCTCTTCGTATTGTGGGTCACAATTAATATAGACTGCTATTTATGTTACGATATCTGTGTGTCGAATGATCATTTTATAAGGATTATAAAGTGGTTTAATTTATGAATAACAAAACTAAACATGTTATGACCCACATGAACGTGGCTCTCACGGAAATGCCAATGCAAATGACCACCACGCTTACCACAGAAAAGTCTAGCGCACTGTAGGCGGCGCGGCGAAGCGCGCATGTCCATCTAGTTTCTATCTTGTTTTGTTCTCCTCGCGTGTTTTACATTTGGATACTTTATATAACAAAGTGTGGGAGCAAAAGAAAGGGGGTAGGCTAATAGTACATACAAGTTACAACACAAGTAGTGTTATTTTGATGATAATCGTATATAGTAGGTAATGTATTATGATGTACTGCTACTTACAGATGAGGACGAGTTAGTACATATATCAAGAAAGTAGATGAAATAAGAATAATGGATGGCCAAAAGGTTGGAATTGATTTCTTGACTTCTGCCATACATGCTGGTAGTATATCGTACTCCGTATTATTCTGTACGACAAATAAAATTCCAAAACTAAGGTTATCGTGTTCCAAACAAAAGTTGAATTTTGCATACCAATTTTAGAGATATTTTACTTTATAATAGTATTAATAAGATGTACAGTGTGCAATCGCAAGTAGCTTATTGCTCCATCTCTATTGGTTTATCAGACCCATCTCCAAAAACACAATAACCAGATAGGACCTAACTAAATGAGGGATCATAAATTTGGTTGATTCTACATTAAGAACTAGAATTAGATAGAAATTCATGTGACTATAGACCTATAGTTAATGTTTGCCCATTTCAAAAAAGAAGGAACTTACAACTACAAATTTGGATATACTTCCTCCGTCCGTATTTCAGGTGGCACCCTCGCTTTCCATGAACTAATTAACCTTGCCGGCAATTTAACCTTTAATAAATTAGTTATCATAAACCACATACTGTTAGAAATTGTATCGAAATGCGAATATGAGTACTATAATTTCTTTGTCATATAATTCATGTTTACTTTGCCAAATCAATGGTTAAACTTGGACATTAAAAAACGTGCGTGCCACCTAAATGGGGATGGAGGGAGTACTTTTGTCGCAAGTCTGAAAATTAAAAAGAAGGGACACTGGTAGAAAAATGGCCATTGGTCGCGGTTCGCAACTGCCATTGGTCGCGGTTGCGCAACCGCGACCAATTAGGCGCGACTAAAGCCCCCCCCCCCCTTTAGTCGCGGTTCTTACGAACCGTGACTAAAGGCCCGTCCACGTGGGCGGCAGGCGAGCGCCAGGGCGGAGGACCTTTAGTCGCGGTTCTTCTGGCCAACCGCGACTAAAGGCCTCCGCGAGGTTTAGGGTTTAGCCCCCTCCCCCTAAATCTGGTTTCTTTTTAATTTGTATTGTTTTATTTCTTTTGGGTTTTAATTTTGAAGGAGTTTCACATATTCTACCGTACTTCATACATGCATATGAATGTACAATTTCAAAAAAATTTGAAATTAGAACCAAAAAGAATTCAAGAGGAATATACAATATATATTCAATATCGGATGACCATATACAATTTTGAACAAGTTTCCATACATATTTAGTGCATATAAAGTTCTACGTCCTCTACATAGTGTTCTCCTCTAGGATCGATGACTTCCCTCGCGAACCATCCAGCTAGTTCCTCTTGAAGTGGTCGGAAGCGAGCTTCGGACTAAGCGTCGTTCGGAGGTTATTCCTCCCGATGTTGTTCTCGGACGGCTGCCGCTCGGTGGTGTATCTCCGGATCCTCTCACAAACATAGTATCCACATAGATTGGTCCCCGGTGGCTGAATATCCCCAGTCGCAGTCTTTGCCCTTTTAAAATGTAGCTCTTTTTTGAATTCACCGACCTTTTGATCTACGAACCGTCTCCAAACCCTACGAGGCAAGGAAAATTAAATGAACAAGAGAGTTATTAATTAGTTACTTGATATTAGGAAATGATGAACGAAATAGGCCGATCGATATAGAGCGCAAACGAATGAAAATAATTACTTTTGCATCATTTTTCTCATGTCAGCCCAATGCTTCGGATCCATATTCAGAGAGTCGTGGACGATAACTGTGGAGTTCTGAATTTGAATTACTAGCAGAATCCAGTGGAACATGCGGACACGATACATGCACAGTCATGCATAACTCATCGATTAGCCACATACCATGCATGGAGTAAACAAAAGAGAATATGCTCAAGACAGAAACACTCACCCAAAATGGTAAGGAAATAGAATATCACTTTTGAGTTCCTGTTTTATAAGAAACCGCCACAGGTCATCCTCCACGTCGGCGGGGTGGTGTTCTAACACATAGGAATTAACGATTTGTGGGTCAATGAACCCAACATCATGAATGCGCCTTATTCGCATTTCCCGCTTCTTCATTCTGCATAATAGCGTACACAACAAGATAGTTAGGACAATATATATATTTATAGTGCAGGCAATGAACGAGATGGGGTAGAAATTAATAAATCACTTACAGAACATAGCAACTGATGATTGATTTGTCGAGCTCGCGCAGATTGAACAGCTGGAACAATTCACTCCGATGAATTGTTATATAGTAATGTTTGAAGTGATGCTCAGGTCTAACTTCCGCATAAATATAGTCTTTGGCGTTTTTAAGTTTTATGTAAGCCTTGTACCAATTTAGCGGACCTGTCATTTGTCGAGATAGATCCTCTTCCTGCGCGAGGCTCGACGAGAGGCCCATTACGCACATATGTAAATACTACGTCCTTCATTGGCGCCTCATCAAGGCCTAACACTGCACGAAGAGTCAGACCTAAGTTGGCCGCTTGTTCTGTGGCACTCGCTACAGTCAATCCGGCCTGTGCTGCAGCAGCTGCTATGATATCAGGGGCATCGTCCGGACCGGCGGCTTTCACTATGAGCGGGGCGATCGACTGTTTACTTTGTTCCCCGAGCTGGGCAACTTGTTTCCCCCCTTTTTTGCTTTGTAATTCTTTCTCGGCCTCCTCCTGCTTCTCCGCCAACTCTTGGTTCCTCTTGACCGCGAGTGCTTGACTACGAAGTTCACGTTCATAGTCGTCAGGCAGATTCTTCGCGGCTTGGGACGGTGTGTTCAAAAATGACTTAGCCCAGCTCTTTTCCTTCTCAGAAAATACTTGCTTGGGCTCGGGCTCTCTTTTCTTCTTGCAGTCCGCCTTCCATTTCTCATGCTGAGCAGCCACGGCCGCTGCATTTTCCTCGACACTAAGTTCCCAAGGCCTCGGGGTGAGAGGCTTTAGTGATGGCTCTGGTATCTTTGTGGTTGCAGGTACATAAGGCTCCGGGTTAATAACCCAAGACTGCTTCTGCTTCTTCGCCGGAGGTGGATTGGGGGGTGGCGTCTGATCACCCGTCGGACGAGGACTGGGGGCGGTGTACGCTACCCGCCGGAGGTGAATTGGGGGCGGCGTCGGCCGACGTGAAGGAGGTGTAGGTGAACCACCACCAGCCGCCGCCGCCACCACCACCGGAGGGGGTGGACTTGTTCGCCTTGGCGCCTCGCTCGGAAACTTGATAAACTTCTTTTGCCATAGAATGAGCTGGCGCTTGACATCTCCAAGTCTTCTTGCCCCTTCGGGTGTAGCAATGTCAATGTCCAGGTCCTCAAACCCTTGGACTATGTCCTCCACCGTGACACGAGCATAGCCATCTTGAATGGGGTTGTTGTGGTGGAGTGCTCCGAGTAAACATGGTAAAGCATCGCCGATGGCTACCTTCATGGACATGTTCCCGATAGGATAATACGAGATGACATTCTTTCATCTCCTTTATATCGTCCACGGGGTAGCGAGGAGGCTCCGGTGCAGTAATTTCGACCACCAGAGGCTCCGGTGCAGTAATTTCGACCAGCAGAGGCTCCGGTGCAGTAATTTCGTTCGTCGGTGCACCAGCCGGTGGGGCCTCCGTGGAAGCCACGCTGCTTCTTCTCTGCTGCTGGCTTCCGAGATCCATTGGATGATCTTCATGCTGCGCCCGAGCTGCATCTCTTTCGGCTACTAGTACACTCACGGTTTTCTTCATTACATCCATTTCCGATGCCAACCGCGCCACAACATCTGCATCCCGATCCATCTTTCTCTTACGGCTTCTATAACCGTACGGGTCATCGTTCCGGGGGAACCCTATTTTCCACGGAATGTGCCCCATGCCTCGTACACGTCCTCCGTGTTCAGGATTCCCGAGGGCTTTTGTCAGCGCGTCGTTCTCTCTGTTGAACTTGATCTTCCCCTCTTGAGCATCCCTCATTGCCTCAATAAGCTTTTCGGTGGGTTTAATTATTTTGCCCCGGTAAACACACTCCCCTGTCTCCGGGTTCAGCGATCCCCCATGCCCGTACCACCAGCTTTTGGCCCTTGGGTCCCATCCCTCCGTAATTGGACGGATTCCTCGCGCCCTCAGCTCGTTCTCCATCTTCTCCCACCTAGGCTCCCAAAGGCGATACCCTCCTGGCCCCATAATATGATTGTACTCCTTCTTAGCCGCATTTTCCTTATTTTTTTTCGATAGTTCAAGAAACTGCTCCGATTTCTTTTGCGTCACAAATTCTGGCCAATCATGTTTCAGTTTCTCATATTGTCCTTTGAAATCCGGAGTCTTGTTCTGGTTGACATAGTCACGGGCTAGATTTTGCTTGAATTTCCGGAATGCACTGGCCATCTTTTGAAGAGCGAACTGTTTGAGTAGCTTCCTCCTCTTCTTGTTTTCCTCAATCTTGTTACCCTCCTCATCGAATTTGCGGTATTCCGGAGGTAGGACGACATGTTCCATAAGCTTTTGCAAGCAATCTTTTTTTGTTCTCTTCTCGACAAAAGTGAAACCAAGACGTGCCTTCTTTGGCTCATTCCACTCCTGGATGGTGATCGAGACGTTGTCTCTAACAACGGCTCCGCATTGGTTGATAAACTTGGTGGCGTTCTTCTCGGGCTCCAGCGGCTTGCCGGTTGCACCGTCGACAACCTCGATGGTATATATTTCTCCTTGTTTCAGCGTCTTGGTTGCGCCACGCTTTGACGACGTACTCGATTGTTTCGATGATCCGGCCGAGGGCTAAAATAAGAAAGAGAGTCGCGCGCGTTAGTACACACATATTTATTCAAATCGGTTAGTTTGTATCACCAGAGGCTCAATGTATATATATACCTCGGCGCCGGAGGTGGTTGCTACTTCCAATTGAAGATCGTCGTTTATCGACGTTTCTTCGGCATCATCTTGCTGACGGCGCCCTTCATCTTCACCGTCAAGGTTCATATAAGAAGAGATATCATCTTCTTCTCGTCCGGTCGGCACATATAGAATATCGCCGTTTATGATGCCGAACGTATGGTCTTCAGCGTCCGGATCATAGTTGTCCATAATCGGGTCAGCTCTATCGTCTGCCATATGTCAGTCCTGAAAACATGAAGTAAAAACTAATTAATTGTGTATATGCATTATCACATCTCTTCTACATATAAAGAGAGAGGGCGACGGGGGAGGCGAGAGGGGGAACGCGTGTTATATGCGGACGATCGACCTCGCAGTGACCGCGTGACCGACAGACCGGTGGCGGTGGCGAACCGGTGGCGAAAGGGTGGTGGCGAACCGGTGGCGGTGGCGAACCGGTGGCGAAACGGCGGGTCCGCGTGTCGAGCACGTACGGTGGTTTTTTTAGTCAATTTTTAGTTTTTTTAAGTCAAAATTTAGTTCTTTTTTGAGACAAAAATTTTAAGTCAATTTTTAGTTTTTTTTAAGTCAAATTTTAGTTTTTTTACACAATCTTTTTTAAGTCAAATTTGTAGTTCTTTTTGAGACAAAATTTTAAGTCTCAATTATTTGTTTTTTTAAGTCAAATTGTAGTTCTTCTTTTACACAAACTTTAAACTCAAATTTTAGTTATTTTTAATTTCAAAATTAACAAGAACAAAAACTAAAAAACAAAGAAAAAAAAGGCAGGGGGGTCCCCTCTCTCTCTCTCATGCGCACCGCGCGGCCACACGCGGCGACCGCCGGCCTCTCTCTCTCACGCGAGCAGAGCGGCGCGCCGGCGAGCAGAGCCGCTCCCTCTCCTCTCTCTCTCTGCGAGCGGCGCCGGTGACGACGAGGGGCCGGCGACGACGCGCGCGCGACGACAGTACGGTAGAGGCGGCGGGGGCGCGCGGCGACATACGGGAGCTGATGGAGATGGCGCGACGAGAGGGCGGCGGCGACGACGTCTGCGGCGACGGCGAGAGTGCGGCGACGGCGAGGCGCGCGGCAGCCTGACGGCGCTCGGCAGAGAGACGGAGGCGTTCGCGCGGAGAAGATCGATCGCGCGGAGAAGACGATGTGGAGGCGACGGTTCGCGCGGAGTATTTATAGCCCCCCCCCCTTTAGTCGCGGTTGGGGAGTGATACGTCCAATTTGCATCACTATTTTGTATCATAATTTGCTGTTATTCATTGATATATTTCATATTGGGATACAATACTTATGTTATTTCATCTATTTTGCATGTTTCATCATTATTGGAGGATCAAGCACCGGAGCCAGGATTCTGCTGGAAAAAGCACCGTCAGAACGCAATATTTCGGAAGATCAACTGTGAAGGAAATTTCACGTAAATTCCTATTTTTCCAGATGACGGAGGGAGCCAGAAGGGGAAGAAGAGAGGAGCCACTGTGGGCCCAGACCACAGGCCGGCGCGGCCCATGGCCTGGCCGCGCCACCCTGTGGTGTGGGGGCCCCACAGCCCCTTTCGCCTCCTTTTCTTCGCGTACTCCTTCGTCCCGAAAACCTAAGCCACAGAGAGGACCTCACGAAGGGTTACAGCCGCCTCTGCGGGGCGGAGAACACCGAGAGAGAAAGAGCTCTCCGGCGGGCGAGGAATCCGCCGGGGAAATTCCCTCCCGGAGGGGGAAATCGACGCCATCGCCATCGTCATCGAGCGGGACATCATCTCCATCATCATCATCATCATCTCCACCATCTACACCGTCATCACCACCGCTGCACCTCATCACCGCTGTAACAATTCGGGTTAAATCTTGATTGTATGATAGGGGAAACTCTGCCGGCATTATTCTCTACTTGTTATAGATGCTATTGAGTGAAACCATTGAACCAAGGTTTATGTTCAGATTGTTATTCATCATCATATCACCTCTGATTGTATTCCATATGATGTCTCGTGAGTAGTTCGTTTAGTTCTTGAGGACATGGGTGAAGTCTAAATGCTAGTAGTGAATTATGGTTGAGTAATATTCAATGTTATGATATTTAAGTTGTGGTGTCATTCTTCTAGTGGTGTCGTGTGAACATCGACTACACGACACTTCACCATTTATGGGCCTAGGGGAGTGCATCTTGTATTCGGTTGCTAATTGTGGGGTTGCCGGAGTGACAGAAACCTAAGCCCCCGTTAGTATATCGATGCAAGAGGGATCGCAGGATCTCAGAGTTTAAGGCTGTGATTAGATTTATCTTAATTACTTTCTTGTAGTTGCGGATGCTTGCAAGGGGTATAATCACAAGTATGTATTAGTCCTAGGAAGGGCGGTGCATTAGCATAGGTTCACCCACACAACACTTATCAAAACAATGAAGATTATTTAGCCACATGAAGCGAAAGTACTAGACTAAAATCCCCGTGTGTCCTCAAGAACGCTTGGTCATTATAAGTAAACAAACCGGCTTGTCCTTTGTGCTAAAAAGGATTGGGCCACTCGCTGCAATTATTTCTCTCGCATTTTATTTACTTGTACTTTATTTATCTGCAATATCAAAACCCCCTGAATACTTGTTTGTGAGCATTTACAGTGAATCCTTCATCGAAACTGCTTGTCAACACCTTCTGCTCCTCGTTGGGTTCGACACTCTTATTTATCGAAAGTACTACGATACACCCCCTATACTTGTGGGTCATCAAGACTATTTTATGGCGCCGTTGCCGGGAGTGAAGCGCTATTGGTAAGCGGAATTGGTAAGGAAAACCTTTACTTGTTTGTGCTGATTTTATTTACTGCTTGCTTGCTATAAATCATTATGGAGAGATCTTCTCTTCAATTTCTATTTGGGAAATCTACTACTACTGCAACGGTAGTGGATGAAGCGCCAGGTGAGGAAGTAGTACCATATAAAATACCTATGAAAATTATTGAACGTGTTATGGATAACCGCTATGAAGGGGATGGAACTGTCCATCCTGGTGATCATTTATTGTTTTTGCATGAATTATGCGGGTTATTCAAATGTGCAGGTATTTCTATGAATGAAGTTATAAAGAAACTATTCACTATATCGTTGTCTGGTAAAGCGGCGCACTGGTATAAATTGCTGAAGAATGGTGATTCTATTGATTGGGAGGACATTGTGCCTTTATTTTATTCCAAATTTTATCCTCCAAGTGAAATTCACAAAGATCGGAACCGCATATATAATTTCTGGCCTCATGATGGAGAGAGTATTGCCCAAGCTTGGGGGAGATTGAAGTCTTTAATGCTCAAATTCCCCATTCATGAGCTTCCTGGTAATGTTATTATTGATAATTTCTATGCAAGACTTTCTTTTCAAGACAAGACCTTGCTTGGATACTTCTTGTTCCGGATCATTTACACGCAACAAAGAAGAGTTTAAAAGGGACCTTCTTGATCGGATCCAAGAAAATACCGAAGGATGGGAGAACGACAAAGATAGAGAATCGGGTATAATTTATGATTATAAATGCATTGAAGCTTTTATGGATACTCGATAAATTTCGTAATATGAGTGCTACATATGGTCTTGATTCCCAAGTTGTTGCAAATCTTTATAAAGCTTTTGCCTCACATTATGAATTGCCTAAGAAGAATTTTGATAAGTATCATGAACCGTATAAAGATAAAGTTGATTCATCTCGTAAACAAATGTGTAGTGATTGAAACTGTTGATAATGTTATTCCTGAAGCTTATATTGAAAAAACTCCTTTCCCTGCTAAAATGAAGGAGTACTCTGTCGTATCTAGTGCGGTTAATAAAAGTGAAAAGAAACCCAAAGAACCTGAAGAACAAATTAAAATTGAACCTGCTGTTGCAATAGTTAAAGATCTTGTGACTAAAAATGTGGAGGATGGTCATATTATTTTCTGTGAAGATGCCTCTAATATTGTTTCATATCCTAATAAACCCAAACAAGTTAGTGTTCCTATGCTATCTGTTAGAATTGGTGATCATTGCTATTATGGTTTATGTGATATTGGTGCAAGTGTTAGTGCTATACCTTATGAGCTTTACACGGAGATTATGCACGAAATTGGTTATTGTGAACTTGAAGATATTGATGTGGTTATTCATCTGGCTAATAGAGAAACTATTTCTCCAATTGGTATTGTTCGAGATGTGGAAGTTCTATGTGGTAAGATTAAATATCCTGCTGACTTTTTGGTACTTGGTTACTGCTGCTAGTGATCATTGTCCTATCATTTTTGGTAGACCTTTTCTAAATACTTGTGGAGCTATTATAGATTGTAAGAAAGAGAAAATTTTGACTAGATTTGTTGGTGAACCTTATGAATTTAACTTTTCTAAATTTACCAAAACTCCTTATAAAGCTGACTTGCCTAATAATGATTTTAAAATGGAGCGAGTGTGCATCTATTGTTCTTGTTCCTAATAATCCTTTGCAGCAACATTTGGAGAATAGTGAAAGTGAAGCTTTTAGGAAAGAAAGAGATGAGCTTGAGGAAATTTTTCTTCGCCAACCTATTCTCAAGCATGATTTACCGGTGGAAGATTTGGGTACAACACCGCCACCAAAGGAAGATCCTGTTTTCGATTTAAAGCCTTTACCTGATAATCTTAAATATGTTCATATTGATGATAAGAAAATATATCCTGTTATTATTAGTTCTAAGCTTTCAGAGATTGAGGAAGAAAGGTTATTGGAAATATTGAAGAAACACCGAGGAGCTATTGGCTATACTCTTGATGATTTGAAAGGGATTTCTCCTTCTATTTGCCAACATGCTATTAATATGGAAAAAGATGCAAAGCTCGTTGTTGAACATCAACGTCGTCTAATTCCGAAGATGAAAGAGGTGGTAAGGAACGAGGTATTAAAACTTCTTGAAGCTGGTATTATATATCATATTGCTGATAGTAGATGGGTTAGTCCTGTGCATTGTGTTCCTAAGAAAGGAGGAATGACTGTTGTGCCTAATGATAATGATGAGCTTATTCCTCAAAGAATAGTTGTAGGTTATAGAATGTGCATTGATTTTCGAAAAGTAAATAAAGTTACTAAGAAAGATCATTACCCTTTACCCTTTATTGATCAAATGCTAGAAAGGTTATCTAAAAATACTCATTTTTGCTTTCTTGATGGTTATTACGGGTTTTCACAAATTGCTGTTAAAGCTAAAGATCAAGAGAAAACCATGTTTACTTGTCCTTATGGAACTTATGCTTATAGGCGTATGCCTTTTGGTTTATGTAATGCTCCTGCTACTTTTCAAAGATGCATGTCTGCTATTTTTCATGGTTTTTGCGAAAGTATTGTAGAGGTATTCATGGATGATTTTTCTGTCTATGGGAATTCTTTTGATAATTGCTAACCTCGATAAAGTCTTGCAGAGATGTGAAGAAACTAACCTTGTTCTTAATTGGGAGAAATGCCACTTTATGGTTAATGAAGGAATTGTATTGGTACATAAAATTTCCGAGAGAGGTATTGAAGTTGATAGAGCTAAAGTTGAAGCAATTGAGAAGATGCCCTATCCGAGGGATGTTAAAGGTATTCGTAGTGTTCTTGGTCATGTTTGGGTTTTATAGGAGATTTATTAAAGATTTCTCTAAAATTTCAAAGCCTCTTACTAATCTTCTTCAAAAAGATGTACCTTTTGTTTTTGATGATGATTGTAAGGAAGCTTTTGAAACTCTAAAGAAAGCCTTAACAACTCGCTCCTGTAGTCGAACCTCCTGATTGGAATTTGCCTTTTGAAATTATGTGTGATGCTAGTGATTTTACTTGTAGGCGCTGTTCTTGGACAGCGGGTAGATAAAAAATTGAATGTTATTCATTATGCTAGTAAGACTCTTGATGCTGCTCAAAGAAATTATGCTACAAGCTGAAAAGGAATTGTTAGTCTGTAGTCTTTGCTTGTGATAAGTTTAGACCCTATATTGTTGATTCGAAAGTTACAATTCATACTGATCATGCTGCAATTAGATACCTTATGACAAAGAAAGATGCTAAGCCAAGGCTTGTTAGATGGGTACTTCGTTGCAAGAATTTGATTTACATATTATAGATAGGAAAGGTGCTTGATAATCCTGTTCTTTGATAATTTCTAGATTGGAAAATATTGCTTATGATCCTGTTCCCGTTAATGATAGTTTTCCAAATGAACAATTGGCTGTAATAAAGGTGAGCTCGCGAGAGAGCCCTTGGTATGCAGATTATGCTAACTTTATTGTTTCGAAGTATTTGCCTCCAACCTTTTCAGCTCAGCAAAGGAGGAAATTCTTTTATGACTTGAGGCATTATTTTTGGGATGACCCACACTTATATAAAGAAGGAGTGGATGGTATTATGCGGAGATGTGTTCTCGAATATGAACAACAGGAGATATTGAGTAAATGTCATGGTAGTGTTTATGGAGGACATCACGCTGGAGATAGAACCGCGCAAAAGGTTCTACAATCAGGTTTTTATTGGCCAACACTCTTCAAAGATGCAAGGAAATTTATTTTATCTTGTGATGAATGTCAAAGAGTTGGTAATATCTCCGGACGCAATGAAATGCCTATGAATTATACTCTTGTTATTGAACCATTCGATTGTTGGGGATTCGACTTCATGGGTCCTTTCCCTTCTCAGAAGGTAACACTCATATACTTGTCGCTGTTGATTATGTTACTAAATGGGTAGAAGCTATACCTACAAAAAGTGCTGATGGTGAGACCTCTATAAAAATGCTTGTAGATGTTATATTTCCTAGATTTGGAGTGCCTAGATATATTATGACTGATGGAGGTTCTCATTTTATTCATGGAGGTTTTAGAAAAAATCTTGCTAAGTATGGTGTTAATCATAGAATTGCTTCCGCTTATCACCCTCAAACTAGTGGTCAAGTAGAATTATCAAATAGAGAGATTAAAGCTATTTTGGGAAAGACTGTTAATAAATCTAGAAAGAATTGGGCTAGCAAATTGAAAGAAGCACTATGGGCTTATAGAACTGCTTATAAAAATCCTATGGGAATGTCACCTTATAAAATGGTTTATGGAAAAGCTTGTCATTTACCTTTAGAACTAGAGCACAAAGCTTATTGGGCTCTTAGAGAACTAAATAAAGATCCTAAATTAGCCGGTAATAAGAGGTTGCTGCAATTAAGTTCTCTAGATGAATGGAGAAGTGAAGCTTATGAAAATGCTAAACTCTTTAAAGAAAAAGTTAAGAAGTGGCATGATAGAAGGATCATCAAAAGAGAGTTTAATATTGGGGATAAAGTCCTATTGTATCGGTCTCGTCTCAGATTCTTTGCAGGGAAATTACTCTCGAAGTGGGAAGGACCATATGTTGTTGAGGAGGTGTATCGTTCAGGAGCAATTAAAATTAGCTCTCTCCAAGGCAATGCCACACAAGTGGTGAATGGACAAAGACTCAAGCATTATATCTCGGGTGATTCTTATAATGTTGATGTTGATATTATTCAAGTGGAAACACCGGAGGCTTTCATCAAAGGACAAATTGACAGTCCGCCGAACTCGACTTTGAATAGGTAACAGTACAGGTAATAAAAAGTCCGCGTTTACCTTTCCGAACAATACCTTTGCTGTTTTTAGAAAATATGAAAAATTACGGAATCGAAACGGAGTGGAAAAGACGCGCGAGGGCCCGTCACCACAGGCCGGCGCGGGCCCCACCACGGCCGCGCCGACCTATGGTGACGGCACCTCGGCGTCCCGTTTCCACTCGTTTTCGGCCTGGAACCTTCCTTTTGTCGTAAAAATATTTGCTATATAATCCCCCGGACCCCTGGAGGTCCGTAATATCGTTTTCTCGTCGTGTTTTGTTTCGAGCTGTTTTCTGCCAGATTTGTTTTGATCTAGAAGCACCATGGTCTCCAACAACAAGGACAAGGGACCTTTGGAGGAAAATATTCAAGACCCGGAACTGAAGGAAGAAGATGCAAGAGAGGATGAGGAAGAAGTGGAGGAAGCTCCGCAGGAACACCAGCGAGCCACCATTGCAAGTATTGGCGTGATATCAAATCCATCCAACATCAAGAGGAGTGCACGAATCGCTACCGGAGGAGCGGTTCCACGTCGTTACTTGGCTCCAAGGACATCTTCTCCGAGCAATTACAACCCTTACCGCAATCTGATCTACGATCGTCAAACTGAAAGGACCCCCAAGGTAGTGTTGCCAAGTAATTGGGATATAGATCGTTCTGACATTGCAGGAGAGATGAAATCTGAAGGCGAAGGATGGGGAAACAACTCTAGGAGTTGGAATTCACCACCTGACATGATTATGAGCCGCGTTGAGCACAACTCGGAGATGATTCGCAACCTCACCTATGAGATTGAAGATTTAAAGGAGCTGGTTAACAAGCTTGTCGAGAAGAATCCATCACCACCATCACCGAAGGAGTAATTCATCATCGATATTGGCATCCCCTTGGTTTGTCCAAGCTTGGGGGAGTGCCGCGGTATCACATCATCACCACCTTTATCTTTTACTATCAAGTAGTGTCATATCATGAGTAGGGAAGTTATCATATGGAATAGTATGCAATGTGGGAGTATCTCTCTTAGTTAGTTATCTATGTATCCGTTAGTGTGAGTTATCGTTATGGAATATTAATGAGAAGTCTTATCATTTACTTTTTGCACACCTTATTTAGTTTGCAATCTCCATTATATGATTACTCTTGACATGAGTATTGATATCACTTTGGGAGCATCAAGTAAATCTATTTGGTTTTGGCAAACTTAGCATTGGTCAATAGCAACAACATCTTGATGTTTAGTTAAAAGAGAGAAATACACTTAGATATATTACTATTATCTCTATGCTTAGTATTCTGAAGTTAAAATTGCTTGTGCTTATGAGAAAGATGCATGATTGTTCTAGCATATGTATATTTGTTTGTTTCCCTCAACCTTTATGCTTGCTATCAAACCTTGCTAGCCAAAGACCGTATCGAGAGGAGATGCTTCTCATACATCCATAACCTTAGACCAAACCTATGCCATTTGTGTCCACCATACCTACCTACTACATGGTATTTTCTGCCATTCCAAGTAAATACTTCATGTGCTACCTTTAAACAATTCAAACTATACTACCCCTTATTTGTGTCAATGTTTTATAGCTCATGAGGAAGTATGTGGTGTTTTATCTTTCAATCTTGTTGGGCGGACTTTCACCAATGGACTAGCGGCACATCCGCTTATCCAATAATTTTGCAACAAGAGCTGGCAACGGGTTCCCAGCCCCAATTAATAACTTTCATTAATAATTCTCTTCACATGTTTTGCTCTGATTTATCAGTAAGCAACTTAATTTTGCAATAGACACTCCTCCATGGTATGTGAATGTTGGAAGGCACCCGAGGATTCGGTTAGCCATGGATTGAGAAAGCCAAGGTTGGGAGGAGTGTCATCTTTAATAAAACTAAAATACATGTGTAAACAAAAGAGAAGGGGGATGATCTACCTTGCTGGTAGAGATGCCGTCCCTCATGGGAGCCGCTCTTTGAAGGTTCGTTTGGCAAGGGGGTTAGAGTGCCCGCTACCATTCGTTGACAACAACAAACACCGCTCAAAATCTTACTTTTATGCTCTTTATATGATTTCAAAACTTGAAAAGCTCTAGCACATGATTTAATCCCTGCTTCCCTCTGCGAAGGGCCTATCTTTTACTTTTATGTTGAGTCAGTAAACCTATTTCTCTCTATCTCAAGCAAGCAATTGAGTTGTTGTGAATCAATCATTTATGCTATGATTCAGTTAATCATGTCTTTTATACTTTCTTGTTTAGTACCAATTTTATCGGAATGAATATGACTTCGAAGTTATCAATGATTATGAAGAGATCGTTATGTTTGAATATGAAGGCTCAGTTATAAAATCTAATATGAAAGCTTTGCTTAGAAGTACAATCCGTTAGTAGTTCTCTGACCAAGAACAAAGTTTGCCATCACCAACTATGATTTCTCATGCACCTTTACTTGTGATTTCTCTTTACTTATTTCAAGATGAGTTATATGAGGAAGTTGTTTACTAGAATGTCTTGTGTGAATGAATATGATGCTTCTTGTCCGTATTTTATTTATCGACTCTTCACTCCATAAACATGTGGTCTTGTTTATCGAGCTCAGTTTCTCTTGGGGACAAGCGAGGTCTAAGCTTGGGGGGAGTTGATACGTCCAATTTGCATCACTATTTTGTATCATAATTTGCTGTTATTCATTGATATATTTCATATTGGGATACAATACTTATGTTATTTCATCTATTTTGCATGTTTCATCATTATTGGAGGATCAAGCACCGGAGCCGGGATTCTGTTGGAAAAAGCACCGTCGAACGCAATATTTCGGAAGATCAACTCGTGGAAGGAAATTTCACGTAAATTCCTATTTTTCCGGATGACGGAGGGAGCCGAAGGGGAAGAAGAGAGGAGCCACTGTGGGCCTGGACCACGGCCGGCGCGGCCCATGGCTCCGGCCGCGCCACCCCGTGGTGTGGGGGCCCCACAGCCCCTTTCGCCTCCTTTTCTTCGCGTACTCCTTCGTCCCGAAAACCTAAGCCACGAGAGGACCTCACGAAGGGTTACAGCCGCCTCGCGGGGCGGAGAACACCGAGAGAGAAAGAGCTCTCCGGCAGGCGGGAATCCGCCGGGGAAATTCCCTCCGGAGGGGGAAATCGACGCCATCGCCATCGTCATCGAGCGGGACATCATCTCCATCATCATCATCATCATCTCCACCATCTACACCGTCATCACCACCGCTGCACCTCGTCACCGCTGTAACAATTCGGGTTAAATCTTGATTGTATGATAGGGGAAACTCTCCCGGCATTATTCTCTACTTGTTATAGATGCTATTGAGTGAAACCATTGAACCAAGGTTTATGTTCAGATTGTTATTCATCATCATATCACCTCTGATTGTATTCCATATGATGTCTCGTGAGTAGTTCGTTTAGTTCTTGAGGACATGGGTGAAGTCTAAATGCTAGTAGTGAATTATGGTTGAGTAATATTCAATGTTATGATATTTAAGTTGTGGTGTCATTCTTCTAGTGGTGTCGTGTGAACGTCGACTACACGACACTTCACCATTTATGGGCCTAGGGGAGTGCATCTTGTATTCGGTTGCTAATTGCGGGGTTGCCGGAGTGACAGAAACCTAAGCCCCCGTTAGTATATCGATGCAAGAGGGATCGCAGGATCTCAGAGTTTAAGGCTCGTGGTTAGATTTATCTTAATTACTTTCTTGTAGTTGTGGATGCTTGCAAGGGGTATAATCACAAGTATGTATTAGTCCTAGGAAGGGCGGTGCATTAGCATAGGTTCACCCACACAACACTTATCAAAACAATGAAGATTATTTAGCCACATGAAGCGAAAGTACTAGACTAAAATCCCCGTGTGTCCTCAAGAACGCTTGGTCATTATAAGTAAACAAACCGGCTTGTCCTTTGTGCTAAAAAGGATTGGGCCACTCGCTGCAATTATTTCTCTCGCATTTTATTTACTTGTACTTTATTTATCTGCAATATCAAAACCCCCTGAATACTTGTCTGTGAGCATTTACAATGAATCCTTCATCGAAACTGCTTGTCAACACCTTCTGCTCCTCGTTGGGTTCGACACTCTTATTTATCGAAAGTACTACGATACACCCCCTATACTTGTGGGTCATCAGGGAGGCGACCCGCGACTAAAGGGTACCCTTTAGTCGTGGTTGGCCAGACCAACCGCGACTAAAGCTTTTTTCGCCGGGTTTTTCTTTCCCGCGCGCACGGACCTTTAGTCGCGGTTGGCAAGGCCAACCGCGACTAAAGGTATTTTTCAAATTACTTTTTGTTTTTCAAAATTTTAAAAATACAGAAAAACTCAGAAAAATAAAACTAATTCATTTCAAAATCATAAAATACAAATAATATATCGAAAAATTCAGAAAAATAAAAATAATTCAATTCAAAATGTTTAAAATACATATAATATATCAATAAATTCAGAAAAATAAAACTAATTCATTTCAAAATCATAAAATACAAATAATATATCAAAAAAATCAGAAAAATAAAACTAATTCAATTCAAAATGTTAAAAATACAAATAATATATCAATAAATTCCCAAAAATAAAACTAATTCATTTCAAAATCATAAAATACAAATAATATATCAAACAATTCAGAAAAAAACTAATTCAATTCAAAATGTTAAAAATACAAATAATATATCAAAAAAATCAGAAAAATAAAACTTATTCAATTAAAAATGTTAAAAATACAAATAGTATATCAAAAAATTAAGAAAAGTAAAACTAATTCAATTTCAAATTCTTAAAAATACAAATAATACATCAAACAATTCAGAAAAATAAAACTAATTCATTTCAAAATCTTAAAAATACAAATAATACATCAAAAAAATTAGAAAAATAAAACTAATTCATTTCTAAATGTTAAAAATACTAATAATATATCAAAAAATTCATAAAAATAAAAATAATTCAGTTCAAAATCTTAAAAATACAAATAATATATTAAAAAATTCAGAAAAATAAAACTAATTCATTTAAAAATCTTTCCGCCTCTGTCTTTTCGCCGGCCCCCTCTTCCCGCCTCTGTCTTTCCGCCGGCCCCCTCTTCCCGCCTCTGTCTTTCCGCCGGCCCCCTCTTCCCGCCTCTGTCTTTCCGCCCCGCTCTTCTCGCCAGTTCTTCCCTACCGCCTCTTTCTTCCCGCCTCCCTCTTCCCGCCAATTTCTTCCCGCCTCTTTCTTCCCGCCACTTTCTTCCCGCCTCCTGTCTTCCCGCTCCCATTTTTCCCGCCATTTCTCACTACATATATGTTGCCCGGCTTGGCCAGCATTATCACATCTCTACAATCTCTCATCACTCTCTCATGGCTTCCACCGCACCCACTCTAACCTACCAAGCAGTGGAGGAGCTTTGCGCCTCGAACTACCCTTGCCCACCGGCTACCGCGTCCCCGCCGGCCGGAGCCTAAGCGCCGGCGGCGTGCTCGGTCCCTCCCGTCCCTCGAGGTACTGCGCGCCGGCGGCCATCACGAACCACTACTACCTTGACCTCACGCCGGAGCAGCGGATGAATCCGCTGGCATCCCGATAACCAGCATACTTGGGACGCCTTCTTCATCAATCGGCGTGAGAGGGCGCTCGCCAGGTATGAGGAGGACGGTCTGCCTCCTGGGAATTTCCACGAGGCCGGCCGTCGGCTATGGTGGTACGGCCGGACTCTGCAGAGCGTCATGGACTACATCACGGCCGGCGATATCCCCCGCCTGCGCTACCCTCGGGTTCGAGCCACGAGCGCCGCCCGACGACAGCGACGACAGCAGCGACGACGACGGCGGCAACTTAGAAGGCGACGACTACCAGTACAACGGCGGCGACTATGAAGACTACGAGTATGCATATTATACGCCTAGGCAGGAGTATGACTAAATCACTCCAAATTTCATGTATCATCGGTGCTATCTCGAATCAATCGAATCATTCGAAAATGGACACCGAACACATCACGGATAATATAATTCACATGATCCATTCAACAAAGTTTGGTACAATAAATTATTACACATCATTTCTTCCCTTGTGTCCCCGCTTGCTTACGATTGGGCCGTATCCATGGAGCATCCTCATCATTTAACTTAATGCTTGGGTCGGTGTTCACTTTGAAGGGCGGAATTTCACCAAACATATTATAATCTTCTGACATGTCTGTCTTGTCCTCCACTCCCACGATGTTTCTTTTCCTGAAAGAACAATGTGGCGCTTTGGATCATCGCATGATATACTGATCGTTTTCTTATCTTTCCGTTTCCTCGGTTTGCTACTCATGTCCTTGACATAGAAAACCTGAGCGACATCTTTCGCTAGGACGAATGGTTCGTCAAGGTAACCAAGATTGTTGAAATCCACCATTGTCATTCCGTATTGCTGGTCCACCTTTACCCCACCTCCTCGTTAGCTTGAACCATTTGCACCGGAACAAAGGGACCTTGAAGGAGGGTCCATAGTCAAGTTCCCATATCTCCTCTATGTAACCATAATATGTGACCTTTTGCCCATTCTCGGTTGCTGCATCAAAGCGGACACCACTGTTTTGGTTGGTGCTCTTTATATCTTGGGCGATCGTGTAAAATGTATTCCCATTTATCTCGTACCCTTGGAAAGTCGTTATAGTCGAAGATGGTGTCTTGGCCAACATGTACAGCTGATCTACGACCTTATTGTCATTCATTAAATGTTTTCTCAACCAACTGCCGAAAGTCTCCATGTGGGCCTTCCTAATCCAGGATTCAGGCTTCCCGGGTTGTCCGAGCGTAAAATATTCTTGTGTTTCTCAAAGTACGGAGCCACCAAGCTGGAATTGGTCAGAACCGTGTGGTGTGCTTCGGTCGAGAGAATGGCCGTCCATACATATCGTTGATTTCCTTCCGATCGTGCCTTTTCCACTTAGTCTCCCCTCGTGCCGCGATCGAGGAAGACCAATCGGCTTAAGTTCAGGAACAAAGTCAACACAAAACTCAATTACCTCCTCATTTCCATAGACCTTGGCGATGCTTCCTTCTGGCCTAGCACGGTTACGAACATATTTCTTTAATATTCCCATGAACCTCTCGAAGGGGAACATATTGTGTAGTAATACAAGACCGAGAATGGAAATCTCTTCGACTAGGTGAACCAGGAGGTGCGTCATAATGTTGAAGAAGGATGGCGGGAACATCAACTCGAAACTGACAAGACATTGGACCGTGGTAGAACTTCTGGATTGATTACCTTCTGAGAGATTGCATTGAGGAATGCACATAGCTTCACAATGGCTACTCGAATATTTTTCGGCAGGAGCCCCCTCAAAGCAATCGGAAGCAATTGCGTCATAATCACGTGGCAGTCGTGAGACTTCAGGTTTTGGAACTTTTTCACCGCCATTTTTATTATTCCCTTTATATTGGACGAAAATCCAGATGGGACCTTCATACTCGCTCGAGCATTCAAAAAAGATGACCTTCTCTTCTTTGGTCGGAGCGTAGGCCGGCACGACCTTGAAACCATTCCGGATGCCGGTTATCGTGGTCTTTCAAACGTTGTCTGGTCCTGCCGTGCTTCCTTTGTATCATTTGTCTTCCCATACACGCCCAAGAAGCTTAGGAGGTTCACGCAAATATTCTTCGTAACGTGCATCACGTCGATTGCAGAGCGGACTTCTAGGACTTTCCAATATTCTAGCTCCCAGAATATAGATTTCTTCTTCCACATGGCTACGTGCCAGTCAGCTCCCTTCGGAACTGATTGTCCGCCAGGACCCTTTCCAAAGATGACTTTCAAATCCTTGACCATATCAAATACCTCAGCACCAGTACGTTCCGCGGGCTTCGGCCGGTGATCTGCCTTACCGTTGTAATGCTTGCCTTTCTTTCTTACTGGATGAATTTTCGGAAGAAAACGACGATGCCCAAGGTACACGTTCTTCTTACAATTTGGCAAATGTACACTTTCAGTCTCATGTAAGCAGTGCGTGCATGAATTGTATCCCTTATTTGACAGTCCCGAAAGGTTACTAAGAGCAGGCCAATCATTGATGGTTACGAAAAGCAACGCTCGTAGGTCAAATTCCTCTTCTTTGTGCTCATCCCACACACGGACACCAGGTCTGCCCCACAGCTGTAGAAGTTCATCAACTAATGGCCTTAGGTACACATCGATGTCGTTGCCGGGTTGCTTCGGACCTTGGATGAGCACTGGCATCATAATGAACTTCCGCTTCATGCACAACCAAGGAGGAAGGTTGTAGATGCATAGAGTCACGGGCCAGGTGCTATGGCTGGAGCTCTGCTCGCCAAAAGGATTCATGCCATCCGTACTTAGACCAAATCTTATGTTCCTTGCGTCAGCTACAAAATCTTTGAACTCTCTATCGATCTTTCTCCATTGCGTTCCATCTGCGGGGTGTCTCAACTCCCGTCCGACTTACGGTCCTCTTTGTGCCATCGCAACAACTTGGCATGCTCTTTGTTCCCGAACAGACGTTTCAACCGTGGTATTATAGGAGCATACCACATCACCTTGGCGGGAACCCTCTTCCCGGGTTTCCGGCCCTCAACATCGTCACCGGGGTCATCGCCTCTGATCTTATAACGCAATGCGAGTGCATACCGGGCATTCATTCAAATTCTCGTATTCACCGCGGTAGAGGATGCGAGTCGTTGATGCATGCATGTATCTTCGTAACCTCTAAACCTAGAGGGCAGACAACCTTCTTTGCTTCGTACGTATCGGCGGGCAACTCGTTATTCTTTGGAAACATATTCTTCAACATTTTCAGCAAGTTTTCAAATGCCGAGTCAGCTACACCTGCTCGTGCCTTCCATTTCAAGCAAATCCAGTGTGCAACCCAGACTTTTTCAGACCATCATCGCATCCGGGTACAACGCCTTTACGTGATCCTCTAACATGCGATCCAAATTCTCCCTCTCCTTTTCGGTTCGTAGCGTCTCCGTGCATCAGCAATGGTCCGACCAAGATCATCAACGGGCTCATCACGTGCCTCTTCTTCACCTTCCCCTTCACCTTCAGCATCCTCCATGAAAGTATCACCGAAATGAGCAAGATAGCTTTCATCGATGAAATCATCCCCTTCTTCATCTTCTTCCATTATAACCCCTCTTTCTCCATGCTTGGTCCAACAATTATAGCTTGGCATGAAACCGTGCCGAAGCAGGTGCATGTGAACATCTTTTGAGGAAGAGTAACCCTTCTGATTCTTACAGTTAACACATGGACAGATAACAAAAACCCCCTGCTTGTTCGCATTAGCCACTACGAGGAAATCTTTCAAACCCGTAGTGAACTCGCCGGAGAGTCGGTTACCGTACATCCATTGTCGATTCATCTGCATTATTATAATATAAAATATATAATTAACCATCATGCATTTGTTAAACTAAATAGAAATTAAACAATGAACTACACACATATGCATATTTTATCAATGACACATATATATGAAAGGTTCAAGTTGTTGCTAACCGCGATCGAGGAGGAAAAAATAAATGAGGAAGCTCGATCAAGTGTGGCTCCGACACTTCATATAATATTTGTTTCATGCTCTTGGGACATTTCATCAAACAACTTGTGTGCATAAGAGGAGCCAAAAGCAAACCCTACACCCCCTTGTGAAGTTTGTGAAGAGAAGTGGCACCAAATGGCTAAGTGTTGTGGGCTGAATGGTATATATAGGGGAGGGGCTTTAGTCGCGGTTGGCCTTTTCTACCAGTGGGAGTAAGCTACAGTCACATTGGGGTGGCTTTTCTAACGGAACCATTTGTGTTGTTGCTGGCTTTTCTAATAGTCATGGGTGTAGTTCAGCCACTGCAACATGTACTTAATGTGTGATCTTATGTTTCTATTTCTTACTCACATACTCCCTCCGTCCACAAATAAGTAAACATCTAGCCTTCAAAGAAATCCACAAATAAGTGTACATCTAGACTTCTTGGTATATTTTTTAGGTTTAGACCCCTAGTGCATGCCTTGATCCCAACCCCCATTAATCATTTTTGGTTTCTCAATGTTGTTTTATTGGTTACTAGCATGTACAACATTTATTAGCATCTAAATCAAAGCATCTTCTTGATTAATGAGCAGATTGATTGAAGGAATGAGGATTTATTTACAAAAAATTTAAGGTCTCTTGAAAACCACGCGCATCCACTTATTTGTGGACGGAGGGAGTATGTACTAGATGCAGCAATGGCCTCGGTAAGTGGGAGAGGTAGCACTAGGGAATTTCGGTTTTGGTGGTGCTCCTCTTGTATTGAGTCGTGTTTTTCAGGGCAAAATCCAAGCTCTGGCATTTATTGGTTGTACATGCACATAGGCTTATTGTAAAAAAAAATTAGGACGACAATGTTTGTGCATTGTTTTCTTCTCGGAGGTGTTGATTTTGGAGAACTTCTTTTGTAATCTGGTGACGGATTTGGTGCTGGTTAGAGTATTGCCACTGCGTGTGGCTGATCAGCATGGCGGGTTTTTATTTGCTTTTTTCTTTTTGAATATGTCTATCATTGATATATTTGTGCATCTTGTTAATGTAGAGACCGGATGTAATTGGTATGCGATATTAATAGGAGTTGAGGGGTACACAGGAGCACACCATGGGTGTGTAAGGGTATCTCCAACGGCCCTGCGTATTTCGGTTACAAAAAGTATTTATTTGCGGCCATTTGTGTTGAGCCACAAACACGAAATTGGTTGTCCGGCTTCGTTTGTCCTTTTGGGTCAGGGTATCCCTAGTTGCTCGAAGCATATTATTTTCCCCAACATATTTTTAGTCATAAAAACCATAATTTACATAGTTTTGAAGCTAACAAAACACATGGAATTTAAAAGGCCAAGCATGGCCTGCAAACATTAACCCTAATTTACATAGTTTAAAACTGCTAGCCTTTGTACAGGCTTCTGCTGGCCCTCGACTTCGTCGTTCCACGGGAAGAACATCCAGAAATTTACACTAGAAGCTTCTGTTGGCCCTCGTCTTCGTCGCTGCAAACAAAGAACATCCAAAAACCTACACTAGAGGCTTCCGCTGGCCCTCGCCTTCATCATTGTTGTTGTCGCTGCCATCACCGTGGTAGTACCTACGGCAGGATGAGTCGTCAAACACCTTCATGCTCATCTTGCCATCGCCTTCATAGAATAAGTTTAGCAGGCATCCAACCTCAAGGTTATGGGTGCGGGCGAAATTATCTTAGCTGGTGTGGAGGTATATCTGGCATTGCCCATCTAACATGACATCAACGGGCCACTGGAAAAAAGCCGCAACTGGCTTCACGTAGGTGCACCCCGAACTGCTCCAGCTGTCGAGAAACTTCAAAAACTTGTCCAAGAGCTTCTTTTTGTGGAAGGGTTCCTCCTTTATGAGGATGATGACCTCGAAGAATATGTCGTGGAGCCACTCCGTGTGCTCCTCCGTAGGTGAGGGTGAGCGTGCAGGCGGTGCTGATTCAGCACGGCCACCCCTGCCCCTACCACGGCGGTCGCGTTCAGGACCACGCCATCGGGCCAACCACCATGGATCGCATGGGGAGTAGGTGGTGGGCGGCGCTAGGGTTTCGGATGTACGACGCAATCGTTGTGTGAGGGAGCCAATGTGTGAACACCCAATTTTATACGCCGGAGGCAGCCGAGGGGGGCGGTGGTGCTCATTAAGGCCAGGAAATATGTCTAGGAATGGGGAACATGCAGCGTTGCATGGCCATTTATTTTTGTGGCCGGCGGCACCATTAAAACGTGGCTCGAGAGGGTGAAGCAACGTCGCCCCGCCAGTACTACCGCACAGAAAGGCGAAGCATGCAAGGTCACTGCCAGGGGTGCATCTGTGTCGTGTCCGCATCAACGCATTATGTCCCCAAATTTGGACGGGAATGTGTTAGTGGACAACCAGGTCAATTTGCATTAAGCTGCTGGGCTAAGGGCATACCCTAAGTTTAACCGTGCGAATGCAAAAGGTTCAACCTGCAACGAGTAAAGTTGTTAGCTGTCATTTCGGTGGTACAATTAGTACCTTTTGGCCCGTCATGACAGAATCATGAACGTTAGCCATTTTTTTTCAAGGATGCACCCTGGAAGGTGCATTAAATTTCATAGAAGAAGAGGCCAAGACGGCCGAACAACGCCAACGAAGGCAACCCGATACAAACACGACGCCACACGGATTACAACACAACCCACACCAACCGAACGATAAACTCGCCTTGCACCGTCCAAAGGAGACGATACACTAAGCTACTGGGCCGCGTCACGACCGAAGAAAAGAACTCCAGGAAGCCAACTCCAACTTCAAGATGGCACAAGCCAACGCACCGCCCACCAAAAAGTGCCCAGGAACGGCGAGTGAACGGCGGGGTTGAACCAGATCGAAGGAGGCATCGACCACGAAGAAGTGCCGCCGACGGTGTACATAGCGCCCCGGAAGCCCAAGCTCTGAGCGGCTGCCACCACCGACTCCAAATGGCGCACCGAGGACTCCCGAACCATCTAGGCGACGCCTCCAAGAAGGAAAACGACACAGCCGTGCCGCCGCCGCCCGATCCGAAGATCGGATCAAGGTTTCCCCTGATGTTCGACGCGAGGAAGAGGGAGCAACACCATGGCGACGCCTCCAACGAGGTGACGGCGGACGGCGCCCGCGGGCGTCGCCGTCGCCAGCTTACGCAGGGATTTCTCCCCGGTCCTGCCGCCAAACCCAAGCCCATCAGAGAAGCGCCGCAAGGAGCCGCCTTTTTGGCCACACCGCCGTCGAGAAGCAACCCTGCCGTCGTCGGAGAGGGAGGTGCTGACCTCCGTCTCACCGCACGAAGAACGGGGACTGGAGGGTGAGGCTCCAGCCGGCCGCCGACACCTCCATGGTGCCCAGCAGCCGACGCCTACAGGCGTCCACGCGCCGGCATGCAGCCACGGCGGGCCTTGAGATCCCGGCCGCCGCCGCAGGGGACGCCTCCATCGCAGGGGGAGAGCGGCACCTCCGCCGACCCGAGCTGCGCCGTTCGCGCCGGACTCCTGCAGCACCTCGCCGCCGGAGCGCCGCCGCGTCCCGCACCGCCGCCGCCGGAAGAGGAGGCCGCCGCCGGAAGAGGAGGCCGCCGCCGCACGAGGGAGAGGCCCAACCGCCGCCGTCACCGCCCGGGCTTTGCCCGGCGGGACCTCTGGCGGCGGCGGAGGAGGAGAGGGAGCGGGAGCCTAGGGTTTCTTCAGGGGAGGGGGGGGGGGGCGGAAGCCTCACGTTAGCCATTTAGGCGGAGCTCATCATGTACAGGTCATCAGTTATTCAAATTCAGACAAGACAGCCATTATATATAGATCCTAGTTTAGATGTATTTGTATTATTTATTTATTTTGCCACACAAACATATGAACACTACCATTCAATATAACAAACTGCAACCTGTTGCCATCTTCGTCGAAAGAACTCACAAATTGGGCGTGCCATGCATGCAGATGATATACGAACAGTAAAATAATCAACTTGTAGCAGTCAATAATTAGTGCAATTGTATTATATGCTTTACCATTCGTTTATGTTTTATGTATGTGAATCTTTGATCTTTCTTTCTGATCAACCACATCATTCAACGTTGGACATGCCATAGAGAAAAACCAGATTTATTTTCATATCGTATTTGACATGGGCCAGCATTGCGTACTTCAAACAAATGAGGATACAATCAGCTGAACTGAAAATGTGTGCGCACCTAGCGTATAGAAAACACCAAGCAGGCAGGATCAGCAGGCAGGATCCTATGGAGACAACTGTAAGTTTGAGTTATCAAGCGAGTCTCAGACTCTCAGAGACTAGCATACCGTTCATAATAATCAGGGGTGTCTGCCTGGAACAGACCGTTGTCAACTTACGAGTACGACAAAATCTACACGACATGCTACACAGGCCTAGCAGGATACACTGAAGAACGAAACGAATCAGTCAATCAGCTAAGTCGTGAAGCTGATTTACATGCCGTGATTGAAGATGCATTGGAGCGTCCGCCTACCTCTCGTAATAGGCTCGGCTGTTAACATGTGTACCAATCGTTTTGCTGACACCTCGCACTCTTACGTAGATGGCATGAATAAAGACATCAAAAGTCCATGGTCCACATCTCTCACACCTTGACAGCATTTCTCGTGTTTCTCCTCTACTGTGTCTCTCCTTTCGTGTTTCACGTTTGGATGCTTTATATAACAATGCATGAGACGCTAGATAAGAAGTGGGTACAGACTTATTTTGATGATAGTCCTACAAAGTAGGTGATGTTTTACGATGTGCCGCTGCTTACATGTGAGACGAGTTAATGTGTATGATGTATGAAGAAAACCACAAGAACAATAGATGGCATAGAAGCCTGGAATTTATTTCTTGACTTTTGTCATACACGTTGGTAATACCATATTAGCTAGTCCAACAAAGAAAAAAACCGAAAAACCGAGGGTTCTCACGTTTCAAACAAGAGCTGAATGTTACGGCGCCAACCTGAAGTACTTTCTACTAGTACTATGCAGTCATACACTCGCGAAGAGCTTAATCCATCTCTTCTGCTTTCTAAGGGTCAGCTCTATAAACACAATAGCCAAAAATGACCTAATTAAATGATGGATCGTATACTAATGACGTATGTATGGTCACGTTTTGGTTGATTCCACATCAAGAACTTTGGTGATATTGATGTGACTGTAGTTAACGTTCATCCAAAAGCAATGAACTTGCAACTAATAATCTGGATATGTTATTTTGAGATGGGCCTAAGAAACTAAAAAGAAGAGAGTAAGATTTTCTAACACCGTTATTTGTGTTGGGTGCAATTAGTGTTAAGTTATCTTGGTGTAGTCCAGCTTTGCATATTTTAATGTGAACTATATACATACTAGAATGAGCAAACAGACACATTTGAATGCATCTAGATACATACAACTCAGAACAAGGTAGATCTTATAATTTGAGATGGACGCGCATACTTGGTGGTCCTTATGTTTCAGAAGAAAAACAAGTGTCTTCTTACTCCTCTCTATATGTACTAGATGCATTTAGTTGACTATGATTTCAAGTTTCCTACAAAGGATGCTCCTAGGTGTGTCGTCTATAAAATGTCCATCACACTTACTGGGCACTTGAACAGCCTTACACGCGGATTTGTTCACTGCCAAACAAGCCATCATGACTCTTAGGGTACAAATGGTAGTAGACTAAGCCGCCTCGGTTAAAACTAGCTGTGCCAAGCCAAACAAGGCTCTGATTTTTTCTTATTTTTGTTTCTTCATTCACTTATTTCCCTTTTGGCTTTTTTGTATTGTTGCATCTTTCTATTTTTTTATTTTATCATTAGTTTTGAGAGCTACTAGGGTGAGAGTGCCCTTCCGTGGGAGCACTGAAGGGCAACACGAGACTAGTGCAGGCCGCGGAGACCCGCAACGTGGCGTCGTAACAGCCCAATGCAACGCCCGAGGAAAGAGCGGGGTATGCGCCGCGGGTTGCATTTTTTTCTTTCTTCCTGTGAGGACAATGCAAAGAAACAATTCAGTGCATAGATATAAAAAAATGAAGTGCCTTTCCCAAAGGCAATGCCTTGAATACCGATACAACGCACCGCTGGCATCAGGTAGGCAATTTCCTGCACAACGACGCAGTGTATACTTCCTACCCGAAGGCAGTGCTCTCCCTACCGACGAAGTCACTGCCTACTAGAAGGTATTTCTCTACCCACCGATGCAGTACATTATCTACTCCGAAGGTAGTGCCCTGCCTATCCCTATCAGAGTGCCATGCCCACAGTGCCTACCCCCAACAAAGTAACATGCCAACTTGAAGGCATATAATTGGTGAAACGAAGGAAATAGTGCACATGAAAATGAGACAATGCAAACCTAGTGCTTTGTAAACCTAGAAGGCAGTGCAACTAATACACTCAACTTGAAACAAAAATTTCATCAAAACATATCAATATGGGATCTACCTTTGAAGATCTCAAGGCGAGTAGCATAGCGGTGAAAAGGATCTTGATTTGGACAATTTGAAAGATATTTTGTTTTCCGTATTTGAAACTACACAACAAGGAAACAAACCCAGTGACACCCTCCACAGTCGACACATGTCGAGGAGGGAAAGGGGCGGAAGCTGCAGGATGAACTTGGCTGCGCGTTTATTTTAATTTTTGTGTTTTCCTACTTCATTTATTTTCATGCACCCTTTCAGTAATTTCCATTTTGCATAGATCGCTGCAGATAGATATTTTTTATGCTTCATTTTGTGATACCTTTTGAAGACGTCATCTTCATTTTTCATGTTAGTTTGTATTTCTTATAGTAATACAAAAATTACACTTGTACATAGTTCATATTTTTCTGAGCAAGGTGGGCACCCTTTTCTAAATTCATTAGTGTTTATGTGAAGTACACAAGGTGTCCCATAAAAAGATTGATACTATTGTTTCAAAGACATTATTATTAGAATATGGATGGTACAAAACAATTATGATTTCTACGAATAATTTTCATCATCTGAAAATTATATTTAACATACATTCGGAAAAAAGCGATCTCGTAAACTATATGAACACATTAAGAAATGGGTGATTATTTCTAGTTCTAAGCTATAAGATATTAAAAGAACATTTTTGTTAAGTTATTTCAATTATTTTCAGAATAAATAACCATGCACAGTAAACATATTGTGTTAAGTGGATTACATGATATTTAAGCTGACCTCCGTTCATGTGGAGGCACCTCGCTTGTCGCCGACCTAAGACTCTGCTGGCATATACTGTAGAAAGCTCCCAAAATAGACATATAACAACAAACAAGTCTCCTAGGATTGGAAACATTGGGAAGTTTGCTCTAATTCTCTGCCTTTAGTGAGGAATAAGGGGCCTCCACCCAACCGTCCTGAAATACAATGTGGTCTCATTCCATAAGACCGCTCACATTCTTTATTAAAACCCTAAAATAATTATATCAAATAAAATTAAACAATATTCAACAAAAGAACATAGAAGAAAAAAGATTTTCGAAATTATAAAGGGATGCAAAAAAAATGTTGGTTCTTCAATTTCGTTATTAATATATATGCAGTTATGAATTTTTTTTCTAAAAGATCATAAGAAATATGCGCTCAAACAATCGCTAGAAGAGCTATTAATGGAGAAAATCTACTATGAACTTTTCAACAAAAATGCTACGGGAGAAACATCTTTTTATAAAACATAACAACTCTAAAACTGAAGAGCATAAAGCTTCAAAAATAATAAAACTAAATAAAGATAGCAAAACAATTGGCTAAATAAAAATAAAAATAAGCTAAAGAACCAAACGTACATATACAAATTCGAAATAAAATAAAATCAAAAAATATGTTAGGAAGAACAACTCGAAAAAACAAAAGAAATGCGATATAGAAACTAAATTAAAAGGATACACATAACATTACTTCATTATTAGGGATGTTCCAAATGAGGGTCACGTCCCCAACAACTAACCCATCTCAAGTTGTCAATCAAGCCGACAACCTCATCACAGCCATGGCTCGAGCTTGCCAACCATGTCATACTGCCCTAGTCACTTCTTCAATCATTGTGCCATTGTTGCATCTCTTCTTGAGGATGGAGACTTGCCGCACTACCGCCAACAACTACCTTGGATAATTTTCCCGACATCCACAACCCCGTGAGTTGAGATGCACGTGTAGCAATTGCATGTATGCCTGATGCCTCCAAGAAAGGTAGCGTCGTATTGCCACCACTAGCTTCAAAACCCCAGAAGTAGCTAGGACTTTTGTTGGGATATCCTAAAGGCCCCCACGAGGAGAGAGGGGGTTCCACGAAATAATGCAAAAGTTGTCGGATTTGCCGACAATGGTCAAATACTGGGGCAAGGCTTTTAACCAAACAAGGCCCACATACCACATCCAACTAGGGCGGGGAGGAGAAAAAACAACGGGTTGACCATGTAGAGATGTCAACCAAGGGTGTCACGCGCACAAGACATGTAAAATTGGAGCACCACATGTTAGGTTTGATGTTTGATCAGTTGACGGTGGACGCCCGTATTTGGTAGCAAACCACGTGTGGTACGTGGATGAGTAACAAAGAAAGAACGATTTAGAGGGACAGAAAATCGACAAGATTCCAGTTGTGCAAATCAGCATGGAATATTTCAGACATCAGTGTTCACTTTTGACCCTTGGAGTTGAACATTTTTTTAGTTTTTTCCTTTCATAAGGAAAAGTCATAAATATTGGTTCAAATCTAAATTTCATGATTTCAGTTCAGTAGGACTATCCTCTACCAAACCACAATGAACAGTGAGTCGTAATTTGTTATGCTTGCTGAGACAGCTATCATATCCACTCAGATAAATGATCAGGGTTGTAGGCTACAAATAAGGAGGCTCGCAGTGGTACTCATATTTGTGAGTGCACGCACTTCTAATTTTAGTGGTCAAAGATCACTATCTATGGAGGTGGATTTCGTTTTCCTCGTGAGTTCTTGACATGTTGTATGCAGTTTTTAGGAACCCCTCATGAGTACTCCCTCCGTTCTGATTTAGTCTACATTCTAGAAAAAATGAGACAAATTAGTAGTGCATTTATTAGTACTACTTAGATATTCCAGCAACCAATCCAAGCTACATTGAAAACAACAACATCCAATAAAGAGAGTAAAACCACCTCGTTTTCAGTGTTGTTGTTGACTAAAAGCTAGAATGTAGAGTATTTCAGAACAAATTTTGGGGCTAGAATGTAGACTATTTCAGAACGGAGGGAGTAAGTTGTCAGCCGTATAGTGTCACGCTAGAAGTCAGTCATTTGTGGTTCGCCCCTCAAGCCAAGATAACATTGAGGTAAGCTTCCCATGTACATGTCATCAATCATTACATCTAGGACAAGATTGTCATCATCCATACCAACCGAAGAGACATCATACTCTAGGATTTAATATGGCGAACTATAACCTAAAGCTTGTTTTCTCAGACAAATAATCCCTAATGGATCTAACCTAATCCACTATTGTAGAAATCATTTTCCCGACACCTTCCATTCTTACACATGCATTAATGGAAAGACAAGAAAAATGCCATCAAGATGCTACCCTCACACCTTGACGGCCTTTCCCCTATGTGTTTCCTTTTTGTTTTATTTTTTCCTTCGGTGGCACAAACTTGGGTGCTTTATATAACAATGATTGGGAACAAACAAGAGGGGATGGCGTAACCCAAAAAAAAGGACAGTAGTAGGCGGAAAGTACCATGTGCACATGAGCACAAGTGCTCCTTGGACTTTTGGATTTTTGAAAAAATTTGAAACCTCGCTCTTTTATGTTTTCAAAAATTATGGCATTAAATATGTAGACAGATTTAGACACGAGGAGTGTAGTCAAAAAAGTCCCATTAAAAATACTTTGTATTTTGAAAAATACAAAAAAGACAAATTTCTGACTATAAATAGTAGTACAATAGTACGTATATTTTGTCAGTGTACTGTCAGAAATTTGTCTTTTTTGCATCTCCAAAAATATAACGTATTTTTTGATGAGACTTTTTTGATTCCAATCCTCGTATCACTGTTCAAAAAATCGGCCGAGATACCGATTTATCGGCCGATTTATCGTGAATCGTGTGGTAACCGATAAGATTTTGGCATCTCGGCTAATTTATCGCTACACCGATATTTTGGCCGATTTTCAGTCCGATGACTGATATTTTGACCGATTTTCAATGAAATTTCGCTGAAATTTGGTCAGGTAGTCATTATTTTTGTTCTATAGTCCTGTAGAACTATACATTAGCTCAAAATTTTCATTTTTTATTGATTCAAATGCAAGTAATCAAGGTAATACTTCTGTTCAATGCTTCAATATTATCTATGCATAGCATATTATAGAAAATTTAGTGCTGAAAATTAGAATTTACAAAAAATTAAGCCGATAAATGGCCGACCGATAAAATTGATTAATCATCCGATAAGCGATTAATCTCCATTTTAAGGCTGACCGATAAGTTAGCGATTCACGATTTCTTGAACATTGCCTCGTATACACATCTATCTACATATTTATTGTCATAATTCTTGAAAGCAGAGAAATATGAGAATCTGAAATTTTCAAAAATCTAAAAGTGAAGGGAGCACTGACTCCCATGTGCACAAAATCCAGGTCGAGTAGTAGGTAGTGTCTTTTAGTATTGTTGTCTTGACGATATTGGTACATAGTACTGCACTAGGCAGGGGCAGAGGCAGGGCGGGACACAAATGATCTGGTGTATGTATGACGGGGAGTACATACTAATTGACACAAATAATTACTCGTATTTCCATGCCGACTACTTCTGCATAGCAGCAAATGCACATGTACATACCGAAGCCTAGCCCAACCAGAGCCATCATCTTGGGGCTCGACTGTTTCTGCGCAGCCTGTAGTTTATTTGCCGAGGCCAATAGCTTCATATTTTATTTATTTTTACCGGAGCCAATCGGTTATCTCCTTGCCCTAATTTCAGCGATCTGCCATGGCGCTGCCGCAGCTCGCAAACCGAGCTAAGTGCCAGCTCTCTCGCGATGCCATCTTTTCGAAAGAAAAGCCCGCTGCAGCGCCTCGCCATAATAGAGGACCTCTATCTCCCATATATGGAATTATGATCCAACCCAACACTCAAATAAGGGTACGCTGGTCGTTTGACGCATAATTTTTATCTGACAATCCTATACACATAATTGATCAATTGTCATTGAGTACGTCCATGCTCTACTTCCAGTCCTACTAACATGCTAGCCGATCAGCACTAGTTTTGTGTTCAAACTCGATAGAAACGATAGGAGAAATTTCAATAATTTTCATCCATAGGCTGCGTATAAAATTGATAAAAAAACATCAAATTCATAAGGGCAGCGCTCAGCGTCGGTCGGCCGACGTGGCCTGCTGAAATCGGTTGCTGTCCCGGCCGTTGGATCGCGATCCGGCGTCCACAAACAGCCACGCCAATGTTTGCATTTACCCCCTCAGGTTTTCTGAAAATCAACCCGCAGTCCAGGGCCAGTCCATTTACAACACAAAAAAAACATGTGTTTGTAGCAATGCAAAAGTGGTTAACAATATTTTATTTATTACAGATTAGTTGACAACAAAAATCAAAAACTATATTTACAAAAATGACAAATGATTACAACAAAATAACTAATATGTTTACAACAACAAACTAGGAGCAAAAAACAATTTTTTGGGGTGTTTACAAATAGTCAGGTTCCATGCCATAAATATCTTTACACCAAATTAGTAACATATTTACAACAATAATTAACAACAAAAAACAACATTTTTTATATTTTGATGTTTACAATAATACTTAGCTTTCATACCAGGTCGAGTAACATATTTACAACAAATAATTAGCAAACAAACCACAAAATAATTTAGGTGTTTACAACAATAATCCACAACAAATTTACAACAAAAAATTCCCATAGCATAAAATATATTTACAACAAATCTCCAAAATATTAACAACAATAGTTAACAGTAAAACCAACAAAAAAATTATTGTCTGCTGCCCCCAAATCTACTTGCCCATCTCCACCAATACCTCCCCCCGCCGGCAACAGCTGGATGGGGAGTAGACGGCGCACACGCCAGGAGGAGCAGCGGCGGTGCGCTCGTCGGGGGAGGAGCAACGGCGGCGCGCTCGTCGGGGGAGGAGCAGCAGTGGCGCGCTCGCCGGGGGAGGAGCAGCAGCGGCGCGCTCGCCGGGGGAGGAGCAGGAGGTGCTCTCGTCGGGGGAGGAGCAGCGGCGGCGCGCTCGTCGGGGGAGGAGCAGCAGCGGCGCGCTCGCCGGGGGAGAACGGCGGCGCATGGCCGTGCAGATCGGTGGGCGCCGGCGGAGGAGCCTTCCGGGCGTCCGTGTTTCCGGCGGTGGAGTCCGGGCATCCAGGCTGCCGGCGGCAAAGACCTCAGTTCGTCGGGCTCCTGGTGGCGCTGAAAAATGCAGAGGAGATGAATGGGGAACGGGTGAAGGAAGAAGAGCACGTGGGTGGGCCCGTAGGTCGCGTGACGCGTGAAGCATTGACCGATCTTTTGCCATCCATCGGGCGACTGATCACAAGCATTTTCCAATTCATAATCCATAGGTATTTTATTAAATGCTCTAAATTGGTGATTTGTTCACTAATGATAACTCCACAATTACTAGAGGATTATATGAGAAAAAAATCACCCGCCGTTTGCTTGAACAACGATTTTTTTTTTACTTCATCTATGCCTCGCCCCCTATGCTTAAATCCTGGCTCCGCCCCTGGTAGTATGTGATGTAATGATGCAGTAGCATTGCTATACATAAGACGAGTCACTGCATATATGAGGAAAATCCATGAAATAGAGAAGGGTGCTCGGCGGGAGGTGACGGAATTCTTCATGTTCTCTTTTCGTTTTTCAGCGATGCATGTTCGAGCTCGCGCCATCTCCCTCCTCGTCCATGCTTGTGCAGGAAAAGATTTCCTTTTGCATCAGCGGAGCACGAGACGAGGGTGGGTCACTGGAAACGGCCGAATCAGCTGTTTGTCCCGTTCAGTCCTAGAGCTGCTTTGAGAACCGGTTCGACCACAATGCAGAAGGCTTCCGTTCAACCAAACGGGCCAAATGACATGTGAGCTAGCAAACACGCTCGTTGTGTCCAGCACGGCTCTTAAAGCACCCTTGGGCTAATCCCCAGGAACGCCCTGATCAGCAGTTTATGTGGAGCCTTGCCCCTTGTCGCCGAAATATGCATCAACTCAGCGTGGAGAAGCATGGAAGACGCCCCATTTACTCCTTTACACACACTCTACTCCCAACACCGCCATCTTCTCTCACTCACACACTAACAACACATGCTATCAAGTTCCATCAACGGCCTCTTCGAAGTCTGCCTAGCAGCCTCAGCCTGCACCTCCATCCTCTCTGTCGCGTGCTACCCTGACCAAGCTTTTCCTCGGTGGGCCGCAAAGAGCACGCAGATGATCCGGGAGTACAAAGCCAGCATGGTCCGCGACACGGCGGCGATTATCTCGATCATCGTGCCGGTGTTAAATCGGCCTTCCTCCATAGCATTGAGGCCAATGGTGGGTGGTCATGGCGGCCGCCGGAATTTAATTGGCCTCCCCCCTCCCGATGGGGAGATTTGACCCCCCACGAGTATGCCGCGAGAAGAACGGTGGTCATAGAGGTAGGTGTGCCTGGCTCAAGACGGGAGATGGATATGCCTCTTGGATTCGATCCATTTTCGTGGCATGCTCGGCCATGAGCAGGCGCCGCGTCTGTAGTTCCACCTCTAGCGCACATCGGGGCACCACACGCAGATGGATTGGCAATGCGACTTCGATTGCCTCCTCAACGGGGCTCATGCACATCAAATAGGTAAGCCACATGGGTTTGCCTTGATGCATGATCAACGAGCCCATTGGTGCTAGACAACCAGTGGTATAATAGAATAGTAGAAAGAGAAAGATGGAAAGAGAGAGGATGGCAGATCAACAAGTGTTCAAATATGCAAATCATTGTACTCCCCCGCCTATAAAAAGATGTCTCAACTTAGGAAAAATTTGAATGTATCTAGATACTAAAATGAGTCTAGATACATTTAAATTTTGACAAAGTTGATAAATCTATTTATAAACCGAGGGAGTAGATTTCTTTGCGAACACCGATGTTCACTTTTGAGCCTTGGAGTTGAACATTTTAGCTTTTCCTTCTATATCCACCACCAGGTCACCACAATGACCCATGAAACGTAATTTGCGATGCTTGAGCATGCACCTTAGAGTGTTAAGGTGGGATCCCGGTGGGATTTCACTTATAATATATTTTGCCTTTTCTAATTTAAATTTTAGTGTCAAAATTTATACTAAAAAAGCAAAATGCATTACAAGTACGATTTAGGTGGAATCCCATTTAACATTCTAAGAAACATAGCAGATCTTATCCCACCCACCAGTCAAGAAAGTAACCGGAGTTTGGGGTACACAAGATCAACCGATAGGTGTGTAAGGCCAACCTACTAGGAGTAAAGTTGTCAGCTGTCATTTTGGTGGTACAGTTATTAACTTGTGGCCTAACATGACAAAATCATTAACCTGAGCCCTTTGGGCAGATTATGATGTACAGGTCATCGGTTATTCAAATTCAAAGACAACCATTGTATGCAAGTGAATCATTGATCTTCCTTTCTGATCAACGGTTCATCAACGAAATTATTCAGTATTGGACTTGCCATAGACAAAAACCAGATTTATTCTCGTATCATACTCAAGGTTTAAAATAGCATTGCTATTTTATCGGTTTTAGCGCGCTATAGCGGATTTGAACAACGATGCTAAGTTTAACCAAATATTGTCTCTACAATGCTAAACACGTTATATCACGCTAAATCATACTAAATCACGCTAAAATACATATCTTGTAGCGGGGTTAAAACCTTTGCCTGAAAAACAAAGGTAAATACTCGCAGACAACTCCCATGGGCTCAAAAGTCCAATATACTGTCCTCACTTCAGACCTAACCTAAACTAAAACATTGTCTTTCATTTTTGAGTATGGTTATGGATTTATGCCTCACATATTTGTTCATGCCATGGAATTGGCTATTGTAGACAATTGAAGAACAACTTTAAACCATGTGGTTATGCATGTATTCTCCTGTAAAAAGAATTAGATGGTGAAATCCTTAATATCTATCTTACCTTTTTAAAACACTATTTCAAATATAACACGTTATAACTTGTATAGCATCTGAAAAAGAGTCACCCTAAATAAAATAGGACGCTATTTTAATGATGGTCGTATTTGATGTCGGCCAGCATTGCATACTTCAAATAAACGGGCCGGCTACAATAAGCTGAACTGAAAAATGGGTGTGACGCCCACAGTAAGCAGACATGATCCTACGGACAACTATAATATTGGGCTGCACGGTTGTCCACTGGCGACCAGCAATTCGGCTGACGGCGTACCCTATGTTTTGACTCCTTAGCAGTACGACAAGATCTACACTCATGTTGCACATGCCTAGAAAGTTACACTGAACTAGTCTGGCACACCCACTTAACTTGGGCAGTCTGTGAGTTGTGTTGTGAAGCCGATTTACACAATTACACGCCCCGACTGCAGATGGCTTTGCGTCCGCCTACCTCCCGTATTAGGCTCGGTCCTTAACAAGTGTAGAAATCATTCTGCTGACACCTCCCATTCTTACATAGAAGGCATGAATGGAGACGATCAGAAGGCCATGCATGGGCACGTCTCTCACACCTTGACGGCATTTCTCGTGTTTCTCTTCTATTGTGTCTCATTTCTTGTTGCACATTACATTTAGATGCTTTATATAACAATGTCTGAGAGCAAACAGGAAGAGGGTAGTGAATTGTATGTACGAAACAAGCAGTGTTTTGATGATGGTCCTACAAAGTAGGTTACGTATTTTGATGTGCCGCTGCTTACATGTGACACGAGTTAGTGCATATATCAAGAAAATAGGTGAGACGAGAACAATAGATGGTATAGAGGGCAGGAATTGGTTTCTTGACTTATGTCAGACATGTTGGTAGTACTGTATTAGCTAGTACTACAATTTTGTATAAATGGCTGCAAATTATGCCACCACCACTACCCTTGCGTGAACCAGGTTGCCTCCGCCCAACAAGTCTCTGAGTGTTTGTTATTTTTATTTATTTTTATTTATTCACTAATTTCCCTGTTGTGTTTATTATCTCCGTCTTTTCACTGTGTTAATATTATACTCCCTCCGTTTCAATCTATAGTGGCTATAGATTTTCTGCATTTGTTCATAATATACAAGTATATATGTGTTTATTTGCAATATCTTCTCCGTTTCTGTTTTCACTTTCCTTATTTCTCTCCTACTCTGTTAGAGATATATTTGGTACATGTGTATTTGGTAGTATATGATTTGTAATCATCTCCTGCCTTATCTCTAGGATAGCTATCTTAGCCTCCAAGTCTTGTACTCTATATATACTCGCCCATGAGGCGTAATACAACATCCATCATATTCCGCATATCTCTCCCTCTCTATCCTTCAACATGGTATCAGAGCGGCACGCTCCTTGACCTAGCCGCCGCCCAAGCTTCCGCTCCGCGCCGCCCCCGGGGAGGTCGATCTCCATGATCTACTCCGGGGGCCGCGCAACCCGTATGAGGGTTCGTCCGCCGATCCGTTGATCCGCTGCCCTCGAGTCTTTTTTTTCCAATCCGTAGATTGGTTTTCTTTTTGCTCCGCCGGTCGCTCGACCGGCGTTTTCTTTGGTTTACCGATCATTGATCGGATTGAGTCGCCCATCGCCGTCGTCCTCTTGCGCCTCTACTCCGACAACGGCATCGACCTGCACCGGCCATCAACCGCACGGCACAGCCGCATGCGCCGCACACGGGGCGCCCCTACGTGCATTGCAGCAGGCTGTTCTCGCTCGCGCGGTCTCCATCGCCTGTCCGTCTTCGTCGCCATCGACCGGGACTTCATCGACAACGCCGCCATCGACTCCGATCTGCGCGTCGTCCACGCCATGGCGCATATCGTGCCGCCGTCGGTCTGATCAACTGACCCCGCGCACGTCAACGCCAAGCACGTCCCCGAGCACGCGTCTACCACCGATCGAGCATCGGGTTGCCGCTGTGTCGCCCCTTCGGGTCGCAGCGCCGCCGCCTTTGGTCCCCGCTGCTAGACAACGACGCGCCTTCTGAGGCGCGTACGTCGCTGGTGGCGTCCCGCCGCTGCACCGACTCACGCCCTGCAGCTACGTCGGCCCCTCAGGCCGTGGCGTCGCCGCACGCGGTCACCTTCGCCGTCCCCCGCGCATCGACGTCCGAGGCCACCACAGCGCCGCCCCTTCGGCGCGGGTCGCCTCCGTCCGCACATGGTCTTCGTCACGCCGCTGGGTCTCCCTCGCCTACTCTTCGTGTACCGCCGCCGCGCCCCCACCCCAGGTCACCGCTGGGCTCGCCAACCTCTTCAGGTCGCGCTGGGCTCGCCGACCACCGCAACGCCCGTCTAGGCGTCCAGCATGACCACCCCTGGTCACCGCTGGGTTAGCCGCCTTCTACGTCTCCAACTGTCTCGACTTCGTCGCCCGTGTCATCGCCTCGTCCCCGTCTACACCACCTGCTACTCTACTTCGAGAACCGCGGGTAGCATCGGCATCTCTCCGTCGATCTGCGACCGCGACGCTTCCGGAGGCCTCCTCTGCTAGTCCCTCTGACATGGCGACAAGTTCATGATGGTCCCTGCCCCTCGCATGCCCGGTACTGGCAACACCGGAAGTGCCTTCGTCCCCGACACGTTCCCGAGTCTGGCAAACACGCGCCGGACGTCACGTCTTCATCGGCTTCGACAACGTCTTCTTCGGCATCGCTTCTACGACTGCCTCGGCCACGTCACCGCCTAGTTCTTCTATGGGTACTCGGTTCTGGCAAAACCAGAGTATGCCTTCGTCCCCGAAGTGCGCCTAGTTCTGGCAAAACTATGGTTGTACTTCGCCCTCGACGGCTCAGACTGCATCGACTTCGGCATCGACCATCTCCACGACTGCCTCGACGCGTCTCCGTCACTCCCCTTGCGCACTACGCGCTTGCGGCTACATCGACACTGGCACCCGCCCACGACATCGACCACGACAATCCCTCGCGCGGCTCCCTCGACCAAGGCTACAGCACCCACGCTCTCGGCTACCTCGACATCGGCATAAAGGGTTACCACCTCGCTTGCGCCTCACCAGCCTCCTCTCCAGTCCAAGCATCCGCGACGCAACTCCGTCCACGACGCTCCCGCTATGACTGCGGGGGAGTGTCAGCCCGTTGGTCCCTATCTTCGGCTTCTCTCCAGTCTGACCGTCCGCGACGCTACTGTTGTTCACGTCACTACCGCTACGACTGCGGGGGAGTGTTAGAGATATATTTGGTACATGTGTATTTGGTAGTATATGATTTGTAATCATCTCCTGCCTTATCTCTAGGATAGCTATCTTAGCCTCCAAGTTTTGTACTCTATATATACTCGCCCATGAGGCGTAATACAACATCCATCATATTCCGCATATCTCTCCCTCTCTATCCTTCAACATACTCCGCAAAGGACTCCACAGCGGGATCAAGGGATCGGTAGATCGGGAGTATTTCTGTGATCGTGGTTCGGCACTTTAGGGGGTTTTGTGTTAAAAATGAGTTGCGCTAATTACCGTGCAGAAAATCTATAGACACTATAGATTGAAACGGAGGGAGTATTTGTTTGGCGTTCCCCTACTTTTAATTTTTTTCATGTTCTTATCTGTTTCATAGCAGGAAATCGGCCCGCCATCCATCCCTAAAAATGCTCGTCCTAGCCACGCAGATAGGGGAGCCATCGTTGTGCGCATCCACCAGATCTAGGCGCGAGGGGAGTTAGTGTATACGAATATACATACTTGTCATCTGGACTAAATACTAATTATTCACATATTAATATGAATGGTGTAAATAAGGAATAAACTATGAAAAAGAAATCTTATTCATATCCCACATATGACTAATCGGGTTACCAATTTGTCAGACAGGCCAAAGCAAATCACACGAAGACGTGAGAGAGAGACAGGGGTTTTGCGTTGCAAACGTTGCAACTTTTCTGTTCGTTCGTTCTTCCTTTTATTCCAATCGAAAACGAGGTGGCAGATAGACGAGGCCTATCTTTGCGCCATGATCCGCACTATGTGCTTGTTGTGGGTATACTTCATGGGTGTACCATCGACAGTGCCTAGATCCGGCAAGCCCGGGTGGCCCATAGACGGTGATGAGGCATGTGGCCCATCGGGCGGCCCAGTTGCTGTTGATCATGAAGGAAGAAGTCCAGCCCAGGATCAGCAGGCCGGATCCGTACCGACATAGGAGGAACCCGGATCCATGGAGGCCCATGAGGAACCCGGATCCAGTACGACGTATATGGAAGGCGGATCCGTGACGTGCACGGCAAGATATTGTACCGTAGTTAGGCTGTCTGTAATCCGGCTAGGACTCTCCATGTAAACCCTAGATCCGTGCGCCTTTATAAGCCGGATCCCGGGAGCCCTAGAGGCACAACCACAACTCATTGTAACGACGCGAAAGCGCCCAGATAATTCCAGACAAGCAGCAGTAGGCCCTGTCATTGTGCAGGTGTTCCGAAGCTGGGTAACTCGCGTACCACCGTCCCGTGTGCACTCCGCCCTATGGCCCCTACTTCTTCTCCCCTCGTGAGGATCCCTCCTCCGAGGTACCGTCGATTAGGCAACGACAGTTGGCGCCCACCGTGGGGCCTGTGGCGTCTGGAGGCCGGAACCGGGAGGGTTCCGCCATGGGAAGCTACGACGACACCATCGCTGTGGGGCGAGTCCTCTACGCCGGAAATCTGCCGATCGTCCCTCCGGATGAGTGCTGGATTCCGGCTAAAACCGACCCCATCAAGCTCTCCATCGTCCCAGTTGGCGGCATACACATCTTCATCGGGGAAACCGTCGATTCCGATGGAAACCCACTGGTAAGTAGCGCTGACGCGACCGCCGCTGAGCAGGACGCAGTCGCGAAGATCCGATCTGAGACGCTGGAACTTCCTAGTGAGGATTCCGCCTTAGATCTGGAAAAATCAAAGCCCACCCAATCCGCCCCTGAGCAGGAAACAAAGGTGGAAGACCAATGCAAATCCGCCTGGGTTTCCCAGGTGTTAGAGAAGCAAAGGTGTCACTTCGTACACTTCTTGGCCCATACCGCCGGAACCGCCCCTCAAGCAGTCGGAGCTGGTCCTGAGCAGGAAGAGGCACCGGAAAACGTCGCAGATCCGGGTCAGGCTCAGCCTGTCGGAGAAAGCAAAGCTCCGGGTGAAGAGTCGATCTTGGGCAACCTGAGCCCAATCTCCGGTGATACCGCGTCCATGGAATCTGATGACTTCGTCCGAAAGCTTGAGGAGTACGGCCGCGACGATCAGCCCGAGGTCGATTCCGCCTTGCCTAAGCGAGTCCTCGCAACCGTGGCACCGCCGGAAGAGCAGGAAGGTGAAGACGAAAACACCGCCTCCGACCCCGGACCGTCCAATGTCGGATCTCCGCTAGATCGGATCCGTCCCCCGAGGATGTCCTGTCTCCGGAAGAGCTGGTCGAACAAGCACGCATGGACCTGGTCGCAAAGTCTGGTGTCCTCAACAAACCAATAACTCCTGATGATGCCGCAGATCCGGAAGCTCTAGAAGCAACAAGACAGGAGATGCTAGCTACTGCCAAAAAGTTCGCAAATACCGCAGCTGCGATGCTGGACGAGAGGACAGAAGCAGCCAACTTCGTGGAACACTTCAAGAAGAAGGACCGCGAGGTCGATGAATCTCTTGCAAAGGTCAGGGAGCTTGAGAAGCACTGGGAGGCCAAGGTAAAGTTCGTCGAAGAGGAGGAAGCTAGGATCAGGCGTGAAGCCATCCCTCCCCGCAGGATTACCTTCGCCACCCCCACAGTACAGCAGCCGCTCGCAACTCCAAAGGACAATATGAAGAAGGCTGCTGAGATCTTAAAGAAGAAGAACGAGGAGATTGACATCGAATTCGTTCGCACGCTCGTTGCTTCAGCAGTGAAGCAGCAGAGCAAGGCCGACACTTCGCGCAGGTTGGAATCCAATCCGGATCAATGTGTATCTACCGCGCAGAAGGACGCCCGTGTCAATCGCCACCCTGATGATGAATCACGCACCGGATCCTCGGAACGCAGAAGGAAAGTCAGGGAACACCCAAATCCTATCCCCGTACCATCAAAGACGCCACCATCAGATCCAAGAAAGGGAAAGGATGCAATGTATTCTGGACGTGAGAAGTACCGGAACCCCTCTCCTCCGCCTAATGGTTATCCGCGACTCCCTCGCCGCCGTAGTCCAGCCGGAAACGCCAGGCCCCAGGGGCATGGTGGGATCGTTATCCGCGACAACGTGCTGCCAAGAAGCGGAAACAGGGAGCGCTCGCCGGAACCGCGCCGGAACCAGAACAACCCTCAGGAGCCGGAGCCCAGGAGGAGTCGGAATGAGGAGCGCGACCCAGAACCTCGCCGTAGTCGCGACCCAGAGCCTCGCCGAAGCCATAACCCGGAGCCCCGCCGGCACGACCAAGGCAGCCAACGCCACGGCGAAGGCAGCCATAGGAGCCGGAGTCAGCACCGAGAGGGGCGAGGAGAATCAGAAGCCGGAAGCAAGAAAGCAGACCGACCACCTCGCAGGTCTCCCTCACCTCCACCTAGCGGTGGTGGCGGAGGTGGAGGCGGAGGCGGCGGCCGAAGATCTCGCTCTCGCTCAAAATCTCCACGTCACGGCTCGCGCGACGCGCGGGACCGCCTCAACGAGTACAGAACAGACTACATTGGTCCAAAGTGCTTTGGCAGAATGATTCGAGAGGAACCAAAGCCAAGGAGCTCCCTCAAGCTACCCGGAAATCTGAAGCATTATGATGGCACTGAAAGGCCGGATACCTGGATTGAGGACTACTACAATGCAGTAACCTTCGCCGGAGGAACCCCTAACATCGCCTCGCCGCATGCTCCGAGTTGTACCTTGTAGGACCAGCCCGGATCTGGCTCAGCGACCTCGAGAAGAACTCCATCTTTTGCTGGTTCGACCTGAAGACCGCTTTTGAGAAACACTTCAGGGGCACCTACAAAAGACCTGCCACAGCAAGCGACTTACAAGCTTGTATCCAGAAGAAGGGAGAAACCTCAAGAAACTTCCTCACACGATGGTTGGCATGCAGGAACGAGTGCGAAAACGTCGATCACACCACTGCCATGTACGCCTTTATTGGTGGACTGCAGAGAGGAGGATTGCTGAGACATAAGCTTACATGTTTGGCTAACGCCAACAAACTGACTCTGGATGAGATGATCTCCATCGCCAGTGATCACACTGCCGCCGATGACGACGCGGGCGGTGACATCGCAGCTACAGCAATCCCCCCGCACCAGCAGAAGAAGAACCGCGATAACGGTAACAATAGCGGCCACAAACGCAAAAACCCTGATGACCAGAAGAGTGGCGGATCCGAGATGGTCGCCATGGCGTTCCAACGCGGAGGTTCGGGGAGGCGGAAGAGGACGCGGCCGTGGAGGCGGAGCCGGCGGGGGTCAGCAGCATGGCACTGAGGTCACCGCTGGCGGATCCCGCGCCCCGCAAACCTACGAGGAGTACAGAGACATGCCCTGCCTGGCCCACTTGGATCCGGCTACAGGGAAGTCCACTCATACCAACCGCAACTGCAAATGGGTCAACGACCTCAAGAACGACCCGGAGGCAGGATACAAGCGAGCCCGAAAGCACCGCCCACGCGGCAAAGGAGGCAAGGGGAAGAACAAGGACAAGGAGGAGGACAGTTCCGAGGCGATGGACGAGGATGATAACTCGCCGGATCCCAAAGCCGGAACCGCCAGGAAAATCCAACCCCTTCGAGAAGAAGAGCGTGGGGGCTTACCACACCTTCCTCGGAACCCCCACAGTCCGCGCTGCAAAATCAGCTACCCGGTTCCTGAACGCCACAGTTCCGGCTGTGCCGCAGTATGTCAGGTGGTCGGAAGTTCCGTGCACATTTGACAGGGCGGATCATCCCGCCTCTGTGCCAAAAGAATATTACGCCTTGGTTGTGAGTCCCCGCATAGACGGGTATGACTTCTCCAAGTGCCTCATGGATGGCGGAGCCAGCTTGAACATCATGTACCTGGAGACTCTGGAGCGGATGAACCTCACCAAGGAACAGCTCAAGCACAGCACAACTGAGTTTCACGGCGTGGTTCCGGGTAAGAAGGCGAACTCCCTCGGCAGCATCACACTTCCCGTGGCCTTCGGCGATGTTCATAATTTCCGCGAGGAGAAGATCACGTTCGAAGTTGTGCCCTTCAAGAGCTCCTACCATGTCATCTTCGGCAGGCCCACCTACCACAAGTTCCACGCAAGGGCGTGCTATATCTACAACAAGCTCAAGATGCCGGGTCCCAACGGTATGATCACCATAACCGGAGACTACAAAAAGGCTCATGAGTGCGAGTTGGGCGAAGCCGCCTTCGCGAGTCCGTCATATCCGGAGAAGAGCTGAAAGGCTACGGGGCCGCGGTGGATCCGGCCGAGATGCGGACCACCAAGAAGCAAATCTCCGAGCGAGAAAACCTCCTTCAAGCCCGCAATAGAAACCAAGAAGCATGACCTCATTCCGGGTGACTCCTCCAAGCAGGTGTCAGTCGGAGCCAACATGGACCCCAAATAGGAAAGCGCGCTCGTCGAGTTCCTCCGCGCTAACATGGATATCTTCGCATGGCAACCTTCTGACATGTCCGGAGTACCTAGGGAACTCGCCGAGCACTACCTCAACATAAATCCGGGGGCTAAACCGGTGAAGCAAGCTATGCGACGCTTTGGAGACAAGAAGCGCCGCGCCATAGGAATGGAACTAGCAAAGTTACTAGAAGCGAGGTTTTGTAATAGAAGTTATCCACACCGATTGGGTCGCGAATCCCGTCCTTGTACCCAAAAAGAACACTGAAATACTAAGAATGTGCATCGATTACTCTGGCTTGAACAAACATTGCCCGAAGGATCCGTTCCCCTTGCCGCGCATTGACCAAGTCATTGATTCGACGGCAGGGGCGGAACTCCTGTGTTTTCTTGATGCGTATTCCGGGTATCATCAGATCCGGATGAAGGAATCCGACCAAAAGGCGACTTCATTCATAACCCCGTTTGGTACTTACTTGCTATGTTACTATGCCCTTTGGTTTGAAAAATGCGGGTGCTACTTACCGGCGTACGATGCGGCGGTGCATCGAAGGACCAAATTGGCCGGAACGTGCACGCTTACGTCGACGACATCGCGGTCATGACCCGGAAAGGATCCGACTTGATCGGCGACCTCACGAAACCTTCAACAACCTCCGCAGGTACAAGATGATGTTGAATCCGCTGAAGTGCGTCTTTGGCGTGCCAGCCGGAAAACTCCTTGGCTTCATAGTCTCTCACAGAGGCATTGAGGTGAACCCGGAAAAGATCAAGGCAATCCTGTGCATCAAACGACCAACTTGTCTCAAAGATGTGCAACGGCTAACTGGTTGCGTCGCAGCAATCAGCAGGTTTGTTAGCCGTCTTGGCGAGAAGGCGCTACCTCTGTACAAGCTGCTGAAGAAAACGAGACAAATTTGTCCGGGACGACGCAGCCTGACGCAGCTCTTCGTGGGTTGAAGGAAATACTTACCTCCCCACCTATCTTGGCAGCCCCAGGTAGAGTCGAGCCAATGCTCCTTTATCCGGCGGCTACCAACAAGGTCGTCGGCCTCGTCATCGTGGTGGAGCGAAAGGAAGAAGGTCATGAATATGACGTACGGAGACCTGTCTACTACATTAGCGAGGTGCTTGACGAGAATCAAAGCAAAGATACCCTCACTTTCAGAAGCTTGCTTATGGAGTTTTCCTAGGCAGCCGGAAGCTGAGACACTACTTCCAAGAGCACCCAGTAACAGTTGTGAGCAAAGCTCCGCTGTCAACAATTCTCAACAACGCTGACGCAACAGGACGAACAGCTAAGTGGGGCATCGAATTATCCGCCTTCGACATCGCTTACAAGCCAAGGACTGCGGTAAAATCCCAAGTCCTGGCAGATTTCGTTGCAGATTGGACAGAAGCTCCGGATGCAAGTCTGGAGCCGGAACCAGAAACATGGGTCATGCACTTCGACGGATCCAAACAGCATCAAGGCTCAGGAGCCGGAGTCACCCTGAAGTCCCCTACCGGAGAAGAACTGCAGTATGTTCTCGGATCCACTTCGAAGCTACAAATAACATGGCGGAATACGAGGCTCTACTACACGGTCTACGCATCGCTAAGGAAATCGGGATCAAGCACATCATATGGTTGTGGAGATTCCGACCTGGTGGCACAACAAGTAGCCGGAACCTGGAACGCCAGAAATTCCGTCATGGCGGCCTACAGAGACGAAGTTGACGAGCTCGCCAAGTGCTTCCTCGGATACGAAGTCAAGTACGTCAGAAGAGACGACAATACAGCGGCAGATATGCTATCCAAGCTCGGATCCGGCAGAAGACCAATTCCGCCTGGAATTTTCCTAGAGCATCTCCGGATACCCTCGGTGAAGGGCCCTAACCCGGAAAACCCGGATGTGGCAGTGTCTCCGGCTAAAGAGGTATTGGCTACCATTCCGGCTTGGACACAGCCTTTCCTGGACTACCTCATCGATCAGAAGCTGCCGGAGGACGAGGTCCTCGCGCGCCGGATCATCGAGACGAGCACGATCCTACACAATTGTCGATGGACAGCTCTACAAACGAAGCGCAACGGGGTGTTTCTCAAATGCGTCTCCAATCAAGATGGCATTGAAATCCTCGAGAGAGATCCACGCAGGGGATTGCGGGCACCATGCCGCTCCCAGGTCACTCGTTGCAAAAGCTTTTCGGCTAGGCTTTTATTGGCTAACAGCTAAAGAAGATGCTGACAAGATAGTCAAGACCTGCCGAGGTTGTCAGTATTACGCTACTCAACCAAACGCTCCAGCTCAAGAGCTGAAAACCATACCTATCACCTGGCCATTTGCGGTCTGGGGGCTCGATATGGTTGGTAAATTGAAAAGATCATCTCCTGGCGGTTGTGAATACCTCCTGGTCGCTGTTGACAAGTTCAGCAAGTGGATCGAGGCCAAGCCAGTGAGAAAAGCCGATGGTGCTACGGCACTAAAATTCGTCTGCAGCCTCGTGATGAGATTCGGCATCCCACACAGCATAATCACAGATAATGGCACGAACTTCGCTCAAGGAGAATTAAAGGATTATTGTGAGACAATGGGGATACGACTGGACCTCGCATCTGTGGCTCACCCACAGTCCAATGGTCAGGTTGAAAGGGCTAACGGCCTAATATTATCAGGAATTAAACCACGCCTTGAAGGACCGCTGCGACGAGCGAGCTGGAGCTTGGGCTGACGAGTTGGAAGGCTGTTACGTGAGGTTTACGAACTACCCCTAACAGATCAACAGGGTTTACTCCCTTTTTCCTGGTATACGGATCCGAAGCCGTGCTCCCCTCCGACATCATCCACGATTCACCGCGAGTTTCCGCCTACAATGAAGAAACAGCTGACGAGGCCAGACAGCTATCTGTGGACCTGATCGAGGAAGCTCGGAACTTAGCAGACCAAAGATCCGCCATCTATCAGCAAAGGCTCCGACGTTATCACAGTCGTCGAGTCCGGAAACGCTCCTTCATGGCGGGAGACCTGGTCCTCCGCCTTCGACGAGTGAAAGACCATAAGTCTGCAATCTCCATGGGAAGGACCTTTCGTCGTTAGCAAAGTACTTCACAACGGGTCGTACTACCTTGTTGATTTCCGCGAGCTAAGGGATAGACCTGCTAATTGGCGCCGGAAACGCAAGCGTGAGGATCCGGATGACATCTACGATGAAACGGATCGCCCTTGGAATATAGCACAGCTACGTCCTTTCTACACTTAGCATATTTTTTCGAGTTACAAACTCTGTAATAATTATACATGATCAATGAAATAAAGCTTATGGTTCACTCTTTGAGTCTTTTACCTCCTTTACTTGTTCATTTTAGATCGTGTATGTTTTTTCCGACTAAAACCGCAGAGCTGGATATTTCCGCCTAGGCGTGTATGAAAGTTGTGATTTTCAAAATCGTCCTTTAGGACGTAAGCTTAAGTTTTACTGATTAAGTTGTTATCCGTTGCGAACTCGTGGATTCCTAGTAGCGATTTCCGGCACCTACGCACGGGGGCTTGTTTCCGCGGTTATGGACGGATTGCCATTGGGCTTCGTCGCCGGTGGCGGCGTTCCGGCTAAGGTTTTCCGGCTCGTGGAAGGTCAAGCGGGCAAGCCGGAAAATAACGAAGTCAGCACTTGCTTTCCGACATAAAACGAAACATGCGCATAATATTAAACGGATAGCAGGATAAGTGTTTCCGCCCCACGCATAATTGTTTCGTTCCTAGCTACTTAAGAATTTAAGTCTTATTACAAACCCTCACTGGGGCCAAAATGATGCAATTTGTTTCATTGTTTTAAACGGGAACTCTACTCGGAGTCTTCCTCTTCAGATTGCTGGTAGGCTGGAGCCGTCGTCGCTGCCACCGGATCCGGCTTCGAGTCGTTTCCGAGTTCTCTCCGGAGCGCTCGCTGCTTGGACCCGGATCCTTCCCCAAAAAACTCTGGCTCGCCTGCTTCTTCCTCCGCATCGGAAAAACCTTCGGGCAGATCGTGTTTGCGGTACCAGAACGAGTTATCCACTCGCCTGACAAACAGCTCTTCATAGCCTTCAGTTTCCGCGAGAAGGGCGCACATGTCGGAACTCTCGGGAGCTCCGCGTGCAACTTGCGCCATGTTGAGTGAGGGGAAGAAAGCCTTGCAGGTGGCTAGGACTAAGGAGGCGGCTCCGCGCGCAGAAGACTTCTCGCCAGTCCTTGATGAACTCCGGCACTGTCGCATGAGTTTGGTCATTGTATCAATGACTCGTGGTTTTGGCCTTCTTCAGCGACGGGGCCGTGGCGATTCCGCGGCGAGGCTTTAAACAGCGCATCGATTGAGATCCGCACTTCCTCGTATGCCTCCGTCCTCGACGAGGTTTGAATCCTTTGACCACTCAAGGCCAAGGCTTGCTGCGGAAGAAAGAGGTTCGGTCTCGTCGAGAGAGAACATATAAGCTGGTCGGAGCAAACGACGTGGAAAAATGCTTACGGAAGATAAGCTTGTCAATGGCTTCCGCCTCCGCTTCCGGGGCTTTGTTCTTGGAAATTAAGGTGAGCGCGCGGCCTTGACTTTTCTCCGGCTTCTCGATCAGTTCCGCCTTCTCACGGGCATGCTTCTCGGAGAGCTCTTTCCTTGCCTCAATCTCTTTGCTCGAGGATTCTTTCATGAAGTTGTTGAGGGACTCGTTCTCCGCCTCAAGCACCTTGACCTTGGCGGAAAGCTCAGCAAACGAGGCATGCTTGGCAGTTTCTTACGGAGACAGATCAAGTTGCGTATGTTATGCAATATGAACTATGACAACACAAAAGTGAAATACCCGGGTTTTGTACCTTTAAGGCGGGTCTCGAGCAGGTGGATAGCCTTTTGGCTATTTTCCGCGTTTTGTCGCAGCCCCTCAATCTCCGAGATCTGCTCAAGCACATGGATGCGCAAATCTTCGTGCAGTTTCCGTGTGGTGTACGTGAGACAGCAGGGAGTTAGTCGGATATTTAAAATCTTGGGGGCTAGCAAGGAGTTCCGTTTGAGATATAAAAATTTTAAATTTCCGCCTAAAGTACATTCTGGGAAAGCATCGGATAATACACACGGAGCTATATCACCCAATGCTTGGGGGCTAGTGTTACCTGCCGCACTTCCTTGTGCTTGGCGAAAAAATCTTTCAAATCTTTCTCCAGTTCCGCGAGATCTCGTGTCTCCTCGTCCGGCTTCCCCCATACCTTGTTCAGCATTGCGGAAACTTCCGCGTGACGCCGTGCGAGGGTGAGCTTACGGAGGGATGGAGTTGGCTCGAGGCTGACTCGGGGCGCATTGGTAACTTGGAGGAGCTTGACCTTCTGCTCTTGTTCTTCATTGGTAGGCCCCGCGAAAGCGGAACTCGGCTGATCAGAGGGAGGAACGGGTGAGGAGGTTCCCTTGGCGGAGTCGCCCGGTGAGCGGGATCTTCGGGAATGTCGTCAAGGTCGATGACGTCCTTCGGATCCGGCTTGGAGGTGGATGAAGCTTTTGGCGGAACTCCAACCTCGGGAGTAATGGGAAATGAAGCCGGAGATGGCTTGGCCTTTTTCTTGTTGACCCTTGGGGCCTTGGGAGGCTGGCTTCGGAACTTCAGGAAAAACATAAAAATATAAGAGCAAGTGTTAAATCAGAACTTGGGTCTCGGAAGAAGACGCTTACCCGGAAGGCTTGAAAAAGTGTTGGATGGCGAGGCTGCCCCTTGTTGCTGGTATTAATCAGCGCGAGGCGCTTCTTTTCCGCCTCAGCTTTCGGGTAGCCGCGATGCTTGAGTGTTTCGCGGGGGCGTTTCGCGTAAGGGCTTGAAGGGGCTGGTTTCTTCCTCTTCGCGGGACGTGAAGCTTCGGGAGCTTCCGCCTCGACGTGGCCTACGGATCCGCGTGGCCGGTGGATGGGACTCGGAGGAGAGTTCCGAGTTGATTTTCCTCCGGCGCCTCGAGCTGGTTCGAAGTTACACTTAGCCAAAAGTTCGAAGAAAAATAATAAACCAAAGTCAAGACGACGTACCGCGGTTCCGGATCCATTTGTATGGATATCCTTGTTGCATACGTGAACATGGAGTTCACGTGAGACCTTGAGGAGAACCCGGATCCTCTTGTCGATGGCGTCAGCGGACAGATTATCCTTGGTGGCGCGCATTGGATCATCGCGCCCCGTGTATTCAAACATCAGGCGGTCCCTGTTTTGTAGCGGCTGGATCCGCTTGGTGAACCAGGAAAGGGTTAAGTCCTTCCCTGTCAGCCCCTCCTCCGTGAGCTTGCAGATCCGCCTAACAGCGCGGGTTAGTTGAGGAGAGTCGGAGAAGTGGGGGCAGTGCGTCCATGACGGAAGCTCGGTGGGAGGGCAGTTCTTGAAAACTGGAAGTTTCTTTTCGCTCGCCGGGTCGGAGACGTCCTTCAGATAGAAGAAGCCCCCGGACCAGTACCTCGCGGATTCGTGGCGGTCGGTAGGGGGGTAGACGCGGCCCGGGCGGAGTATAAAAGTGATGGATCCGCATGTAGCGAGTTCGGCAGATTGCCGGATCCTCTCTTTCTTGACAGAGAAAAAGTATTGGAATAAAGAAATCTCAGGGGTTACCCGGAGATGGCCTTCGCAGAGGGCGACGTGGTTGCTGATGGCGAGGACGCTGTTGGGAGAGATGTTGTGGGGTTGGAGTCCATACGTCTTCAGTATCTCCAGGAAGAAATCCGAAGGCGGAAATGAAAATCCGCGCTCCACCAGTGCCTTCGTCAGCACCATCTCGTTGTCCTTCGGAGCCGGAGCAAGTTCATCTGGAACTGACCTCCAGCTTCCGGGTTGCAGAAAGCCCTCCGACTCGAGGTTCTTGAGCTCCATTTCGGTGGTGGCACAGGGCCACCACTTTCCCTTAGCTTCGGAGTCGCGCTTCCGAGCTTTTGACTTCTTGGCAGCTTCCTCCGTCTGCTGCACCATTTGACCCGCTTCGGAAGTTTTTTCCGGGTGAGCGGAGGTCCCCTCAGTTTCTTTGCCAGAATCCCTCGGAGGATCCAGCTTAACTGGGGCGAAGGGAGGCGGAGCGGAGGAGATCGGCGTCGCCATGATTGGTTCCGAGCTTGGAGGCGGAGTTGTTGAAGACATCTGAAGAAAATAGTTTGTCGGAAATTAATTTTAGTCGGATCCCATGTCGTCTTCCCCAAAGTTTACCCCTACCAACTACGGCGCGAGAACGACGCTCGAGAGCTCACCGTGATGGAGTCCGCGGTGGTCGGAGTCGCCGGCGACGAGGTTTCTGCGCGGTGGCTCGCTGAAGTTAAGAACTGGACGAACACTGCGCGGCGGCGAGGCGACTCCGGCGAAGTTCCGGCGAGATTCCGGCACGGCGGAGAGGAGCTCGTGGGCGGCGCTTGGCTGAGAGCTGAGAAGGGGGTGAATGAGGGTAAAAGGGCTCGACGGCGGATATTTATAGGCTGAGGGGATAAGATTCGTGTTCCGCATCCTGTGGTCGGAACGCAAGCGTCGCACCGTTGGATGCGTGACACGTGTCCCAAACCCTAGCGGTAAAAATGGCTAGAGATAAGTTACCGCGGAAATCGCGCGAAAATGGCGCCAGAATTGGCGGAACCGTTTGAGTCTTTTAAGATTCCGGGTAATTGCGTAAGGATAAGTTTGTTCTCGTTCGTGCAGGGAGTAACCCGGAGATGTTCTTTGGAATGTCGATGGATGAAGTCCCGCAGGGAGGGAGCATTTTCCGGCTATAAGTTGGAAAAAAGAAGAAAATGCAAAGTTGGAGCTCTTCGAGTTTCTCCGCGTTGCCGATGATGCCGGAGACTTAAGGAACCAGCATGGCGGAAACTGCAGGGGAAACCCGGAGAACTCTGGGGGCTACTGTTGTGGGTATACTTCATGGGTGTACCATCGACAGTGCCTAGATCCGGCAAGCCCGGGTGGCCCACAGACGGTGATGAGGCATGTGGCCCATCGGGCGGCCCAGTTGTTCGTTGATCATGAAGGAAGAAGTCCAGCCCGGGATCGGCGGGCCGGATCCGTACCGACATAGGAGGAACCCGGATCCATGGAGGCCCATGAGGAACCCGGATCCGATACGACGTATATGGAAGGCGGATCCGTGACGTGCACGGCAAGATATTGTACCGTAGTTAGGCTGTCTGTAATCCGGCTAGGACTCTCCATGTAAACCCTAGATCCGTGCGCCTTTATAAGCCGGATCCCGGGAGCCCTAGAGGCACAACCACAACTCATTGTAACGACGCGAAAGCGCCCAGATAATTCCAGACAAGCAGCAGTAGGCCCTGTCATTGTGCAGGTGTTCCGAAGCTGGGTAACTCGCGTACCACCGTCCCGTGTGCACTCCGCCCTATGGCCCCTACTTCTTCTCCCCCTCGTGAGGATCCCTCCTCCGAGGTACCGTCGATTAGGCAACGACAGTGCTCGTGCCATCCCACGAGCGCGAAACCAGGGCGTCCACGAACCAACACACGACCCGCTCTAACAATCGCGAGATCGTGCTTAACTGAAAGCCGAAACACTTTAACTGAAAAAAACCGCTAACAGCTAACCTGTCTAGGTGCAGGATTATTCAGTGTCAACAATTCTCCTCCTAATACTGACACCCTAAACCTCCATGACACCAAGCTTCAGCCTCATCTCCAAGAACTTGACGCGGCTCAGTGCCTTGGTGAGAATGTCAGCGAGCTGGCCGTTGGTTCCAATGTGCTCAACGTCCACCTTGCCTTCCCCAACCTTCTCACGAATGAAGTGAAAGCGAGTATCGATGTGCTTACTTCGCTCGTGATGAACTGGGTTCTTGCACAGCTCAATCGCAGACATGTTGTCCACGCGGAGCTTCACCGTCGCCGGAGGTTTGCCAGTTAACTCCCCAAGAAGCCGACTCAGCCATACCCCTTGGCACGCCGCCGTCGCCGCCGCGATATACTCCGCCTCGCAGGAGGAGAGAGCGACGACCTTTTGCTTCTGCGACGTCCACGTGATGATGCCGGAGTTGAGGAAGAACGCGTAGCCCGTCGTGCTCTTGCGATCATCCACGTCCCCGGCGTGATCGCTGTCACTAAACCCTGTCAGCACAGGGTCCGGTGTCGTCCCCTTCGCGTAGCAGCATCCGTAGGCGCTCGTTCCGCTAATGTAGCGCAAGATCTGCTTCACAGCAGCCCAGTGCTGTGTCGACGGTGCCTCCATGTACCTGCTTACCATGCCGACAGCGTGTGTGATGTCCGGCCTGGTGTTGCAGAGGTACCTTAGGCTCCCAACAATGCTGCGGAACCGAGTGGCATCGACAGCATCTTCAGGAGTACCCTTCCTCAGCTTCAGCCGAGCCTCCATCGGCGTGTGGCAGGCATTGCATCCGGCCATGCCGGCAACCTCCAAGATCTTCACTGCGTAGGCGCCTTGGGAGATCGTGATCCCCGCAACGCCCTGCTTGACCTCGAGCCCTAGGTAGTAGCTCAAGAGGCCAAGGTCGCTCATGTCAAAAAGGCGATGCATTTCCTTCTTGAACGTGGCGATCTCCTTCTCGCAGGTGCCAGTGATGATCAAATCATCGACATAGACGCCAACGATGAGAGTCCCCTTGCCGCTGTTCCTCTTGTACACGGCGTGCTCGAGCGGACTCCGCTCAAAGCCAAGCGAGACGAGCGACTCGTCTAACTTGGCGTTCCATGCCCGTGGTGCCTGCCGGAGTCCGTACAGCGCCTTCCGCAGTCGCAGCACCTTGTCCTCGTTGCCGATGGAGATGTAGCCCGGCGGCTGGTGCACATAGACCTCCTCCGTGAGGTCGCCATTGAGGAATGCGGACTTAACGTCCATGTGGTGCACCTGCCACTCGCAGTGAGCGGCGATCGCGAGCAGCAACCGCACGGTCTCCATCCTTGCCACCGGTGCGAAGACCTCGTCGAAGTCCACTCCCTGCCGCTGGACGTAGCCTTTGGCGACGAGGCGAGCTTTGTGCTTGATCACGTTCCCTTCTGGATCCTTCTTGACCTTGAAGACCCATTTGAGCCCGATCGCGCGGTGACCACGCGGGAGAGTGGCGAATTCCCAGGTGTCGTTGCCGCGGATCGATCCAAGCTCGTCGTCCATGGCCTTCCTCCAGCAAGCCTCTGACAGTGCTGCGTCCACGCTGGCTGGTTCCTCAGCAGCAGCGAGGCACTGCTCCTCCACCTCGTGCGCCTCTGCTTCTGCCGCCATGACGAAGTCGTCGTACAGCCGATTGGGCTGCACGATGCCGTCGCGCGCACGCGTGGTCATAGGGTGCAGAAAGTGTGGTGAGGAAGATTCCGCGGCTGCCGATTCCGTGCTGGAGGTTGACGAAGGGGTGGGGCACTGATCAGGGGTGCCCTCGTGCGTGTCGTGGATCGGCGTTGATGCAGGCGCTGGCGTAGCGGGCTCGGGTGCGTCGGTGCTGTGCTCCGCCTCAGCTCCTGTGACAGGCGTCGTCGTTGTCGCTGGGAAAGAGTAGAACTCCACATGGAACGGAGCAGCCGCCTCCTGCGTGCCTCCCGTTCTCTCCCAGTCCCAGCGTGTCCCTTCGTCGAAGACAACATCGCGTGTGATGTGCACACGGTTGCCGATGGGGTCGTAGACGCGGTACGCCGCCGTTCCGGGCTCGTAGCCGAAGAAAACCATTGGCTTGCTCCTGTCCTCGAGCTTCGAGAGATGCGGCTTCGTGACCTTGACGTGCACCACACAGCCAAACACGCGCAGGTAACTCACGTCAGGTTTGTAACCATGCCATACCTCAAACGGGGTCCTGCCGTCGACGCTCTTCGTGGGTGATCGGTTCAAGAGGTACACGGCGGTGGACACTGCTTCTCCCCAGAACCTGGCAGGTACCTTCATCGCCTTCATCATGCTGCGTGCGGTGGCGATGATCGTCTGGTTACGGCGTTCCACCACGCCGTTTTGTTGCGGAGAGTACGGCGCCGTGAGCTGCCGTCCCACGCCCTCGTCTGCGCAAAACGCAGAGAGCGTGGCGACTGTAAACTCTCCTCCGTTGTCCGTGCGGAGCAGCCCCAGCTTGCGCCCGGTCTCCACCTCCGCCCTGGCCTTGAACTGCTTGATGGCTGTCGCGGCCTGATCCTTCGTTGTCAGTAGCCTAAGCCACATGTGGCGGCTCTGATCGTCAACCAGCAGGAGGAAGTAGCGCCTCCCTCCCGGTGTTGCTGGCGTGATCGGGCCGCAAAGGTCGCCGTGCACCAGGTCGAGCAACCCCACGGCGCGTTTCTTGGCCTGCTGCGGGAACGAGGTCCGCCGCTGTTTCCCCGCCAGACAGCCGTCACACAGCTGCCCGGCGTGGTCGATCGTGGGCAGGCCACACACCATGTCATGGCGGGCGAGCTTCTGGAGCGCATCGAAGTTGAGGTGGCCGTATCGCTCGTGCCACCTCCACGACTCGTCTCCACGCACCGCGGCGAGGCACACCGGCTTGGCGATGTCCAGCGTGACGGTGTACAGCCGGTTCCGCGCCCTGGGCACCGTGGCGAGGAGCCTGTCGTGGCGATCATGGAGCTTGAGGTGCCCAGCGCGGATGGTGATGCTGCAGCCGATCTCCTCGAGCTGCCCGAGGCTGATGATGCTGCTACGAAGCCGAGGAATGTGGTACACGTCGACGAGGGCGAGGTGATCGCCGTTTGTGCATGCGAAGAGAACGGTGCCTCGTCCCTTGATCTCCACCAGAGATCCGTCCCCGAACTTCACCGTTCCCGTGACGGAGGTGTCCAGCTCCGCGAAGACAGAGAGATGCCCTGTCATGTGGTTGCTCGCGCCTGTGTCGAGGAACCAGGTGTCGTCGCGGCGTGGCTCGTTGGCGAGGAAGACGCGTTCCTCGATCAGATCGACATGCGCGTCGTCGCCGATCTGCAGAGTCGTTTGCCCGTCCACGCGTGCCATCAGCAGCGACGGGTTGTCGTCGTCGCTGATCGTGCAGGTGCGAACGAGAAGAGCGGCCTTCTCCTCCTCGCCGGCCTGGGCGAGGTGCGCCTGCGCTCGGGGCTGCTGCTGCTGCCCCTTTCGTTCCCGGCGTGGCTCCTTGCAGTCGCGCGAGAAGTGCCCTGCATATTTGTTGCAGTTGTAGCACTTGACCTGCGACATGTCGCGTTCGCCGTTGCCCTTGCCGTTTTGCGGCTTGCCGCGGCCCTTCTTGCCGCTCCCGCCGCCGGAGCTTGAGCCCTGCTCCTTGATCTTCTTGCCGCGTGCGATCCACTCCTCCTCCGTGAGAAGAAGTTGCGATCCTCCCCTCTCCGAGGAGCCACCCCCGCATCGCTTTTCAGCGGACGTGAGGCGCCCGATGAGCTCCTCTACAGTCAGCTCCTCGAGATCGAGCAGAGTCTCGATCGAACAGGCTATCTGCGAGTACTGAGAGGGAACGGCATTGAGAATTTTCTCTACGAGCTTTACCTCCTCCACCGTGTCGCCCAGAGATCGCAAGTTGTTGGCGACGTTCGTGGCGCGAATGGCGAAATTGTCGATGGTCTCGCCGTCCTTGAACGCGAGGGCCTCGAACTCCCTGCGCAGGCGCTGCGCCGTTGCGTTGCGTGCACGGCTCACACCCATCTTCATCAGCTTGATCGCCTCCCACGCCTCGGCGGAGGTGTCCTTGGCGGCGAGGATCGGCACCAGTTCCGGCGGCACAGCACGAAGCAGCGCCGCCAGTGCCGCCATATCCTCGCGGTCGCCAGGCTCGCCCATGCCGGACACGGCCTCCCAGAGTCCCTGCGCCCGCAGGTTGATCTTCATCACCAACGCCCACTCAATGTAATTGGTGGACGTCAGCGTTGGGTAGACGACGTGGCCACCGCCGCCGGTCTGGATCACGCGCTCGTGGACGACGATCTCGTTGTCGCCCCTCCTCCGCACCAGGCTCCTTCCACGGGCTCGTGTCGTGCCCGACGGAGTGCGTGACGGAGATCGTGAAGCCTGGCCGTCGCCCGTGGTGGCTCCTTTCTTGGCAGCAGCTGCAGCTGTCGTCGATGCGTCCCCTTTCTCCCCATCCTTGTTGCTCCCGGCCATGGCGGATCGACGAGACCTCGTAAACGAGGCTCTGATACCACTTGTCAGACAGGCCAAAGCAAATCACACGAAGACGTGAGAGAGAGACAGGGGTTTTGCGTTGCAAACGTTGCAACTTTTCTGTTCGTTCGTTCTTCCTTTTATTCCAATCGAAAACGAGGTGGCAGATAGACGAGGCCTATCTTTGCGCCATGATCCGCACTATGTGCTCGTGCCATCCCACGAGCGCGAAACCAGGGCGTCCACGAACCAACACACGACCCGCTCTAACAATCGCGAGATCGTGCTTAACTGAAAGCCGAAACACTTTAACTGAAAAAAACCGCTAACAGCTAACCTGCCTAGGTGCAGGATTATTCAGTGTCAACACAATTTACCCATCGTATAAGTTTTACATCTTTCTGCTCGCTTAAAAAACAAATGCTCTCACATACTCCATCGGTCTCATTAAAGATGTCTTGAATTTAGATGTATCTAATCACTATTTAGTGTCTGGATACATCTAAATTTAGACAATCTAACACACCTTCCATGGGACGAGGGAATAGTACCGATGGCTAAAAAAGCAGTGAGAAAAATAGTAAATGAGAAGGAAGAAGGGGGAACTGACCGGATTGCCTCCTCAATAGGGGTCATGCACATCAAAGGTAGACCACATGGGTTGGTTTGAATATCTTATGCACAGGGCCCGGCTCTAGGATTTGGAGGAGCCCAGGGCAAATTCTATAAATGGGCCCAATTTAGGCTGCGTGCTTACTAGATGGGCCTAATTTTTTTTCTTCTACCTTTTTCTATATGCACTGTGCCAGAAATAATGGGCCCCCGTTTTGGTTGGGCCCCAGGCCGTCGCACTTCTTGCCCTGGGCCAGAGCCGGCCCTGCTTATGCATGCTCAACGTATCGGTTGGCGCTAGACGATCAGCAGTAGAATAGTAGGAAGGGAAAGACCGAAAGAGTGGGGCAGCAGATCAACATGAGTTCAAATATGCAAATCAGTTTGGTTTCTTTGCGAACACCAATCTTCACTTACGTTTTACATTTTCCTTCCGTATCCACCAGCAGACCACAATGACCCATGAAGCGTAATTTGCGAACACCAATACTATTACGAGTTTTTTGTTGTTGAGTTAAGACAGGCTCTATGAGCATGCTACACGGGCCGAGCAAAGATACAATGGCCAAGTCTGTAACACCCATTTAATTTGGGCCTGTCAGCTAAACCATGAAACTGATTTATGCGCCTGCGTCCGCCTGCCTCACTTATCAGGCTCTTTAGAGCATCTTCAGTCACGTCTCCCAAACCATCCCCAAACCGCGCCGGATTGATCGTTTGGGGGACGTGTTTCGTTCGTGCCACGTTTGGGGGACATCAATCCCCAGTCGCGTCCCCCAAACAAAATTTCGGAAATTTTGAACTTAACGAGATTCGATTAAGATTCGTCCAAACTTACATAGATTCAAACGAAATTTGACTAAATTTAAACTAAACCTAATCTAGAACCACTTGCGGCGGCCGGAGGCGTCGTAGTACTACTGGAAGTTGTACATGGCGTCGGTGACGACCTCCTGCTTGACGCGCTCCTCGACGGGCTTGTCGACGGGCTCGTCCTTCACCAAGCCGCTTGGTCCTGCCTCGCCGTCGTCGGTCAGGTCCACCAGCGGCTAGCCGGAGTCGCGGATGGACATGGCGATCGCCGCATCCAGGTCGCCCCTCCAGGCGTCCTTGTCGTCCATGGACGCCAAAAACACCGCCCGCAGCCCTGGGCAGTCCTCGGGGTCGTCGCTGCTGGCGATGAGCCGCTGCTGCCGCTCGTACTCCGCCAGCAGCGCCGCCTGCGACGTTTCCTCCGGCTCCTCCGGCTCCTCCTTCACCTCCGGCTTCGGGATGAGGAGGGCGCCGCCACGCCTCCCTTGCTGACGCCGGCTGCCGCCACGCCTCGTGTTGACGGGTGTCGCCGGCTCCTCCTTGACCTCCCGTTTGGGGACAGTGTAGGGCACCGACCGGTACGACGAGGACGGCGTCGATCGCGCCGGTCCTGAGGAAGAAGAGTGCGAGGAGGACAAGTACGTCGTCCTCCTCGGCTGCCATTGAGGAGACGGCGGCGGTGACGACGGCATCTCCAATCTTGGAGCGCCGTTGCGGATGCCGCGGATGACGTTGTCGAGGGTGCGCCCCGGAACGCCCCAGAACAGGGCGTGGCCGTCCTTGTTCCAGCTGTTGGGGCCGCCGACGAGGCCGTCGGTGCTGTACATCTCGACGTCGTACTTCGCCTTGAAGTACGTCGTCCACCAGGCGTCGTTGTCGTCGACCGCCCACGTTGGATCCAACCGCTCCTCGGCGGTGAGTTGAGCCCGCCGGGCCTTGATGGCGTCCCTCCATTGGTCCGAGCCCGGCTTCGGCGGCGGCGGGACGCCAATGCCGTTCACGGCCATCTTCCAGCCGCCGCTGCTTGGCAGCCGCATGTCCGGCGGGACTGGATACCGGGCGTGGTACAACGCCCACGCCTCCGCCACGGTGAGGCTGCCGCGGCCGAAGCCGTTCGCCGCGGCGATCTTGCGGGAGGAAGAGCTCGACATTTTTTGGAGCGGCGGAGGAGAAGATCTGGGAGGGGGGAGGCGGCGGCGACGAGAAGGTTTGTGAGCGGCGAGAACTGCAGGGCGTCTTAAAACAGCGGCGGCAGTGGGTGGTTGCACGCAATAACGGCGGCGCGGACGGCCACGCGGCCTTCCTCGACAAGACGCGTCCCTGCGTCGCCTGGGAAAACAGGGACGCCATTAACGTCGCTTGACCAAAGGTAGACGACGGGATTTTAGCCTTTACGAGCCGCTGACGGGTCGGGCCCGCGTCAGTTCGCCTCGCTTTTCGTTGTGTCCGGCGTGCCCGGAGCGTCCCCTGTGGGACGGGGACGGGCTCGGGGCGCCGGACAACGTATCGGGGCGCGCCGGACAAAAATGGGCTTTGGGGGACGCGGCTGGAACGCATTTTTTGTCCGACGCGCCCCAAATCCTTTTGGGGGACGTTTTAAGGGACGCGACTGGAGATGCTCTTAACAGGCGTGGATCGAAGTCATCTTGCTGACACCTCCCACTCTTACATAGACTGGATGAATCAAAACGATCAAAAGGCCATTTACGCATCTCTCACACCTCGACAATATTCTTCAACTAGTAATATGTTTCTCCTTCCGTGTTTCGTATTTGGGCTTTATAAAACAAAGACTGAGCAAACAAGAAGAGGCTATCCAATTGTATGTACCAAACAATTGTTTTGATGATGATAGTCCTACAAGGTACGTAGGAGATGCATGTGAGACGAGTTAGTGCATATGTCAAGAAAATATATGAGACATGAACAATGGATGGCGTCGAAGGCTGGAATTGGAACCTTCAAAAGATTGAATCGGTGGGCTAGGTCTTGAAATTGACCAAACTTCGCTCAGCCACGCGTCGCTCCGCTCTGGGGCGACTCGAGAGGCGACAAACCCTAGCAGCCACTAGCATCTCCCTCCTCTTCCTCTCCCTTGACAGCGCTAGAGGTGACCACCGGAAAGCCCGCGCGTGACTGATGAGGATGCTGGCGGCGGAGATTTTGGTGCTTAGATCCAATCCCGGAGAACTCTGGCATCTCGGGTGATGACCTCGCGAGATGAGGGCGACGTTAATCCGTATGCAGGAGATGTTCGCCGGTGCTGGCAGCCTTTTTTCTCGGCCCTAGCGGAGTCGCGAGGAGAGGGCGATTGAGGTCACGGTGCGGTGGGCCGCATTGTCGCCCTCCTGCTAGATCTAAAGATGGTGGCTTGTGCCAGGGCGGTTCCCACCCCGATCCCTTTAGATATGGCCTCACCAGATCTAATGTATAATTGTGGTGGTTGGGCTTTGGTCAAGGGAAACCTTTGGTCCATGGTGGTGGCCACGGCGACGGCGACGCTAAAGGGAGTCTGCCCCTCCTTTGGGGTAACATCGTGGTCCCATCCCGTTACTGGTGGCTGTGATCTACCTTTGTCGGCTCTCACCTTTCACCAATAGGTTATGTTTATGTTGGCTCCTAGATGGGCCTTTCTTTATCGACACACTTAGTTCCTGGATTTCGGACACTGTTTTCTAAACGGGCCGTGCTGAGCGTCCCCCGGGGAATCCCACGCCCCGATCCCCTGGGTCAAGAACCGTCGGATTAATCTGACGGATCAGATCAGGTCGTTTCCCCGCCACCCTTCCCATCACCCCACATGGGTGGACCCCTCCGGTCGCCCCAACAGAACGCACAGTCTTCTCTCTGCGACCCAAAAATCCCCCGCCCCCAATAACCCGCGCACAACCCACGCCGCCGCTCAAAGTTCCGGCCACAACGGCGCCGAAACAGTCATCTTGCAACAAGGTCATGTTTATATGTGGAAGGAGATTGGAATATTCCTGCTGATCAGTATATGACTGTATATGACTGGGAAAAAACCATGAAAGGCAACAGTGACCGGTCGTGGGAGAGAAAGCAACCAAAGAAAGTGTCGAACCGGCCACTACATCTGTTTCTAACATGAGCTACATTAGTGGCAAAATTCAGTGAAAATTTCTACAATTACCTGCTGCCTGGTAGAGCAGTAAAACACAAAGAACTCAAGGCGGTGGGAGAATGGTTTGAGTTGTTTAATTTCAGTTATTGTAGGCGTCATTGGAATATAGTAGCTCATTCGCTAGCTAAGTATGGCTCAGAGGACGATGATGACTGTGTCGGGTGAACTGATGTAGCCCTGAAATTTGTATCTGAACTTGTTGCCGGCGAATCTGCCGTGCACTCTGAGCAATGGAGTTCCATTTGCATGTCAAAAAAAAGTCTCTCCTAGGATGATGGGAACCATTAATATTCCACCTTTAGCGAGGAATAAGGGGCCTCCACTCAACCGTGCTAAAATAAGATGTGCACTCGTTCCATAAGCCAGCTCACATTTTTGTATTAATTCCTAAATAAAATATGAAAATAATATTAATAATATTCAACAAAATAACTGAGAAGATAACAGAATTCCAAAATTATAAAGGAAATACAAAACAATAAATTTGTTTGTTCTTTATTTTTTTGTTTCTATAATGTCAACTCATTCAAAGATATCTTATAGTATGTCCATACTAGTTCTGAAATATGGTCTGATAGATCATAAAAATTATGGTTTCAAAAAAAAAATCTCCAAAAGAGCTATTAATGAAGAAAATCTTCTACATAAAATTTTCAACAATAATGGTGTGGGACAAACTTCCAATGGTAAAACATAACAACTCAGAAATAGAACTACATAAAATCTTGAAAAGGTTAAAAACAAAACTAGATAAAATAGCAAAAAATGGCTAAATAAAAAATAAGTTAAAGAAGCTAAAATGGATAAAGTAATTGAAAATAAATAGGATAAAAAAAGCATGACCAAAAGCAGAGGAAAACAACCTAAAACATAAGAAATACGATGAAGAACTAAAACTAAAAATATACACATAATATTACTCCATCATTAGCGCTGCAAATCAATAGAGAGGGTCACATTAGGGCAACTCCCCCTCTGAACTTGTCGATCAAGCCGACAACCCAGTCACACAAGCAACTTCTAGTTGCGAACCACGTCATGCATAGCCGTTACTCGAACCATTATGTCGCCGCCGAATCTCTACTCGAGGATGGAGCCTCGACACACAACCGTTAGTAATCTAGGATGGTCATCCCGACATCCACAACCCCCGGCCACGACAAGAGAAGCACGTATAGCAATTGCAGTCATGTCTGACGCCTCCACGAAAGGTAGCGACGTACTGCCATCAATTTCTTTAGCATGGTGGAGCTAGGTATTTCATTGGATTTCTCCATGACGGAGAGATGGATAGGATAGCGATAGCAAACAAAAGGTGCTCACAAACACAATACATGTAAAATTGGAGCCTCTCGGGTTTGGTTTGATGCCTGATCAAGGCTCCATTAGCGGTATATGACCAGATTTGGTGGTCAACTGTGTGGTGCAACAATAGGAAAAATAAGAAGAGGAAGGAGAGGGACTGACATATCAACTAGATTCCAAATGTTCAAGACGGCGTGGATATCTTATCAAGTATCAATGATAATTTTTTAGGCTTGAAATTGAACATTTTTCAATCTGTTTTTTCTTCCATATCCCCTACCAGACCACAATGAACCGGTAGACATATTTTGTGGTTTTTTCTAAGGCAGACGACAGATCATATCCACCCACTTGTTAGAGAAGTGATCATAGTTGTATGCTACAAATAAGGTCGTAGTGGTACTCATATTTTTCAGTGAAGGCACTTCTGGTGTTACTGATCGAAGAGAACTATCTATGAAGGTGGAATGTGTTTCCCCGTGAATTTCGGCAAATGCTGCATCTGCACTTTTTTGGCCAAGCAGCCGCGCGTAAGTTATCAATCGTATAGGACGACGGCGGTGCCCAGGCATTTGTGGGTTGTCCAAACAGAACCATGATAAAACTGAGGAGAGCTCCTCTTCTATATGTCGCCCAGAGCTCATGTTCATACAACATAAACATTGTCGATTCTGACCATATAGGCGAATGGCTCTGGCGTATAATATGAATAACTCTAACCCGAAACCTATTTTATTAAGCAAAGAAGCAACGCTTGGTCTAATCTGATCCTCCAGTGTAGAAATCATTTTCCCAATACCTTCTATTCCTACACATGCATGAATGAAGACAATAAAAATGCCATCAGATACTACTCTCACGCCTCAACATCCTTTCGACATGTGTTCCTTTTCTATTTTAGTTTTCCTTTTGTGATACACACTTGGATGCTTTATATAACAAGTATTGGGAACAAACAAGTAGGGGGTGACGTAACCCAGAAGAAAGAAAGGATGCTAGGTAGCGTATTAGTATTGTTGTCTTGATGATATTGGTACATAGTACTTTAGTAGGTGATGTATTAAGATACACTACCATTGCTTATATGTAGGTAAGACGTGTCACTGCACATATCTTTACTATTAAATGGCAGTTGGTCGTTTGACACTCAACGCAATTTGATGGTCGTCATTAAAACTATCCGGACCCTCTAACTTTCCGCAACGGATAACCACCGTCCGATCTCGTTCTCCCCTTCTCGTGCAACCCTCCTCGCGAGCGACGACCTCTCTCTGGTGTGCCTCCAACGTGACCCCCTTCTCTTCCCTCTTGATCCCATCGCGCCGCCGCCTCTGCCCCCACCTCGCCGTACACCCCTTCTCCTCCTGCCGCCAGATCGTGCGGGACTTTATGCGCCTACCTGCTGGCCGCCATTCTCGTGCTCGCTCTCGTGGCTGGCTGCGCCACGACGAGCATCCGAGGGAAGGGGTGATCGAACCAAGGCTAGGGTTGGCGGTTGAGACCCCAGCACGAACCCGGTGGTCGACGGGGACGACCAAGTTGGGGCGACGGTGGCGCTCGGCGTTGGCCGCGGCCGGCGGGAGGGGCATGCCTTGAAGGATCTCGCCACGGCGCATAAATGGCGGCTTGGTGGCCGCATGCCCAGGGTGTTTCTACCAGCGTCCACTTGGAGCTGTTCTCGGCGAATTCCGGTGACCACCTCCCCAATCAGTTGCCGCGACACGTCTCCCAGTTGCTGCTCTTTCCAAGGTAAGCTGCATGGCATGTTTGTTCTTGGATACCGCTGACCAGTTCGTGGCCACCACCATCTGCCACATCTCGCTCAAACACTTCACTAGGGGCACCGCCATCGGTGATCTGTTCACGGCCACAGCCATCTCCCACATCCCTAGGTCCTCCCCACTGGAACAGTTCTAGGGATTTGAGAACAATTGTATTTCTGAATTTGTTGGTAGACTGGACCTTGATTTCCGACTGGGGATACAGAACTAATTCAATCAATGTTAGATTTTGCATTATAAGTATCTAATTATTTGTGTGCATTGGGGATGCGATGGCGAAGAATTGAGAAGAGTAGCTGTCGTTGGGAGGAGTCAAACAAAGAAGAAAGAACTGAGGAGGGCTTGATTTGTTGACGAGGGGCGCAATGTTCTTTTTCTTGGCCATGTTACTCTTATTCCTCTGGTTCCACCACTCCCTGTTGGATTCTTCTTTGAGTAAAGGTTCTTATTTCCACATCCTACAGAATATCTTTTGTCAAGATGCATTAACTCTCATGATTCATGTAGAAAATGAATTCCCCTTATATATACTGTTACTGATATAAGTTTTTGATCAAATGCAGGACACATCACTTTGTATTCGTTTCCTTGCTTGGTGTCAGAAATCTAGACTGTCAAGTATTTGTCCTGTGGCATGAGCTGATGGAGTTATAGAAGTTAACCAAAACGACATGTGCTGGTTGACCTGTATCTGGGATTTTTTTGCTATGAAATGCACTCGTGAATCTGGTTCAGTGGTAGCTGAACTCAGTAGCATCAAATTTTGTTTTCTATTTTCTTGAAATCCTCATCTTTCACTATTGTATGTAGCTTCAGCTGGAAAAGGGGAAGATGGAAGAAGGAAAGCGCAGTCTGAACGTTTGGTAGAAAGAATATGCAATATAGGGAATGGGCTGCTTTGCAGATGAGGTGCAAATGAGATTTATTTGCTCGGCTCTTTCTTGTAGTCATTCTTTTTACGGATGAAAATTTGATTAGTTCGTCCCCACTTGTTGTGTGCAATTCATTTTGTTGCACTGTTGCAGAACATGGAAGGCTATGCAAGCATGATAATAAACATAGTGGCAAGTGTGAAACAAAATCAGTTTTCATGGTAAATTCTTTTTTTCCAAGTAATGAATTTTCTTCAACAGTAACGTTAAGTACAATGTTGATTATAGATTTCATGTCTGATGTCTCAATTTCCATTATTAGCTAACCGTTGGCCATAGTACAATAGTTATCTATTTTCCCCTATGACCTTTCTATTAACTTGGGTGCAAAGATTACCATGCAGAAATATCATTGTGCTGACAATTTGAGCTGAGTACTAAATGGTTGATTTAAGAGATAGTGGAAGTAAATTTTCGGTCATCATTATCTGGTGAGCTTCCCATTCCGTCCCAACATCTGTCGTCAACTGGAATGTTGTGTTCCCCAATTCTATAGAGCCTCTATTATGCAGTTCCCGGTTTGGTTATGGGCTCAAGATTGTTTCTCTGCCCGTTTGTTCACGACATGAATTAACCGTCACATGTTTTGCCGCAGTTCACATTTGACTGTCCGAGTGCCGGAGGTTGATGTATGGCTCTAAAGATACCTCTGTTTGGTCTGATTGATTGTAAGATTTCAATTCTGTCTCCACGGTGTGAAATGACAAGATGGATGCCTATCATGGAGCGTCCAGATGAATCAAATGGATAAATAATTTTGTAGGGGCTAACACATGTGCTACAATTGGTATTTTTTCTTGTCCGGTATTTGTTATGTCAGTCCTATCTAACTATCTCAGATTAATGACATGTTCACTGATGTTGCAGAGACGGAGTGTCAGCCGTCTCTAACGTTTGTTGCTTCTGTTAATTAATGCAAATGTGGCAGTGCCATGGCGCAGGAGCCAGGAATCAACCCGGCCTCATCTGGAAATTTCTTGGTCAACTGCTCTTATTATAAACCATCTGATGTATAATGACATTTTGCATGACACGGTGAGTTCAGTCTCGTGCCTCACTTTACAAATTCACGATTTCATTTCGCACAAGGTTTAGTTCGTTTATGCTGACCGTGGATTATTTTGTGCTCTGCAATGCATGTATTATTTTCCAGTGGTTTCAAAATGATCGTGCTAAGGCAGACAGAGAGGGAGAAATAAGTGGCTGTATGGGTGATAAGCAAAGCCAATGTTTGGCGACAGTTCAATGGCGAGAAGCTGGAGTTCACTAGCTTGCAAAGTAGTGAACTGTTCCGGTGAAATTGCAGTTTAGTATTTCACCCTCAATATTATTATCTTTGGAGTTTTTTGTGTTATGAAGGTTTGCAATATGGCACGAAGGCTAGCCAATTGCATGATCCTTATATTAGGATGGAAATTTCTTTGTAAGTTTATTTTTCCAGGTTGCTTTTCTATGTTTTCTCTCATTTATATTGTTCAATGCACCTTCTCAGCTTACCTCTCATTTTGTTTTCTGCCATTTCTCCTCGCTGCAGTCAAAGGTGATTAAGCAATTCATTTTTTTTATCTGCTACATCTATGATGAAAAGTAGAAGCATTCTTAGTACGTATATAATGTTTGCTTGTGTGATCATAATTTGCATACATCTGAACTTCCAGCATATTTCCTAACTACAATTTCAGTTCACCGCACTGTGCTCGTGACACTGAAATACATTATGTGAAGTACGTTGATTTCATAATGGTTCATCTTTGTAATAGTAACCCGATGGGAATCATTTAGATTGCCTTGCAATTGCCTTGCAATTGAGCCTTTTATTATAAGAAACTTACCCTAGGTAACAAGGATTTGTTCATGCTTTACTTGCAATAGTTTATCAATGGAATGTTTAAATTTATACATATGATATGGAATCTTCTAATTCTTGAACTGATAGTTCATTGATTTACTTTTGCACATTACAATTTTATCCACACAGATATATTTATTTGACGCGGTCCTAAATAGGTATTGCCCGTGTCCTAACCAATTACGATGTTCCGCATTTTCTCTTGTGTGCAATTTGGGCATTCTTTTTATTCAGACTCCGATCATCAAGTATCTCCATAACATCTATATATATATATTAATTCGTTCATCTTTCTTATTTACTATCTACATATTGTATTGTGAACTTTCTAGAGTATTCAAAGCTGTCCTGGGAATCAAATCGTTTTTATGCATTTCTAATAGCAACTACACTTTCTAATAGCAACTGCATGATTTGATTCCGGTTTCTTTGATGCACACTTCTAATTTGCTACTTCTCACAGGTTTGGAGTTGGCGACCAGCACCTAGAAGGCTTTAGAGGGCCGCATTGTTGTGGAGTGGTGGCATACTGACTTCATGTTGCCGAGGGTGATAGCGGCGGGCAAAGATTCACGAAGCAGAATGCAACTAGGCGAGCTATAGAAAGAGGTGGTAGGGTGCTGCAAAGGAGGAAGAAAAGGTGCGGCTCTGACAAGGATGGAAAAGGGCTGGGGTGGAGGAGAAATACGTTTTAGGCTACATCGATATGGCTGGACTCCTTTTCTTTTGGTTCTTTAATGAGGGAGTTTCTGAACTCAGTTTGGTGACTAAGCAAGTTGGAATGGACATAGCTATTCTACAAAAAGAGTATATGAGGAACTCACTAAATGTCCAAATGCACCTACTCCTTTTAGATGGATATGGAAATCACCTTGTCTGCTAAAGCATAAGTTCTTCTGGCTGGTGATCCAAGATAGACTAAATACAAGGAACCTTATGGGAATGAAGAATTTCTTCATTGAGGATAAATCATGTGTACCATGTGATGTGCACTCTGATAAAACCATATTGCATCTATTTTTCTCATGTGATTTCAGTAAGATTGGAGAGGGATGGAATACTGACCGTCAGCTCACTGATATGCTCATTGAAGCAAATAAAAACCCAGATCTTTTAACCCTTTTTTCAAAGTTCCTATAATTACTGGATACTGGAGCTTATGGGATCATAGAATCTTTGACAACCAACATAGGGATATGGATTCATGCTACCCTTTCTTTAAGAGTTCTGTGCAAGATATTAGACATAGGGTTAAATCCAGTCTTAAGGAGGGGACGCAAGACTTGTTAGATCTTTTGTAATTGTTACACTTTCTTTTGTTTCCATCCTTTGTGACTACCCATGCCTCTTTTTGGCTCCTTAAATGAAAAATGACCCAGCGGGGGCCTTCCCCACTGTATTTGCGTAAAAAAGACTAAGCAAGTTGTAGAGACTTGTATATGTGAATCATATTCCCTAATATTTACAAGTCGATGCCTTCATATCTTTGGTGACAACTTGCTTGTCGTTGTACCTTTTTATCATGTTTTTTCAACAAAAATATAATTTACAAAGAATTGCAATCTACCTAAGTGAAGCACTCGCATTAGCACAGACTGGTTAGGATGCTGATAAAGTCATTAGTATAAAAAATACAAATATTTACTGTGTTTTTTTACTATTCAACATAATGATGAAGCATTTATTTACAAGAGTGTGTTGGGTTATTTTCTGTTTTACATTATGCTAAATCCGAATTATCTTTAAAAAATAGAAGGATATAGCAAATTCCAATGGCTGATAGCCATGATTCGACCAACGTTGAATAGTCAAAAATTTCCTCATCTTTTTCACCATAAGTATTCATTTGATCTTGATCCTTGTGGAGTGAAAAAGACGGTATACTTGATCTGCATCCTTACTGACAATATCCATAAATGGGTTGTTTTTGGTAATCAACGAAGATTACCGTTGATATTCGCGCGCATGGTAATCATGAGTACTCGAGTGAATTTCATTGTCTGATTCAGAATAAATATTCTTTTGTATACTTTCTTTAAAATGTAAAGTGGGGGTTCCGGCACGAATCTCCGCAATTACTTGTTCATATAAGAAGTGATGTGAGAATTCTACATTGCACTTTTTTTAGAAAAAAATCATGTTAATAATACATGTTAATGAAAAATATTGTTTTATAGGATATTTATGAGTTGAGGAAGATTTTTTTTATACGGTTGCTCAAATACCATTAAACAAAGCAGAAGAAAATATTGATCCCTTACATTGTAGGCAAAAATTTAAGGAGCGGTGAGGAGTAGATATTTGTTAATAAAAATATAATTAGTCAATACTTATTTTATATTCAAACGATGCCAGCTATATTGGTTATTAAAATATACTTTAAACCAGGTAGAAATTTATGGGTTTTTAGAATATATTGTGCCTTTTTTCATACACGTGAATTTGCATATATTATATTAACATGTTATCAGAAAACATATGATCCGTAGCAACGCACGGGCATTCAACTAGTGACAATAATTCGTGAAATTAAACGAGAGTTAGAATATGTGAATTAAAAGTGATTTCTCGATGTCATCCATGCATGCATTTTGGTATCTACTCCCAGAAAAAGGGGGAGGAGGGTAGGGTGGACGATGTGGTGCACCCGAAGACGTGAACTGATAGATCCAGCCTGCTAATAAACGATGGCGTGCACGGGAGGGGGGACGACGACGAGGAGAGCTTCACGTACAATTCACTTTTTTTTTTACCATCCCATTTCCCCTAAACCACATCGGGAAACCCCTTAACTTGTGCATGGGAGTGTTTTGCCTTTTCTTTTGTATAGTTAAGGAGGTTAAGTATGCCGATTTCTTTACCTAACTTTTCTAATAAGTTTAGATGCAAAATTTGAAGCTAGAGAAGTAAGTTTAGATGCAACATTTGAAGCTCGAGAAGTAAGTTTAGATGCAAACTAATAGTTTGTTAAAACGACTTATATTACGTATAGAACAGAGTCATAACTTTTAATTTTATCATTTTTTGTGATTTTTTTCCGGTTTGTGGCCCAACTGTCAGCCTACCATCTACTCCTCTCTCCCTCCCTCCCGGCATCCCCCGCGCGGCCGAATTCAAAAGCCGGAGTACGGCGAGACGAGTCCCAAACGGAGCCCGTTACTCCGACCTGGCCGTTGTGCCGTGCGCCCAGATCCATTCCGCCTCCGCCTGTCGCTGCCCCGGCCGCGCCGGACCTACATCAACTGACACACAAGCCTCCCTCCCATTGTCCCCAAACCCAGGTAAATCGCAACAGCGCCGCCGGAATTTCAAATCTTCCTTCCCTTCTAGGGTTTCCATCCCGTCCATGTCGAACCTCTAGCTCCGACCCCATGTCCCGCTCCTTCTTCCCGACATGTTCCTCCCACAAAGGTTGCCCGCCCGCGCGCCCGCCTCCGAAAGCCCCCGCCTTCCGCAAGATTCGCTCGATTCGTTCTTACTTTCTTCTGATTTGCGCCGTGGAAATGGAGGAGATGGCCAAGGAGCTGGACTCCCTTCGAGCCGAGTTGGAGTCCCGCGCCGCCGAGCACCGTACCAAGTCGGCCCTCATCGACGGGCTGCGGCGGGAGACGGCCGACCAGGCCGCGCGGCTTCGGGACGCCCGGGCTTTGGCCGACAGGCAGGCGGGGGAGCTCGCCGCCAAGGACCACGCGCTCTCCGCCGCCATGGACCTGACCGAGGACATCAACGCCAAGTTCGCCGACGAACTAAAATCGTTATAGAAGACCCATATGTTACTAGTGATTAGGGCAACTCCCCCTCTGAAGTTGTCAATCAAGCCGACAACCCAGTCACACGCACGCCTTCTAGTTGTCAACACCCAGATTTTTAAGTCCGGATGCCTATTATGTCATCCATCGCAATCCCAGGAATATTGTTGTTGCGAGACATAACAGTTGATATCATAAGTCATCATTCATTACAAGCCATCATCGTCTTACATAACTAGATCACATGATCCAATATTACAACCATAGTTGATCTATTGATCAACACAACAACGCAAATAGCGGAAGCGTAATACAAGTGGACTATCTAGTCCACAGGCCAACGCTTGACGTTAGCAGACTCCTAGTTGGTGTAGACGTCCTGCTGATCGTCATCCTCGTACTGCTGCTCCTCTTCATATTCTGGCCATTTGAATAGCTAGGGACATAGCCGTGAGTACTTTTTAAAATACTCGCAAACTAAATACTATTGTAATGACTAGCAATTTTATTAAGGGGAGGCTAAGCTCTAGGTTTACTTGCATAAAGCCAATTTTAGTTCATAAACATTTTAATGAAAGATTCTTCATATGCTAACTAACTCAAGTGGGAACATTAGTGTCATTCCCACAACTCAGTTGTGATTCAATTCAAGTTCAATATTCATGTCACCATTCATGTCACCATTCAGTTTAGAAATGATCTGACAATGGAAACATATGGCCTTTCCAATCGTCTGTAACCATGGACACGGCTATTCGAATAGATTTACACTCTGCAGAGGTTGCACACTTGTGCCACAACATTTGATTTCATCCGTCAGGGATAACCCTGAATAATCGTAACTCAGTACGCGGATCATCAACCCTAACCTTTCACTTACATATCCTAGTATAGGCACCTCTCCCCATGAGCTTGGCCTCCCAGTGAAGACAAACCGTCAGCTTGGGAACTGCACATGGCTTGGTCCGGACATTCACCTCATTTCACGTCAGTTGACATCATTTCACTTTCAACGGAGGAAGCCTCAGCATAACCCCTATGACGCTTGTTTAGTGGGAACCCATACTAAGACACATAAACTTCCAGTTAAGCCCTACCCATAATCATGTATTGTGGGGGTACTAAGAATTGGAATGGTATTGCATACGACCACACCATCAGTTTTTGATCAAGTTCATCATGTCTTTCAAGTCATATTCACCTTCAAAACCTTTCAAAGTCATTTCATTTCACATGTTCCCATCTAGAGTAGTCAATTTTAGTTGTTAGCACTAGCAACTAGTCATGAGGGGTGCTAACTAACTTGTAGTGCTTTTTAGGCTAAGTTTGATACTCTTGTAGTACCCTATACTTAGACCAAAGTTAACTATAAAAGGAAGCTTAAATATTCAAAGTGAAAACTTGTAAGAGTAAAACTTGGGATGGGTTCATGAAGCATAAGAAAAGATGAGGGTGCCTTGCTCTTGGTAGAGCTTTGCACTTTGCAAGAATATTAGCTTGCCTTGGTTGGTGTACTGGTCAAAGTGGTCTTCCTCCTCCTGGTAGTAGACCTCCTCCTCCTCTTGGTACTCCTCGGTACTAGCGTCTAAAAATAAATACGACGTATCCAATCACCAAACAAGCTCAAGTACTAGACTAAGCACACACATGAATTACACAAGCTATTCTAGCATCACATTGCCATCATGTTGGTTGATATTGTTTTATTCTTAAGAAAAATAATTTCCTCTCATTACAATTATTGATTAATGTTTCTATTCAATTCTTGGAGAAATAATTTCCTCTCATTAAATCTAGTTAAGATTTAATTTCCCCAGCTAATAAGGTGTGAACCCTTGTTGACCAAGGTCAACCATTCATACCCATCATTTGAGAAATTGATTTAAATGAGGTAGAGCACCTCATGCAATTTATCAATACCACTTATTATTTAATATCACCAAGTAATTCCATGTGAGAGTAATTAGACCAGGGTCACAACTTCATATGAAAGTACTTGGGACAAGATTTAAATGAGCGCAAGCCTCTCATACAATTTACATAATAGTTTTGGACAATATCATTTGACTAACATAGCCAAACAGTCCTTTATTTAAAATAGGCCATGATCACTCAAAGTAACCCTACCATATTTTGGCAGAAACAAATAGTGCAAGTGAAATGTGAGCTATGAGAGTTGAAATCAACTCAAAAGCATTTTTGGTTGATTTTTAATATTTGTTTGAAGTTGCAAGAGTCCCTGCCTTATTATTTTTGTCACATTATTTCTACAAGGAATCTAACAGTGAGACCACTGGGGTTGTATAGATATTTTCACTAGCTTTCCAAACGGTATAAAATTCATCAAATTTGGTTAAGCCAATGTGAATCTATGAAATTTTGAAAATGGAGCCAGTATTGAATTTGAATTAAACTAGAATTTCGAATTTAAATGAAATGGGCCGGCGGGAAACTAAACGGGCCAAGACAATTCAAACGGCGAAACCCCAGCCCACCATGCGTCCACGCACGCGTGGGCTGCCTGACAGGGTGGGGCCTGCCTGTCAGCGGCTGTTAAACACCGAAACGGTACGGGGGATTTTGGGACGCAGGATTAGATCGAGATCGGACGGACGAGCGACGTCGTCGTCTCCGGCGAGAACAGGCTACTGGCGCGTCAGCGCTGGGGGGTCGGAGAGCTCACCGTGGCTCCAGCGGCGGTGGGAAGTATGCTCGACGAAGTGGTAGACGACGACGAAGCTCCAGGTAGTAGGGGCGCGTCCTGGGGCGGCTCCAATCGACGGCGATGTTCCGCGGCGGCGTACGGCAGTGAGGCTTCAATTGAGCGGCGGTGGTGGCTAATGTCGACGGTGGAGTGGCTCAGGAGGTCGAGGGAGAAGAGAGGAGTGCTGCGGTGTGAATAAATCGTCGCGAAGGGGTCTCCTTTTATAGGCGCGGAGGTGGCCGTGGGTGCTGCGGTGAAGTCGACAATGGCGCGGCTTCTCCGGCGAGCTATTGGGCTAGGCGAGGGCGCCGTACTGCTCGGCGTATCCAGGTGATCCTATGGGCGGCGCTAGCTAGCTTAGGCGGTGCCAAACCTGGTCGGGATGCTGCGAGACGTTGCGCGGCAGTGGCAGGATTTCGTCCTCGTCTCCGGCAGCGGCGGGCACGGGTTTGTGTCGAGCGCGTGTCTGGCCTCGTCGCGGTGTCACGGTGATGCTCAACATGCAGAGAGGGGGGGCATGGGCAGCGTAGAGCGTCGAGGCGACTCGTGGCCAGTGTGTGCCCGTGGGCGTGTCCACGCCATGGTTGGCATGCACAGGACGTCGTGGGCATGTCCGTGTCTAGCGCATGCAGGACTCCTCTCCGGCAATGGCGCCCTCCAGTGGGTCTAGTAGGGTGTGGTGGCGTCGTGTGACAAGGTGGCCAGGGTTGGGGAAGAAAGGAGAGAGGGGGAGCACGGCATGGCCGGCATGGCTAGAGTTTGGCCATGGCCAACTCTCCTCCTAGGGTTGCTGTGCATAGTTGAGGTGGAGGGGGAACCAGGGGACAGGGTAGAGACCAGTGGTGAGAGCATAGGCGGATCTACCATCCCTCCAGCCCGGGCGGCCGCCTAGGCTTCCGGCCGGCCGACAGCCTTATTTTTGCCTGTATTTTACATGTATTTGATACAAAATTAGCACACTAAGCCTATTTGCCCAGGCTTCAAAATTTTCCTGGGTCCGCTTATGGGTGAGAGGGTTTGGGCCAAACACTATTTAGAATAGTGTTTTTGATTTTAATTGGATTTGAAATCCCAAGTTTTTGTCAAATTTGAATGCTGCAACAAAATTTGAAATGTGAGAAGGATGGATTGGACTTGCTTCAGATGATCTACCTCACACATTGGTGGTGGTGGAATTTTAAAATAAAAAGAATTGCAAATTTTCAAAGTGGGAGTGATGTTGAAATTGTTAAAAAGTCCCAACTTTGCTCGAGCATAGTTTTTGATCCAAGATGAATTTGCAGTGGTGGTCTTTACCAAAGTTGTTCACCTTGATGTGTACTTGGATGAGGTGCAAAGAATTGGAATTGTTTGGTTTGAAAATCTCAAACTATAGGGGCTCAAACTAGTGATCAGACTAGAATTGGCAGATTTGACCATTAGTGCATGTGAGCACTATTTGATCTCAAATTTGATTTGATTTGAGTTTCTTTGATTCCAAAAGTGGTAATAAGTGTTTAGTAACATTATACAATTAATGGTGCAAGCCAAATTGGTCTAGGTTAAAGATTTGCAAGAATGGCATAAACCATATGTGAGGGTTTTGGAATTTCTCTTTTTTATTTCTTTTCTTTTTCTTTGATTTTATTTTGTGATCCTCTCTTGATCAAGTTAGGGTTTTAGAATGTAACGCATAAGCACATAAGCAATCATCATGGCATTTCACACAATAATGCACAAGTCCTATGCACATCACTATATGCAAAGTAAAAGTTTTTGTTGGTTCTAGATTTTGGGTATTTGGAATTCCTCTTCTTCATTGATTGGAAATTTGGGATGTTACGTGCGAACCACGTCATGCATAGCCGTTACTCAAACCCTTATGTCGCCGCCGAATCTCTACTCGAGTATCACTACAAGAAATCTGCCATAAGTTGACAAAAATAAGGTGTCACTGAAACGTCACTGATGGCTGCTTGTGACGTTACCGTGACGCTTTTCAAAACGTCGAAAGCTGGGAGTCAGCAGTGAGTGCTTAAGACGTTTCACTTGAAAACGTCGTAGAGCTTTGTGACGTTTTAAAATGTCACTGACGGCATGACGTTCCCAAAACGTCATGGGCACCTGCCCCCGAGTCCAGCCGTGGCAATCCGACGTGGCAAAATTGTGACGAATTAGAAACGTCGTTATCTGAATTCAGCCCGGTCCATTCAGCTTCTTATGTGGGCTGAGCCCATTAGTTCTCGATTATTTTTTCGGCTTTGTTGGGCCTTGGCCCGTAATCGGCCCAATTACCTCGGCCTTTTTAGCTTATTTTTTTTTCAACGGCCTTTTTAGTCTGCTGTACTTATCGGGCCTGGGCCAATTTTCATTGGGCCGTGGCCTTTTTAGGACCCATTACACTTTTGGGCCGTGGCCTTTTTAGGACCCATTACAGTTTTGGGCCGTGCCCTTTTTAGGACCCATTACACTTTTGGGCCTTGGCCTTTTTAGGGTCCATTATGGTTTTGGGCCTTGGCCTTTTAGGGTCCATTAAGATTTTGGGCCTAAGCCTTTATAGGGTCCACAAAGGTTTTGGGCCTCAGCCTTTTTGGGGTCCATAAAGATATTGGGCCTTGGCCTTTTTGGGTCCATAAAAGTTATGGGCTTTGGCCTTTTACTCGTCCCGCAAGTTTTTGGGCTTCGGCCTTTTTTGCCTTTTCAACTCCCATTTTTCGAAAATGTAATTAATTATTTGTTGGGCTCTAGCCTTTTAAGAGCCCATATATTTCTAGGCTACTTTGGGCGTTGGCCTTTTAAGACCCCACAATAGCCCAACAGTGCATATATTAAACTAAGAAATTCAACAGCAAAATATAAAAGACAACATTTCAAATCTGCAAATTTCACAGCAGAGTGACAGCAGCAACATGACCAGGTTCACAGATTCACCAACATGTCAAGAAAGTTCACAGATTCACAGTAAGAAGTTCACAGATATGACCAAGTTATTGTCACGCTGCCAGGATATGACCAAGTTCCATGGCGGGACACAAAAAAGGGATGCGACCAGCAGCAGGAGCTAATTCGCAGATGCTCCGAAGATGGACATCATGTGAGCAAGCCTCCTATCACTTTCCTCAGTCCGCTTGAGGAGCTCCATGTAGTCCTTGTCACGCTGAGCTTGTGCGGCTTCATTTGCCGCTTGCTTCTCCTTCTGGGCAGCTGCTTCTTCCATGATGGCAGCAAACTGCTGCTTCATCTGTTCAGCTTCCTCCTGGGACCTCTTCAGCTGTGCTTCCAGGTCATGAACATGCGCCGATACAGCAGCTGCGGTGGGCTTGTTGAGCTTGACAGTGGAACTGGGCTGAAGTCCGAGCATTCTTCAGGAAAGTGTTGTGCTTGGCTTCCTTGCTAAGAACCTTTGCAACAACAGCGACTGCAGACCTTGGCGGTGCACCTTCTGGCACAGGAATAGCCAACTCAGCTTCCATATCAGCCTGGAGATCCATTTCCAAAAGATTCATCAATTCAGGAAACGCACAGGTCCAAGAATGGTTCACAAAAGTGAAATGAACAAGTCACTTACTATTGCAGCTAGAGCTTCCTCAGAGAAACCATCCTTCTTGCTGTGATGGGTCGCCTTAAAGATGTCGACTGCATCTAGCTCTTCACCTCTGCGCTCCTCCCTCTGGAAATGATGTTCACCAAGAATCAGAAATAAGCTTGTGGAGACAAGAGTAAGATGCAAAAGGAAATTCTGTAAGAGTGTTCTTACAGTTGCATACAGATGAGCAGCATAGCTACGAGAGCCAGTCTTTTGGCCAAATTTGACCGCAAGCACGACTTGTCCTTGTTCTTGGTACATGTGTTCACGTGAAGGGCACAATCATGATATTCAGTAATGTGCACACTATAACGATGAGCATCATGTCTACCATGCAAGCACTAATGATCGCAAATCGAAGCAAAGAACATACCCCGTGTCTTGGGGTTACCCACGAGAGCGGTTAGAGCTTCCCATTCTTCATCCGAGACATCCTTAACAGGGGACTTGATGCTGACTTCATTTGCTTGGTACTTTGTCGAAGTAGTCCCTTTTCGGGATGTAGCGCTGTTCTTCGACACTTTCCGCGATACGTCATAGCAAGCCTTCCGGATGACTTCCGACTCGTGTCCATGTTGAAATTTGCCTACAAAGCAAACAAGGGCAAGGACGAGGTTAGTTATCATGAACTATGAACAATCAAGCAAGCACTCCTATCATCTAACAAATGAACTCGGTGATGAAGAAGATTACCCCCATCTTTCCAACAAAGTCGGCCAACAAATTCTCATCCCTCTTGTACAACTTGAAATGCGGAAGGAGCGGCATCTGGCCTCTTGCAAGCATTCCACCCTCCGATGCAAACTTGGCAGCAGGCAAAGGCTTCTCAGGACGTTTCAGCCCTGGAGGAATCTCAATGGTAAGCTTGACTTCCATCCCCTTGCAAATCTGCTCCAGCTCGGTGCCCTTCCTTTTACGGCCACCTGCAGCAGTGGTTCCACCTGAATAGCATACATACAAAGATCATGTCAGAAAGCAGCACCCACAACCAAAAGAGTTTATAAAGATAAACAAAAAAGGCAGTAGATAGTGTGGACAGTTGTCCAACAAAAACTTGCCTTCATCATCCTCAGGATCAAGAAAACCATCAGAATCAAAGTGCTGATGGACCATGACATCAGATGCAGTAGGACCTGTGTCCCTGCGAACGACTGCTTGCTTCATCGATCCTTTCATCAATCTGCGGTGAGCTACCGCGATTGTTGCGGGGCGGAGTATCTTCATTGTTGGTTGCGGACGCTTCACTTGATGTCCTCCTGGTGGCTCTTTTGGAAGGAGCTCAACGAACGGGTTCCGGATGCCTCTTTCTCCCTCCTTGAGCATCGACAAACACTCTAACAGGAGGCATTGAACTTTGTTCCTTTTGCAACCTCTTACTCCTCCTCCCCGGGCTTGTCTTTCTAACGAAGCCTTTTTCTTTCTACTCTTGGGATCCTTCAATGCCTCGCAAAAATAGCAAAACAAAATGGCATTACATCACAAGGTTATAGCAAAACATAAATAAGAAAACGAGATACAAGTAATGCCAGCCCTCCAAAGATGATAAGCAGAATGCACCTTCTCAATGTGTTCCCCTATACTCCCTTCAACCTCCCCATCCTCCTGGTCAACCAATTGGTCATTGCTCGGATGATAATCTGAGTTGTCGCCTTGTGTTATGGCAGATGACTCATCATTTGAAAGTGTGGAACGACCTCCACCTCGACCACCATGTGACTTCCTAAAAATTGACACTACGGCGGGGATACCCAGGGATTGTAAGACACGGTTGTTCCGCATCATTGTCCTAGCCCCTGTCCTTCTCTATCTCGGTGAGTGGCGCTTCTTTACATGTATGAGAGAAATATGTAACCATTAGATTGATGGTTGAAATGCATAGAAGCAAGCCAACTCGAACAACTAAGGTAAATTGTTTAATCATAGCAATTTTCAACTTTTAGTTTCATTTAATCCTAGGGTACGTAAATATTCGGACAGAGCCAAAAAAACCCAAGACCCGATTAAAAGCATCAATTAGACACAATGATGTTAGGATGAAGCCGCATACCAGCCAGCTCGCTTCTTCCCGAGTCTTTGCCATGCTCGATGTTGATGGGTTGGATATGTGTCTGCACGAAAAGAATAACAATTAGTGACAAGCAGATACAACATATGGATGCAATTAAAGAACCAAGCAACATAGGTTCATGTGGATCAACAATCACCTGGTTCACCTTGCTCCTTGAAGTAGGTCGGACCTTGATAGTATTACCTACGAAGATAACAGAGTTATAATCATTAGACATATCCCTTCATACAACAATAGACATGTACACAGAAAAAGCTGTAGGCATGTACGGATAAACGAGGCTCCCAAACTTTGTTTGGGAGAAGTTTCATCAACACAGGATAGAAGGGCAATATAAATGTTCATCGACGAAATATAAAAGGGAATGCCTTGGTAAAGATCTGTACCAAGCAAGATCCGCGACGAGGTAATCATATTATGTACTAGTTGCAGCAAGAAAGATCTGTAGAAGCTAATCATATATGGACTAGCAGTAAACTAGATGTACAATCTACGAGCCCAAGCCAAGTAAAATCCCCCAACAATCACGGACTCGGTTGCGGCGAGACCCACGCCGGGCAAGATCCGCATCACTAATTGATCTGGTTGGATACAGCAAGCAAGATCGGCAGTGAGTAATCATATAGGGACTGCAGTAAACCAGATCTAAATTCTAAAGAGCCTGAGCCAAGCAAGATCCGCAGCAATCATCGACTGGTTGCAGCAAGACACATGCCAATCAAGATCCGAAGCAACCATGGACTACTTGCATATAGCAAGCAAGATCGGCAGCAGGTAATCATATAGGGACTGCAGAAAACCAAATCTAAAATCTACAGAGCCTGAGCCAGGCAAGATCCGCAGCAATCATCGACTGGTTGTTGCAAGAACATGAAAAGCAAGATCCGAAGCAACCATGGACTGGTTGCAGCAAGAACCATGACAGGCCGAGCAACCCTGACCCAGGACAAGCCAAGGAAACAAGCCATGCCACGAAATCCCTAACCCTAACCATGCCATGCCAAGCAAACCGTAACCCTAGCCATGGCCGACGAAACCCTAAGCGAGGCCAAGAAAAGGCCATAGATCGAAGAGGGGGAGGGGTCGGGTTGAGGAGGGAACTCGCTCGAAGATCTTGTGGCGAGCGTCTACGCACGCGCGGCCGTCGTCGGCGGGTAGCTCTCCGCTCGTCCGCTCGTCGGAGCGCCGCTCGTCGGTGGCCGTCGGCGGGTGGGGATGAGCGGAGTGGGAGGGGAATTGGGGTTCGTATTGCACCGGAGTGGGAGGGGAATTGGGGAATTGAGGGAGCTCGTACGGGATTTGACTGAAATGTCCCTCCTTTCCAGCTTAGGTTAGTGGCGTTTCGGACATTTGCCCTCCTTTCCAGCTTAGGTTAGTGGCGGGCGGATTCAAAACATTTCACTGGAGCTGGCGGGAGAAGCTGGGCGGGAGAGTTTTGGGGTTTTGGAGGGTTTTGGGGTTTTGGGGTTTTGGAGGGAATTTTTGGGGCTTTTTTGTGCAAAACAATAATAATTAAATGCGCAATAATGCATATAATTTGGTGTAGATCAAAATATTTTTAAAAACAGAATATCATGTAATTAAACGTGTGTCACCTTCATTCCTTTAATGATAATAATATAGGGATATATGAAACTCCTAGAATCCTTAATAATTAAATTATTTAAAAAATCAGAAAATGTTTGGTTAATTAGGTCAAATAATATATGTCTCTTGCACACACTAATTATATGTTATCATAAGGCATATGCAAGCTTTATCCCATTCTATATACATCAAGATTCCGAACGTGGCAGTTCGATCGTGAAGGATTCTAGCTCCTAGCTAGAATGTACGTCGTCTCCGCTCGACTTTTTGGCTCCGTTTAATTTGCCAACTGCGCAAAAGGGGCCGTCGGGACATGCGGTATGGTCGTACCGGACGCGCGCGTGCACCCATTCGCCAACGCGCGAAACGGAAAACATTTAGCACATAAAATGACGCGTCCTAGACCTAAAAACATTTTACTCCATTTATTGAGCCAAGGAAAGTGTGGCCCCAGTTCAAATCCTCCCGGTCAGTTTCCAGCGGATTCGGCGGGACACCGCAGGAAGCGGGAGGGATTCCCAGATGGCTACCGCGCGCATACGGCATGTGATAGGTGGTGCGTAGGAGGTATCGTACCGCTGCGCGGAGGACTCGTGCAATACTAAAATGCGCACCATGTAGCTCCTTCACAAAAAAGCCCTTCCGGCACCCCAAAAATGGAAAAACCGTCGCCCGTGGTTCGGATTGGAAATCCGCGATAGGGGCCTTGCTTCCCATCCTAAGGTCCACGCACGTGCCAAATATGGCCTCGTTCCGACAAACTATGTGGTGAAACGGGCCGTTTCCTACTCATTTCCCCTAAAAGCCATAGAACTCCGGACGTGATAGCCCTATTCGCGAAGGGTTTTTCAAGATAATTGCCGTATCCCAATTCCGTCTTTTCAAGTGGTTACTAGGACACATAAAATGACGCCACGCGGCTCCGCTCGATTTTTGGCTCCGTTTAATTTGCCAACCGCGCAAAACGGGGCCGCCGGGACATGCGGTATGGCCGTACTCGGCGCGCGCGTGCACCCGTCCGCCAACGCGCGAAACGGAAAACATTTAGCACATAAAATGACGCGTCCTAGACCTAAAAACATTTTCCCCTCCATTTATTGAGCCAAGGAAAGTGTGGCCCCAGTTCAAATCCGGTTAGTTTCCAGCGGATTCGGCGGGACACCGCCGGAAGCGGAAGGGTTTCCCAGATGGCTACCGCGTGCATACGGCATGTGATAGGTGGTGCGTAGGAGGTATCCTGCCGCTGCGCGGAGGTCTCGCGCAATACTAAAATTCGCACCATGTAGCTCCTTCACAAAAAAAAGCCCTTCCGGCACCCCGAAAATGGAAAAACCGTCGCCCATGGTTCGGGTTGGATATCCGCGACAGGGGCCTTGCTTCACATCCTAAGGTGCACGCACGTGCCAAATATGGCCTCGTTCCGACAAACTATGTGGTGAAACGGGCCGTTTCCTACTCATTTCCCCTAAAAGCCATAGAACTCCGGACGTGATAGCCCTATTCGTGAAGGGTTTTTCAAGATAATTTCCGTATCCCAATTCCGTCTTTTGAAGTGGTTACTAGGACACATAAAATGACGCCACGCGGCTCCGCTCGATTTTTTTGGCTCCGTTTAATTTGCCAACCGCGCAAAACGGGGCCGCCGGGACATGCGGTATGGCCGTACCGGGCGCGCGCGTGCACCCGTCCGCCAACGCGCGAAACGGAAAACATTTAGCACATAAAATGACGCGTCCTAGACCTAAAAACATTTTTCCCTCCATTTATTGAGCCAAGGAAAGTGTGGCCCCGGTTCAAATCCGGCCGGTTCCGACGGATTCGGCAGGACACCGCAGGAAGCGGGAGGGATTCCCAGATGGCTACCGCGCGCATACGGCATGTGATAGGTGGTGCGTAGGAGGTATCTTGCCGCTGTGCGGAGGTCTCGCGCAATACTAAAATGCGCACCATGTAGCTCCTTCACAAAAAAAGCCCTTCCGGCACCCCGAAAATGGAAAAATCGTCGCCCGTGGTTCGGATTGGAAATCCGCGACAGGGGCCTTGCTTCCCATCCTAAGGTCCACGCACGTGCCAAATATGGCCTCGTTCCGACAAACTATGTGGTGAAACGGGCCGTTTCCTACTCATTTCCCCTAAAAGCCATAGAACTCCGGACGTGATAGCCCTACTCGTGAAGGGTTTTTCAAGATAATTGTCGTATCCCAATTCCGTCTTTTGAAGTGGTTACTAGGACACATAAAATGACGCCACGCGGCTCCGCTCGATTTTTTTGGCTCCGTTTAATTTGCCAACTACGCAAAACGGGGCCGCCGGACATGCGGTATGGCCGCACGGGCGCGCGCGTGCACCCGTCCGCCAACGCGCCAAACGGAAAACATTTAGCACATAAAATGACGCGTCCTAGACCTAAAAACATTTTCCCCTCCATTTATTGAGCCAAGGAAAGTGTGGCCCCGGCTCAAATCCGGTCGGCTTCCAGCGGATTCGGCGGGACACCGCAGAAGCCGGAGGGATTCCCGGATGGCTACCGCGCGCATACGGCATGTGATAGGTGGTGCGTAGGAGGTATCCTGCCAGCTGCGCGAGGTCTTGCGCAATACTAAAATGCGCACCATGTAACTCCTTCACAAAAAAAAGCCCTTCCGGCACCCCGAAAATGGAAAAACCGTCGCCCGTGGTTCGGATTGGAAATCCGCGACAGGGGCCTTGCTTCCCATCCTAAGGTGCACGCACGTGCCAAATATGACCTCGTTCCGACAAACTATGTGGTGAAACGGGCCGTTTCCTACTCATTTCCCCTAAAAGCCATAGAACTCCGGACGTGATAGCCCTACTCGTGAAGGGTTTTTCAAGATAATTGCCGTATCCCAATTCCGTCTATTGAAGTGGTTACTGGGACACATAAAATGACGCCACGCGGCTCCGCTCGATTTTTTTGGCTCCGTTTAATTTGCCAACCGCGCAAAACGGGGCCGCCGGGACATGCGGTATGGCCGTACCGGGCGCGCGCGTGCACCCGTCCGCCAACGCGCGAAACGGAAAACATTTAGCACATAAAATGACGCGTCCTAGACCTAAAAACATTTTCCCTCCATTTATTGAGCCAAGGAAAGTGTGGCCCCAGCTCAAATCCGGCCGGTTTCAAGCGGATTCGGCGGGACACCGCAGGAAGCCGGAGGGATTCCCAGATGGCTACCGCGCGCATACGGCATGTGATAGGTGGTGCGTAGGAGGTATCATGCCGCTGCGCGGAGGTCTCGCCCAATACTAAAATGCGCACCATGTAGCTCCTTCACAAAAAAAAGCCCTTCCGGCACCCCGAAAATGGAAAAACCGTCGCCCGTGGTTCGGATTGGAAATCCGCGATGTACAGGGGCCTTGCTTCCCATCCTAAGGTGCACGCATGTGCCAAATATGGCCTCGTTCCGACAAACTATGTGGTGAAACGGGCCGTTTCCTACTCATTTCCCCTAAAAGCCATAGAACTCCGGACGTGATAGCCCTACTCGTGAAGGGTTTTTCAAGATAATTGCCGTATCCCAATTCCGTCTTTTGAAGTGGTTACTAGGACACATAAAATGACGCCACGCGGCTCCGCTCGATTTTTTGGCTCCGTTTAATTTGCCAACTGCGCAAAACGGGGCCGCCGGGACATGCGGTATGGCCGCACCGGGCGCGCGCGTGCACCCGTCCGCCAACGCGCGAAACGGAAAACATTTAGCACATAAAATGATGCGTCCTAGACCTAAAAACATTTTCCCCTCCATTTATTGAACCAAGGAAAGTGTGGCCCCAGTTCAAATCCGGCCGGCTTCAACGGATTCGGCGGACACCGCAGGAAGCCGGAGGGATTCCCGGATGGCTACCGCACGCATACGGCATGTGATAGGTGGTGCGTAGGAGGTATCCCTGCCGCTGCGCGGAGGTCTCGCGCAATACTAAAATGCGCACCATGTAGCTCCTTCACAAAAAAGCCCTTCCGGCACCCCGAAAATGGAAAACCGTCGCCCGTGGTTCGGATTGGAAATCCGCGACAGGGGCCTTGCTTCCCATCCTAAGGTGCACGCACGTGCCAAATATGGCCCCGTTCCGACAAACTATGTGGTGAAACGGGCCGTTTCCTACTCATTTCCCCTAAAAGCCATAGAACTCCGGACGTGATAGCCCTACTCGTGAAGGGTTTTTCAAGATAATTGCCGTATCCCAATTCCGTCTTTTGAATTGGTTACTAGGACACATAAAATGACGCCACGCGGTTCCGCTCGATTTTTTTGGCTCCGTTTACTTTGCCAACTGCGCAAAACGGGGCCGCCGGGACATGCGGTATGGCCGTACCGGGCGCGCGCGTGCACCCGTCCGCCAACGCGCGAAACGGAAAACATTTAGCACATAAAATGACGCGTCCTAGACCTAAAAACATTTTTCCCTCCATTTATTGAGCCAAGGAAAGTGTGGCCCCGAGTTCAAATCCGGCCGGCTTCAGCGGATTCGGCGGGACACCGCAGAAGCTGGAGGGATTCCCGCGATGGCTACCGCGCGCATACGGCATGTGATAGGTGGTGCGTAGGAGGTATCCTGCCGCTGCGCGTGAGGTCTCGCGCAATACTAAAATGCGCACCATGTAGCTCCTTCACAAAAAAGCCCTTCCGGCACCCCGAAAATTGAAAAACCGTCGCCCGTGGTTCGGATTGGAAATCCGCGACAGGGGCCTTGCTTCCCATCCTAAGGTCCACGCACTTGCCAAATATGGCCTTGTTCCGACAAACTATGTGGTGAAACGGGCCGTTTCCTACTCATTTCCCCTAAAAGCCATAGACCTCCGGACGTGATAGCCCTATTCGTGAAGGGTTTTTCAAGATAATTGCCGTATCCCAATTCCGTCTTTTGAAGTGGTTACTAGGACACATAAAATGACGCCACGCGGCTCCGCTCGATTTTTTTGGCTCCCTTTGGCACATATACCCGCAGCTAGAGCCATTATCACACGATCGAGGGTGTGCCTGTGATCTACTGGTTAGGGTTTGGTGTAGGGTTAGGGCTAGGGTTTAGGGGGTAGGGCTAGGGTTTAGGTTAAAGGTAAGTATTTATGGTTAGGTATATGTTTAGGGTATAGGGTTAGGGTTAGGGTTTATGATGCATGGTTCTGGCAGCCTCCGTGTCGTGGTTTAGGGTTTTAGAGGGGTTTTAGTGCTCGAAGCCTCCCCAATTTAGGGTTTAGGGTTTAGGGGAGCTACTTTTGCACCATTAGACCTTGCACCACACTTTGACACATATCATAGGTCCACATGCAAGATTTGGTGGGGTTCCGTGTTCCGGCGGTCGTTCTCCCCCTCCTTCCCCCAAAACAGCGGAACGTGTGCCCCCGTGGGTCTACCCCCTAGATTTCTCCGCGCGAGGGTGCACCAATGTAACTTTTCATTCTTTTAGGTTTTTTTAGGACATATACACATGGAGAACCAAGATTGGGACCCTTTGGCACATATACCCGCAGCCTAGAGCCATTATCACACGATCGAGGGTGTGCCTGATCTACCGGTTAGGGTTTGGTGTAGGGTTAGGGCTAGGGTTTAGGGGGTAGGGCTAGGGTTTAGGTTAAAGGTAAGTATTTATGGTTAGGTATATGTTTAGGGTATAGGGTTAGGGTTAGGGTTTATGATGCATGGTTCTATAGCTCCGGTGTCGTGGTTTAGGGTTTTAGAGGGGTTTTAGTGCTCGAAGCCTCCCAAGTTTAGGGTTTAGGGTTTAGGGAAGCTACTTTTGCACCATTAGACCTTGCACCACACTTTGACACATATCATAGGTCCACATGCAAGATTTGGTGGGGTTCCGGTGCTCCGGCGGTCGTTCTCCCCTCCTTCCCCCAAAACAGCGTGAACGTGTGCCCCGGCGAGTCTACCCCCTAGATTTCTCCGCGCGAGGGTGCACCAATGTAAATTTTCATTCTTTTAGGTTTGTTTAGGACATATACACATGGAGAACCAAGATTGGGACCCTTTGGCACATATACCCGCAGCCTAGAGCCATTATCACACGATCGAGGGTGTGCCCGATCTACTCGGTTAGGGTTTGGTGTAGGGTTAGGGCTAGGGTTTAGGGGTAGGGCTAGGGTTTAGGTTAAAGGTAAGTATTTATGGTTAGGTATATGTTTAGGGTATAGGGTTAGGGTTAGGGTTTATGATGCATGCTTCTGCAGCTCCGTGTCGTGGTTTAGGGTTTTAGAGGGGTTTTAGTGCTCGAAGCCTCCCCGGCTTAGGGTTTAGGGTTTAGGGAGCTACTTTTGCACCATTAGACCTTGCACCACACTTTGACACATATCATAGGTCCACATGCAAGATTTGGTGGGGTTCCGGTGCTCCGCGGTCGTTCTCCCCTCCTTCCCCCAAAACAGCTGGAACGTGTGCCCCGGCGGGTCTACCCCCCCTATATTTCTCCGCGCGAGGGTGCACCAATGTAACTTTTCATTCTTTTAGGTTTGTTTAGGACATATACACATGGAGAACCAAGATTGGGACCCTTTGGCACATATACCCGCAGCTAGAGCCATTATCACACGATCGAGGGTGTGCTCGTGATCTACCTGGTTAGGGTTTGGTGTAGGGTTAGGGCTAGGGTTTAGGGGGTAGGGCTAGGGTTTAGGTTAAAGGTAAGTATTTATGGTTAGATATATGTTTAGGGTATAGGGTTAGGGTTAGGGTTTATGATGCATGGTTCTGCAGCTCCGTGTCGTGGTTTAGGGTTTTAGAGGGGTTTTAGTGCTCGAAGCCTCCCCAGTTTGGGGTTTAGGGTTTAGGGGAGCTACTTTTGCACCATTAGACCTTGCACCACACTTTGACACATATCATAGGTCCTCATGCAAGATTTGGTGGGGTTCCGGTGCTCGGCGGTCGTTCTCCCCTCCTTCCCCCAAAACAGCGGAACGTGTGCCCCGGCGGGTCTACCCCTAGATTTCTCCGCGCGAGGGTGCACCAATGTAACTTTTCATTCTTTTAGGTTTGTTTAGGACATATACACATGGAGAACCAAGATTGGGACCCTTTGGCACATATACCCGCAGCTAGAGCCATTATCACACGATCGAGGGTGTGCCTGATCTATTGGTTAGGGTTTGGTGTAGGGTTAGGGCTAGGGTTTAGGGGGTAGGGCTAGGGTTTAGGTTAAAGGTAAGTATTTATGGTTAGGTATATGTTTAGGGTATAGGGTTAGGGTTAGGGTTTATGATGCATGGTTCTACAGCTCCGGTGTCGTGGTTTAGGGTTTTAGAGGGGTTTTAGTGCTCGAAGCCTCCCCAGTTTTGGGTTTAGGGTTTAGGGGAGCTACTTTTGCACCATTAGACCTTGCACCACACTTTGACACATATCATAGGTCCACATGCAAGATTTGGTGGGGTTCCGGTGTTCCGGCGGTCGTTCTCCCCCTCCTTCCCCCAAAACAGCGGAACGTGTGCCTCGGCGGGTCTACCCCACTAGATTTCTCGTGAAACTTGAGGCATACACATATATTATGGAGATGTACATGTAAATTTTTTTGTCAAAATCTTTCCACACTTCGAAATACGTTTTGTTGGTAGAGGGAGCATACGCACCCGGGAGCCGAATTGAATTTCCGAAGCCTGAAAAAATGACAACACACATCTATGTTATATATGCAATGCCAAAATCTGGGTGTGAAATATTCAACCAGATCTGACACTATTCACATCAGCAAAAGTATGATTTCTCTAAGTTGATCCTATGATCCTACCTAATGGGGAGATCCTATACAAGTCTACCCCGAGCTGTGCCTCATAAACAAAGAGACGATAGAAGCAAAGTTTCTTGACAAGCAAATACAAATAATTAACTAGGCATGGATCTTGGAGAAGTCGTCAGTAATTGCCTGGCTTCGTCAGCAACGGATTATCACTCTTCGGGCTCGCTGATCACTCTCCGTCGTCCACGGATCATCACTCCACCGATCAGCACCGGCCCACGACTTCTTCCTTAGGTCCCGCCAATAATCACTACTCTTCGGCGCATCACTACCCTCCACCCACCGCTCATCATTCATCTTCGTCCGTTTGCCATGAGGGGGACTTGTCTCGCTGGGTGTTGTCGCCGGAAGCCGGTGCCTTCAAGATTGCTAGTTCAGCTCGCGCGCTTGCAAGTTCAGCATTTAACCTTGCTATTTCAGTCTGCAAGCATTTCTCCGTGCATGTTCAACTTCGATCTCTCGCCGCATTGCATTTGCGACACGTACGTCCCCTCGGCTTGTCTTCCTTCTTGCAACCGGGGCAAAACACAAGGTAACGCAGGAAGAACCATATCTTAACGTAGAGCCGGTAGCTCACGTAAGCATCTTTAGCCGCATACTCCAGGTTTAAATCGGACAACGGCTGCTCTTCCCGATAATTGTGCCTCGTCTCGAGGGAATTTGCTCTTCATCTCGCTGTACGACTCGTCCAAGATGCTAGTTGCAAGACTAGCCATTCCATCCCTCATTAATTTTCCTCTCTCGTTGAGACCTTTGACGTTGACAATTTCCTGGATATCGATCCAGTTCTCCCTAGGAATTATAATCTTCTCGTAATATAACTTTATAAAATCTGTTCTCTTGTCAACGCTGCAGAACACAATTTCTTGATTTTGAAGGAATGAGCGCAGCGCCGGACATTCCCCATTGGTCCTGAAAACAAAAATTTAGTACTTGCGAGATCAACACTTGAATAAAATTTGGGACTACGAAGCTAGTCTATATGCAATCTCATAGCTTGAATATAAAATTTGAAACTACATAAGTTTAGTAAGTTCATGATCAACAGTCTGAATATTATCTAGTCATAATTCATTTGGTACTAATAGAATGCATGAACAACACTTTTATGAAATGTGTAAGTGCAATTGTTTAGTCATTGAAATTTCATTTTGCATCATATAATTTTGAAACTAACAAAATTCTATTAAATGCAAGATCAAGACTCCGGAAATTTGCTTGTGATAATTAATTTGGTATAATGAAATCCAAGTACATGCTAGATGAGCATATGGATAGATTCAATTTGATGCAAAAATTTAGTACTTGCGAGATCAACACTT